>NW_027185387.1:3733188-3780688 GCF_022577435.1 Embiotoca jacksoni | reverse complement strand
CATGGACAAACTATTTCATGAATATGTAATTTTGATGAAAAGAAATGTGATTTTTAGGGGTTTAATCAATAGAAGGACATCGACATTAAAGAGTCCACAAGCTGGTGTTGCAAGCTGTTGTCAGGATTGCCGGTGCCTTTTAAAATGCTCACTGGCTCTGACTTGGACATTGACGACAATTATGGACAGAGTTCCAGATTGAGGAAGCATCTTTAACATTTTCCCTGTTAATTTTTTATTTTGTACTTCTATCTAATACTTAATTATTTGTGTCTTGTATACAATTGTTTGACCTGCTGTCAGAAAATGTGTGCTTTTGGCTCGATGTCTGTGAAAATGGAGGTTACACGGAGATCGAGTTTGTCAATCAGTAAAACACTATGTTCATCTGGGTGTTTGACGGTTTGCATGAGGTTTATTAGTCTCACTCAGTGAAGGTCTTAATTCCACAACACTGGGAGCTGTGCCTTGATATGAGCTGCTGTGTGTTTAACTGACGGGAAGAGTGTGATCATTATCTTCAATGAAGCTCCAGTGGTATGTGCTGTGGTAGGCGGGGAGTTAACAGCCTGCCCTGCATACCACCAGGTACCTGCGTGTGATCAAACAGAATTTACGTCAAATATGATACGCTTTCAGTTTTAGAGCTGGCTGGTGGCAAGGTGAAACTACTGAAAGTCTGAATGTCCACAGGGACACGACGTTAACTCAGAATGGACTATCTAAAATGCACCTTACTTGTTATCAAATGTGTAAAATATACCTGCAGTTTCCCTGAATGTTACAATCAAATTCAATCCCAAGCAGTGATTGTTCTTTTAACTATCAGTCACAATACATAACTGAGGCATGTGGCGTTGTTGGTGTCTTATAGTAAACCTAACATACATGCATATGAAGAATGCTAAATCAGCTTTGCTGGAAAGGTTTTACCGCATGCAGCATGCTTTTGGTCTAAATTCTACATTAATGGGTTTTTATGTTTCTATGTATAAACTTAAATTACAAACATGTCTCTACATTGAAAACATATGTTATTGAGTCATTAAAAATATTGGCACCATTAAAATGGGAATTTAGAGTCATTAAGGAATTTGCAGTCATACTCCCGTTGCTGCCAACTTCAACTATTTTGTTCTCGAGCTTTTATTTCATGATGTTTTGTACAGAACATAGTGCACCCGCCTTTCTGCCATGGTTCACTGAGCAAATACGACACGAGTTGCTTTTGCATGGATCCATGTGTGAGGTAGAGTATTGATTTACCTGCAACATAAGTGTCTTTCCTCTCAGGTTTCGGGTGGTTAGTGTTGCAGGAGTAAGACTCGACATGCGTGTGCTGTGTGTTTAAAAACTAGAGCATTCTATAAGCATGAAAGAACACATCTTTTGTCCATTTAAATTAAGAGCTTTTTCGTTCGCCATTTTGAGACCAGATGACTTTGTACCAATATTGGAATTTCCCAAAAGCAATTGAGTTATTCTCTCCTTTGACCTCTCCTCCGAATGGTTCATGTACGTGTCCTTTTAAATAGTGCGTTTAAGAAGCTAGTTAGGGCTGTAACAGAGCGTTTGATCATCCACGAGAAAAGAATTCATCGTTCTAGAATTTCTTGTTGGTTTTTATTCAATCGTTTATCTTGATAAAACGCATAATGTGTAGAATATAGTTGGTATATTGTAACAACACCTTGTATTGTTTTTGCTAAAGAACCAAAAAACAAATCAACCCGTTGTTAGGGAAATTACTTATAGTGGTAAATTTGCCACTGTATTATTGTTATTGTAAACTGCACACATGCCATGCATGAAAGTAAAGCTTGACGGGCACAGCGGTAATACCTGAAGAACAGAGAAATGGACAAATACCTTAGTTTGTTACTGTGAAGTTCTTCATAGTTCAGAGCCAAAAATAATTCAGGGCTGCAAAGAATATTCAAAGAAAAGCATAGATTTTAAAGGGCTTGTAAAGAGCTCTTTTTCAACACCTTATTCAACAGTTCACTTGTGCTCTGCCTGGGAACACATCAGGCGGATCACCTTATCTATTGTAAGCTGTAGTACTAACCCATGGGCTGAGAGAAACCTAAAACTTGCCTTTGATAAGAATCAAGGGACAGTCTTCCTTCTGTGCTCTTTTCTCAGACCTTGCTTATTGCCAAGCCTCTAGAGGAGGAGGAAAGAGACAGTTATTTCCCACAGAGGCTGAGTGAACACAGATGGGAGGGCTGCACCCCGACGTTGGTATCAAAGCAAATATTCACCTTAAGAGACAGACATGTTCATAAACTCCCCCGTCCTTCTCCATTTCCACATTATGAAATCAAATGCCCACTGTGGAGTGGTTTTGTTACCTTCTTTAAAATTCAAGCCATTTTGCTGACAGCACCTGTGTAGAGGAGAGCTGGATTTGTGGCACCGATAAAAGGAGATTGTGGTGGAAAATAAGAAGTTTTAATGCCTCAGATTCCCAGGAATTTTTCTTTGAAGTCTAGGTTTGAAGGCAGACATAGTAATTGTCTCCAGGGGTTCTTGCTCTGTGTGTGTGTGTGTGTGTGTGTGTGTGTGTGTGTGTGTGTGTGTGTGTGTGTGTGTGTGTGTGTGTCTGTCTCTCTCTGTGTGTGTGTGTGTGTGTGTGTGTGTGTGTGTGTGTTTTGTAAAGGAAACTACAAAGTGGAAGAGCTTGCTTTGCAGTTGTCTGATAATAACTTCTACATATTCTTTCATGTTTGGCATTTGCTCCTTCTGAACCGCTTTTTATTAAATTGCATTGCCTTGCATTTCCTCCCAATATCAGTCTTATAGAAATTGTTGGTTTTTCAAAGTACTATTTTCTGCCGCAATCTGTTTATTTTTTCAATTTTGTAAGAGCCCTGCACTCGTCAAACAGAAGCTTAACTGTGAGCACAAGAGAGAGACTTTTTTTTTTTCCTTGGAAAGTTCCAGCAGCTAGCTTGTTGAGTCTAAAAAGCTTTGACTGTTGTGAGGCAGTCTTGTTTCCTTCTTGCCCGAGGGCCACCGCAGGAGGTGAAGTCATAAACATGGCTGGGAAAGTGGAACTGGGCTAAGTGAGGAAGTCTGTGTGAATCTCCCTGCGAAAACACATGACTTCACTACACCTGTCAACACTGGTGAGCGCTAAGAAGGCTAATGTGGGGCTTGCTCTTTACCAACATTGTTTTTGCCGGCTTCAATTGTTATGCTTATGAGGCACATGGGTAAAAAAAATACATTTTAAGAGTTCGTGCTCCACAGTCTTATTGGGAATTTCAATAGCGGGATGAAGGGCTGGTGACAGCTTGAAGTCATTTGCATAAAGGCAATAATTAATTCTCAATCGCTGACTTGGTTCTTGAACCAAACACCACACGACAAATACACAGAGGGATCATAGTTAATGTTGTAAATCCTGCTCAGAATCCTGTCGGCAGTTTAATGTAATCATCCCATAACAGTGATGGTTTATTTAAAATGGACTTGACAAACTTACATCTGTAGAGACTTCAGATTTTACTTGTTACAGAAACAAAATGTTTGAATCAACCTTTTAGTATAGAACTGAAACGGAGAGCATTTTCAAAGCCAAGGAAATGTGTTTTTGAAGTCGAGCAGACTGACACGGTGGCAGTAATTGGAAAATGTGGCCCTGCTGCCGAGCTTCTAATAATGAGACATGTCTCTTGTTGTGTTGAGGATATTAATAATGTAAAAAATTCAGGAGCCAGTGTTGGACACTCCTGGATAATTAATGTTCACTCTCCAACTTGACACCAGTTGATTCTGTAGGTGAAGGAGTGTGTTAAATTTTTAATCATCACCATGCAACTCTGAGCCCGGGCTCCACTGAGAGCGACAAAGTGAGTCGCTATGGCTTGCCTGTTTAGATGGAAAAGGTTAGTATTGCTTTGGGTTACTGGATGTTACTGTATGATCTAAAGCCTGTCTGCACCAGCTGAGGGTACACGTGTTTGCACCATTTTCTTCCTGTTATAAAAAGGTTGTAACTTCATGTCTGTTGACATTAACTGCAGTTCGGTTATTTTAGAGTGCAGTTAATAAAAGGGCACTTCTCCCTTTATGAGTATTAAAGCTACGGTGTGTCTATAACTCCTGTATTTTCATAATTATTCAGCTATTCAAATCAATTAATTAGCAAACTATTTGCTCTATAAAAAGCCTGAAAATGTTGAGTTTCCTGAAAGCTCCAAGTGGTTTCTTTCAGTGTCTCGTAGTATATTGTCCGACTAACAGTGTAAATCATGCCGATATGTAATTAACTCTCACATTAGACTAAAAAAAAAAGCAGCAAACCCTCACAATGGAGAAGCTAAAACTTGGGAACTTTTGGCGATCGTAAGCGGCATTTCATTTAAAAGCAATTAATTAATTGGCAAAATGGTTGCTAACTGTCGAATATTTGATTAATTGACAAATTGTTTCAGCTCTAGTTAAGCTTATGTAACAGATTTACTGGTTTCAGTCAGTGTACTATTAACTCCAGGCATTGTAGGCTTGCACATAGAGCAGTTTTAATTTTTTATCATTGTTTAATATTAAATATTCGGCTTTGATTTAGATTTAAAATGACTCACTTGCATTTCTATTCCTCGTAGAAGAGTTCCAAGAAAAGTTTGACAAGACAACAAAAGTCCTTTTAGGTTTCTGAAGTGGCTACAGGGTGCATTTATAGACACGGTGTAATTCTCGTTTGCGTTAAGCTGTTTACATGAACCCTTGATACCTTCGCAATCGAGTCTCTGCGTTACCATGAATAAACCAGTTAACAAAATATTCCTTTCCACCTGAGCAGTTCCGCCCACAGACAAACAGCCCACCTGGATTTAAATAGCTGTTGATGCAATCACTTGGTCTATTTTGGACTTCGGGGGGGCGGTCATCTCTCATACATGGAAAAACAACAGTGAGCATAATGGTATCACTAAATATTTAACAGATAAACCTTTGCAAGTCACATTCTAGAAAGATCTAAAGGCTTTTTAGTCCTGCGCAGATGTGTTGTTACGTTGAATGCATAAATACTTAATAAACGGGCATAAATACAAGTCGGTAAATGCAAAACGACGCCGTCGTAATGGTTGTCATGGTAACTGAGAAGTTTACATTTTTTCACCATGACTGTCATCGGCGCGACGACATTCAAGCAATATGCAAAAACCGATGTTGCTCTTTTTCCCTTTTCAACACCAACGCTGTTCTTACTCACTGTTTCATTCAGTCTGATCAACACCACTTTGCTGCGCTTTCCTCATTTGTAGTTGCCCTTAATGAAACTCAGCACTTCCTGCAGATGTTTCACAGTAAATGTAACGTGAAAAGATTGTTTCTCCTGAACTGCTGGAAGGCTTTTAATGTGAAACAGATGGAGAAGTGCGTTTGCATTAACAGCAAACAGCAGATGGGAGTAAATCAGAGAACGTGGAAGATTCCTGCTAAAATATGGGAGTCATTTTTTATAGATATTCAAATCTTTTAAGTCTTTAATGGCAGCCTGTCTCAAATACAGACCTCATCCGCTGCCGATTGGTTCAGTCTGAAGATAACGTGGATAAGAGCTGGCTGTGTGCTAGCTGTCGTGAGTCATGACTATCCCATAATCTGTGATGGTATAGAATAAGATTACACCATCAATTTAAAGTCAAAAAGGGCAGCAGACAGCAGCAGAGGCACTCCTAAAGCGTTCTATGAATTCGATTTATGATTTAACTAAGCTAATAGACAGAAATGGAGGTGGGTTTATTGGATAATCCACACACAGTTTCTCAGATGCTTCTGTTTTCTAAAGTATTTTGGGGTTTCACACTGTAGATGACAAAGTTACCAACAAAGATGAGAATGTTTGCCAACTTTAGAAAAAGCAGCTAATGACAACAAATCTGTGGACTCGCTTGCTGGCTTTCCACCCAGATAACGCAGTGAAGAAATGAGTGGAGCGACATCAACTGTACAAACTCGTCAGGCTGCCTATTTTTCACCACACTTATCCTCAGGACCCTTTCCAGGAGCTTGTAAAAAAAAAAAAAAAAAGCCATCGCTGATAAGATCGCGAGATTTATAGGCAATGATGTGCGGCTCGTTGGTTATGCTTCAAGGGAGGGTTTAACGGTAACGACAGATCTGGAGCCACATTGTAAAAAAAAAAACAGTAGCACCACCACAGTCTGGAGTGCAGTTGATTGACAACCACAGTGGAAAATGTAAAGTCTATAGTGAAGGATAAGACACTCTGAATAACCACAGATGGATGGGCCATTACACTATATGGATTGCTTTTGAATTGATTTAAACAAATTGCACGTCAGTTTGAATTTGGTTGAACTTGACCTTTTTAACAAAGTGGCGGTTTCTGTTCAGACACATTTTTCTTTAGACAGCCAGAAAATACATTTGAATAAAAACCCACAAATGACTCAAGTCTGTAAAGTAAACAACAGTAATCTGACCAAGCATTCATTGCCAATTATCAGTATTAACATGTTGTGGATACAGTGGCTTGAGATTTTACATGAAACCCTCCATTTACACTATTAATTCATTTACTTCATTCTCCAGTTTTTACATATGTTTTGGAGCTAGTGTTTCTAATCCAGACTGTTTAAAATGATAAATACATGCTAAATCATGTACGCGCAGCAGATTGTCTTTTGCATGTCTGAGCTGTTCGTGTGCACTCTGTTCCTGTGCTGTGCATTGACGGAAAAACAAATAGCACACTTAGTGCGTGCAGAAAGGCTGAAAAGCAGTTACAGTACAAGTTTCCTGAGGGCAGCTGCATTTGTTGGAGGGTTAATGAATGCCAGAAACAGGCTTGTGTTGTTTGGGGAAACACGATGGATTAAAGAACGATTGGCGAACTGTTCGCTGTTGCATACAGTTCCCAACAACACCCTTTCACCTCCCACATGTAGCCCATAGCCCAGAGACAACCCATCTGTTTCTCCATTCCCAGGGTGAAACCAGCCTTGACTGAACTGCCTAAGCAGTATTTCAAAAGAGTCCTTTCAGGGGAGACACAGTTGGTTTTGTGTAGTTCCCTATCTATCAAAATCTCCGCCTCTGTGTTTCTCGCTCACCTTAGACTCTTATTATCTGTCTTTTCTTGCCGAATTGTATTCCTCATTTTTACTCTCCGGCTCCCCCTCCCCACACCCCCCCCCCTCCCGCCTCCCCCCCACCTCATCCCTCTCCCTCCATCCCTGTTCCTCCCTCCCCCTTATTCCACCCTCCTCATTTTTAAAAGCCACATGCTCCCAGCCCGTCTGGCTCAGTTGCACCCTGCCAATGAAGGGCTTTTTATTGGGCTGAGATTGAGTGCAGCCAAGCAGGGCCTGGCTAGGGCTGAGGCAGGGGCCAGCCTCGCAGTTCCCCCAACCCCCCCACTTCTAACTGCACAGCCCACTCCACATGCCTGTTCTGGTCTGGCCCTGTCGCCCAGAAGGAGATTACTTGTCTCTGCTGCCCTTAATTGCCGACAGCAGCTGAAAAGAGCCAGAGAGAGAGAGAGACATTGTAGAGAGAGGAGAGGGAACAGTGTTGGCTTGTTGAGCTGTTACTTGACAAGCTTGGACTCAAAGGTTTGTGTTCCTGCTGTCAAATCCTGGCTCTATTTTAGTTGGTTTTATTAAGATAGATGTTGTTTTCATCAAACGCTGATCGTAACTCGTGCTATTTGGACTGTACCAAGACGGAACAGCACAGTGTATAGATGGCAGATGATGTGTTGAGGAAGGGGAGCTGATGAACTATGAAGTGTAGATTATTATACGGATGTGTGCTAAGAGCAGTCGGGTCACGGTGTCCCCTCAGCTACTGTTATCCCTCAAAGCTAAAGGCTTCCGACCAGCAGCGCGTGCCCCGCCGTCCCTATTTTTCTTTTTCCAATGAACTTGTGAATTTCATGTTATTACAGTTGGTTATTGTTGAATCCCCTCTGGCTTGCTGCCAGCAAATTAAATAGTGGGCAGTTTATTAAATTGGCGGTCTCCAAAGAGTGCTGTGATGCAGCATGAATCTTTCACCTCTTCATTTTCTGCTGTTGAGTTTTTTGTGTCGGCCTTCATTCAGCTGGGCTCTTGTTAAATGTTTTGAATCCATATTTGCAGCACGTTGCCTGCTTAACTCCCACACATCCCTCTTCAGCATGCTTTTTCAAACTGTTGCAGTAAATAACAAGATGCTTCAGGTTAAGTTGTTTGGGCACATACTGTTCATTCTCTGGCGGGACTGATTAAACATAGAATGTTTCTGAATGTAGAAAACTAACTGCTGAATTACAGTTTAAGCTCCCACAACATATACAAAATACAAGACTTCTCGCTCACAGATGCAGAGCTCACAACTGTTCTAGTAAATTCAAAGCAACCAATAGCCGCCCGTTAGCCTGGCTTTGTCCAAAGGAAAGGGTGACGAGACTCCAGGAAACTGGCTAACTGGCTAAAAAAAAAAATAGCCCCGTACATATATTTCTTAACAAACGCAACATGTTGTTTCTAGTTTTTTGTTTTTTTGTAAGAGTAAAAAAAAAAAAAAAAAAGAAGATATATAACATGTTAGCTTTAAGGCCAAATCATGGTTTCTTCATCTGTGTACATTACTGCTTCGGACTCGGCGTGCAGACAGCTGATGCTTTCACCATTCATTACATCTTACAATCAAGGTTACATGTGGGTGTGCTACATAGATGTGTTTCACGCATGTCCATCATAACTGAGGGTCCGGGTAGGGGGGGGTGTGTGGATAATTTATACCAAACAGAAACCTTTTGGCAATGTGAAAAAAACAAAACAGAAATTTCCCTTAAGAGCTATAAAGGCCAGCTGTTTCTCCCCTTTTCCATTCTTTATGCTATGCTAAGCTAACTCGCTGCTATCAGTTGCTTCAAATTTACCATACAGATTCAATTTAATTCAATTGTATTCACACGGTGCAAAATCACAACCAAGTCTTCTCAGGGGGACTTAACATAGCGAAGTCCTTACAACATTACAGAGAGGAACCAAACAATTCAGCTATTACTACACGAGCGACAGCCGGAAGGAGAAAGTTCCTTTTTACAAAAAGAAACCTTCAACAGAACCAGACTCGGAGGTGAGCAGCCGTCTGTCTCGACCTGCTGGGGAGAGCAGAGAGAGAAAAGAACAGCGTAGAGAGGCGGCTAACGATAAACATTTGGGTAGGTCGGTGGGGCCAGTGACCGCAAATCAGAAACATGCGACTGATGTCAAACTCCTGTTAAAAAAACAACAACAACAACTGTTAAGCATATTTCCCCAAAAAAACTACTCCTTTAAGTGCTCTAACTAGGTGGCTGAATTGTGCACCCTCAAGCTGATCCACAGCTAAAACAAATGTGAAAATGGGCTTTTGTTAAAACACCTGACTGAAGACTGGATTTATTATCAGTTGGCATGCTGGCAAGGTTAAGGTGTGTTTGTGTCTATTTTCTGAAAGCAGTTTGGAAGCCAGCCAGGCGGTAGACATGCATTACTGTGTTGAACCCGAGCCAAAAGTCAGAGATGTTTATGAGCGGGTAGAAGCTTTTTGTCTTGCCATTTTGTGACTTGTAACAGCGAGAAAATTGAAAACAATCAACCAGTGACTCACAATTCACGCCGAGGCGTTTTAATGCAGCTGTCACAGGAACTGTACACATACACCCTCAGATCTCGACCACATCAGACCCCCACCCACCCCCACCCACCCCCTCCCCCCACAGAATGCCTTTGGGCTGCAAGCCTGACCTACCATGCTAACAAACTGGCACACAAACGACGAGTGTGCCAATGCTGGAGTCACGTGACGGGTTGTTGTCACCCTTCGTGTTTTCATGTAAATTCACTTCACGCTTTTCTTAACTCGATACCTGTGTTTCATAACAAGCTGGGCTTTAATTGCATCTGGAAGCAGGTCCACTCCGGCTGCATTAGATCCTTCCTGATGAATATGGAGGGATTTAGGGAACCTCCTTGTCACACAACCACAACGTTTCGTGCCCTTTTGATTAACGTGGAATGGAAACAATTAGGTGGTGGGGGGGGGGGGGAGTAGTGAGGCAAAGCAGCACATTCAACAGCTTTAAATGCTAATTAGCTAATGGAGGATGAAAGAACAGGCAACTGGCAGGGTCTCACATGAGCACACTTGAGCTCTGGCTGCAGCTACGCTCGTTTCATCTGAATTCAGCGAGACCACCACCATTTTGTTTCCTTGAGTACCACTGACAATACAGCCATCTTGTGTAATGAGAGATTTTTTTTTTTTTGTGTGTGTGTGTGATGATCTCAAATAAGGCTCATCTTTTTTAGGAAGGGCCTCATGTGGATTTCTTCCTATTGAATCATCTCTTATTCCCTTTTTCTTTTCTTAAAATCTCGACTTCAGTCTCGCTTCTTACTTATAAAACATTTTTCTTTTCCCTGCTCTTCCCATGTAATTATTTGTAGATCATAGGAATATTCTCATGGTGATTGAAGTTCAGCATAATTTTTTTGATCTTTTCTTTTTTCTACTTTTTTTTTATGCTGCAGGCACACCACTTGTGCGCAAAAATAAACCCCTTTCACACATGAAATATGTAACTTTGTTCTTCAAGCTGTTAAAGTGATGACTTTTTGTCAGACTTGGGGCATCTTTAACATTAATGTTCCTTTCGGGCTTCACTCAGACACGACCGCACATTTATGCAAAGAGTAGCATGCTACATCATTGATGGTATTTAGAACTTATTTTCAAGTCATAACAACCACTGCGGGAACGATGGATGCTTATTACCGCTCTCTTTTTGCTGGTATGCACAAGAACTAAAAAAACAGGACATTAAATCGGTGCTGTGCGCCGATCGTTCACTTTTCCATGTAGTAGACAAGTAGACAATCCCAACGCAGCATAAGACTTGCCTTTAATTCTCGAGTTGCTGTCATGCTGCATAAAGAATTTTGTTGCATTTTTAAACATTTTAAAACATTAATGAAATCTTAATATAAGGAGAGTGTATGCTGTTTACTTGGATGTTTTTTTTAACCTCTTCAATGGCACCGGAAAAGGATTTTTTTTTTTTTTTTTAAACTGATCTCATATATGAGGATATTTGAGCTCCTCAGCAAAAAAAAAAAAACACAAAAAAACAGCTCTTCACAGTGTTTGATAGTTTGTTGAACTCTTTTGTCCGTAAGACATAATAATTTAAATATTACATTTATTACAGTGACCTTGGAAGGCAGGACAACACGCACATTCTCGCTCTCTCTTTCTGCATGTTTAACCTTGTGCTGCTGTGGCCTTTATGTTAATATAGCAGAATTAAGTTCGGACTGATATGGAAGTGTTACAAGGTCGGAGCTAGTGAGATTGCCATTGTGACTGTAAACATAAAGGGGTGATAGAATAAGTTAAATGTTTGCTGGATTTGAACTTCTCTTTTAATTTGTGACACAACTGTTTGTGTGTATCCCCACTGCGCACGACGACGTACGTTCAGACTTCCGTCTGACTTTCCTGCCAGTTCTGGTCAAACACGCGACCAAGTGCCACCGCAACATAGTTCAGGTGCTTCGAACTGAATATTTTCCGTCAAACGTCTCAGAATGTCACATTACAAGTCAGGATTTACAGTCTGAACCTGAGGGAGGAAGTCACGGTGCACAACGCCGTGATTGTCGAAGAAAATCCAACTGGGTTAGCTACTGACCTGATGCGCCTTCTGTGGTTTTAGACGCTGACGTTCAGCCCCTCTTGAAACATAAATGCCACTCAAACACTTCGCCCTGCTCGTTGCTTCATTCTTGTAGATTTTCCGAACATTTTCAAGGATCTCTGTTGCCAATTTTCCAAGTTTGACACAAAATTTGATGCGCTCTCTGCTCACATTTCAGATCAATGGAGAAATTATAAATGCTCACTTAGCAATGGTTACAGAAACGGGTGTTGATCAGATGACATAACTTGGAATACTTAATCATGGACATGTTTGCTTCCCCCTGCTCCGTACACGTTACTGTGCTGCGTTCGTGTGCAACAGTAACGGTTTCAGAACTGTTTGATCAATCCTCGTAAACTCATTGCTGGTTCTGAGCTTTTCATGGGAATATAGCATATCATCTACCTTATCCCTTAAAACAACATCTTTTTTTTTTACCAACAACCTTCACGCTCTTGAATCCAACTACTAAATCACAGATAATCTTGTTCAAGGGGAATTTTCTGCTCAACCTAATGTAATTGGAATCACAAGGTCATTTGCCACAGGAAGGCGTAATCAAGGAACTCTTCTAGGGATCCCCAGCAATGTGTAACAACTCTGAGTGTTTACATATTTCATCACTTGCCAGTGTATTAGACTCCAGTCGACATGGACTTCAATCTGAAATAACCATCTCTATCATCTGCCCGCGGTTTGTCGGGGACCGTACAGGAGGGGTTGCAGATTCTGTTGATTTCCTTTAAAAGCCCCAAATCTGTCACAACCTTCAGTGCTCCTTTGAGGGAGATCAAGAGGCTGTGAATAAGAGAGAGAGGGGAGGGGGGAGGTGGTGGTGAGGAAAAAGCATGCTGTCATGAAACGAGCCGCTTCCTGGCCGGCTAGATGCAATCATGGGCACTATCTGATAGCGCTGGAGGAAATTGGATGAGCTGAGAGCCGTTGGCTGCCAGTGATGGGAAAGATGACTCCTTTGTCACTGTGTCAGTCAATTCCCTACTCTCACCTGAGAGTCCAATCAATAACACGGAGAGCGGGAGCTTTTCTCTTGTCTCGGGGCCTCTGCTGTGGGCTGCTGTCAATTATGGGCTGCAAAACACCCCCGCCTTCATAGGAATGTGGTATGGCATGTTATATGGTGTGCATTAATATGTTATTAGTGTGGTTAAATGTGATGTGTATATATATATATATATATATACGCTCTCCATTAGGCAATAGTTGTTATATATATATATATATATATATGTATATATACATATATATATATAACAACTATTGCCTATATATATATATATATATATATATAACACATATATATATATAACAACTATTGCCTAATGGGTAATTAATAGATGAGCACATGGATATTCTACATTTACCAATTTTATTATTGGGATTCACTATTGTTTGTTCAACATCTGAGAAGGGTTTTGGATTTTGAAGCTGGTTCTTATCCATTTTGTGTCTTCTTCAATGCTCACAAGCGGTGCAGCTGCTCTCATTAGCCTCTGCATCATTAGCAGTGCAATTATAGTGCATAAGACCCAGTGAGACTCATAACTATCAGTTGCTGTCAGGCATGGAGTATTACATCAGGCATGGTGAGGACATCCAGCATGATGTAGGCGTGCAAACAGACACTCGCTGAATGAATCATACCCAGGATACCATCATCAGCTTCAACATATTTTTCTGTGCACAAGATGGACATGCTATTTTTTGTGTAAGATGTTACTAAACTGTTCTTTTCATCATCCCCACCCTCCCCCAACCCTGCAGTTTCCTGATACCTGTGAGGAGTCCGCCTCTCCATTCGTCTTCATCTGCACCAACCCCCAGGAGCTACTGGTGAAATTCCCCATGAAAGGGAAGCACAAGATCTGTAAGTCCTACTTCTTTCATGTCAGGGGAAGTGGAGTGGATGAAATTAGCCTGAGCCAACTAAGGCTCTCTTATTTTTTTTTTATATCAGCTTTTCTCCCCCTGCGTTTGTATGCTCTCACACATGCCTAAATGGCAATGTGAAAAAGTGATAATGCCAGGCACACTTCCTGATTACTATTTTTTCATTAATAAAACAAAATTACACACACACACACACACACACACACACACACACACACACACACACACACACACACACACACACAGTCATTCTCTATGAGAGCCATCAGTAAAGACAGGATTTTGCTGTCAGGTTGCCTGGGGGACAAGCCAGGCCTGGATGTGCAATGTTGTTGCTGTATTGTGTGATTTATAATAGGACTCAAACACATTTTCCCTCTGCTGCAATAGCTGCTGCTGCAAAATGATGTACCTGCAAGCTCTTTTGTTAATATTTCAAAACCCTCTAAAGACTTGAGAGGATTGTTTATGCAGCTGTGCCTCTTTCACATCTTTTCAGCTCGATGGAGAAGGCTTTTTTGAGAGGCTCAAGGTAAAATGGAGCAGGAGCTGTGCCCTTTTTCTTTTCACTAAACTGGATATAATGGCCTTTTCTCCCTTTTTGTGAAAATAATGAACAGTTTTAGAGGTTGAGCTCAGACCTCAACAGTGAAGGATTAAATGAAGTTCTTGTTAGGTGGGATGTCAGCAGGTCTCGAAAAAAGATCATTACTGCTATGCAAGGTTTTAGAAGTCCGTAAATACTGTTCAAGTGGCTTTTATAAGTTGTCAACATGTGGTACTTTCCTGCTCCACGAAAGATGAAGTGGAAAATTAGGCTGCTGGTGTTTACTTTTGTTTTCATTTTCACTTTTAAGTGATCTTGAATTGATGATCTTCAATAAAAAGGCTGACCGTAAATGAAACATGCTGACACAGGTTAGCCGTTGTTGGCACAGGTTGTTGGCACAGGTTGTTGGAGGGAAATCTGTACCTGCATTATTTAAACTCACAGTAGCGGGTGGTTTATGAATCAGCAGTTTGTTTTTATTGGTGGATAAATAAATATGGCTTTGTTGAAGTCGCCCCGTCGTAAATTATTAACCACTAATAGATCTTAATATTAATTTTTATGGTACCTGCCGCCTGTTTATTTTCCAATTAAATCTTTATTAGGAGTCTGACGTATCTCGCTGAAAATAACAAATATAAAACAAGGTAGCCAATTTTATGGTCTTGCTGATGTAGAATATCCCGTATCATATTCCTTAAATGTGTTAAAATTGCCCATTTTTCTTCCAGTTTTGCTTCTTATAGTCTCAACATATGTGTCAGTTTTTCCATTAGGAAGATTTCTTTAACAACTGTCAGCCACCGGCTGCTCTTGGGGTCGCCACCTTCCCCCAATTTCTTGTAATCGCCCGATTCCGCGTGCTATTTACGATATTCGACTCGAGAATGTGTTACTTCCCGTTCCACAATTACTTCTTGGTTCATTTCCACTTCAGTTGTGATAACCTGAAATTTTCTCAGTGGGACAAATTGGTGATGTCATCCAAACAATGAACGTTTCAGATCTGAAAAAAAAAAACGACCTAAGACTGTCTCATACAAAAGAGGAGCACATTTAAGTACGCCTTTACTCTGCGGTTGTGTTGTCATGACATTAAATTTGTGCTATCCATAAAGAATTCTTGCCCGCAGTGGATTACTTTTCTTCTGAATCGGTGGCAGTTCGCATGTCTTTACCTGCCGAGAGATTTAACGCTGCTGTAATTCTGTCTTCCTTACATCCAACTGCCTTCCAGCTTTGTTCCAGCTCTGGCTCTCTCATGTGTAACTGGATACAAGCATCCTCAGCCAAACACACACACACACACACACACACACACACACACACACACACACACACACACACACACACACACAACCATCACCACAATTCTTAACAACTGAAACCTGATAACAGCAGATTTTAGTAGAATAGTTTCGAGCAAATTTCGAATAGTAGTTTTGCTTGAAATGCTCCAAGTACCTCCAACCATGTTTCTAAAAACGTTGGGACGCTCTGTAAAATGTAAATATAAACAGAATGGAAATAGGTACATAAATATAACTAATTCATATTTAAGGTCATTGATCTCCCCCAAAAACGGACACAAACACAAGACAGTATTTCTGTACATACAGTGGGTGTAACACAATATGTCATTGAAGAACCGCTTGAATATCAGGTTCCCTTCATGCAAGTCACACTGAACAAACAAAAAAAAAGAGTAAATGTGCACATTTGTTTATTCATTATGCATCAAACTTCTTTACCCAACTCACAATACGACACTATTTGTTTATATTGCAAATCAAACACACGGGGAGCTGTTGGAGTAGCTAACGTGTCCCGTCGCATTATGTCTTCATTCTGTGCATGAGCACAGCTTTGCATAAATTACATGCTCTTGTTACGTCGTGTGCGTTGATCACAACATGCTCCCAGCTGCTCACGTTAGTCAGGAATCTGGTTTGGTTATCCTGACCCACACGAACCCGCACGGTCCGGCCCGTCCTATTCGTCTGTCACCGGCGAGCTT
The DNA here is from genome assembly GCF_022577435.1 of Embiotoca jacksoni. NCBI lineage: Eukaryota > Metazoa > Chordata > Actinopteri > Embiotocidae > Embiotoca > Embiotoca jacksoni. The sequence goes on along the minus strand of NW_027185387.1, from coordinate 3,764,500 downwards.
TTCACTATCTCACTCCCTTGCTTGGTCGCCCCCTATTCCACCTCAATTCCCACTGCGTCTCACGGGTCAAGGCGCTGCCGCTCATCTTACTCAGGAGGGCTTAGCGCGAGTATTTTTTTGCTCCTTCAGCAGCTTACGTTGACAATATTGACTTACATTCACGCCTCATCACAATGAGCCCGAAGAAGGGAAGGACACTTCTGTGCAGTGAATCACTGCTTCGTTGCATAACGATAAAGCATTTTTCATTAGGGTGTTAAAGTTGAATGTGTTGGTCGGGTATTTTGCAACATGTAGAAAGTGTGTGGCTTTGTGCTGCTGCTGAGATTGAAAGTTTCATTAAGCAAATTCTGCGATCTTGTGGAAAATGAGAGTGGGAGCCTTGATGAATATTAGCTGGTGGCTAACTCACAACAACAACAAGCCTGGATACTTCACATTATCTCTTTATCAAGAATTAACCGCTGAGATTTTCTGACGGCCTCTACGAGTTCATATTACAGCAATAATCACTTCGCATTGAGGCAAAAGATGACCTAAAAATGTAAAATATTGTCCAAAACCTAAAATACAATATTCACCAGTTGGTCTGGTAGCTCCAGGGGAAAACATATTGACCTTCTTCATCAGCCACTTAAAGTCTTTATCATTTTGTGATTAGAAATGAGTTGCTGCTCACATTCTATATTAACGAGAATTATTTAGATTTGTCCAAGTTGCATGTCGAACAGATAAGCCGAGAGCTGCATGATGCCGCAATCTGGTTGTCTTTTGTTGTGTCTGTAGTACAAGCAAACATTTTGCATTACTGGTAGGATCATAATAATCCAGCTGGAAGCCTGAGAGGAAGGATAAGATAGGTCATGCACGTATAAATGGTTGCATGTAGCAATTATCAGATAATCTAATGCGGCCTTTCTATCCAGCCAGTTGGTTTTAAAGATAATTTGCTCGGTAATGCTACATCCAAACTCAGGTTGATCAGCCATTGCCCTGTGGAGGAGTCTCTGACATTTAAAATGACATACAGCTGGCAATAAGGGATGTGCACGATGGTTTATGATCACATCCTGTGGACGTTTGTATCTGCGTGTGTGTGCTCCTGCGCAAGCTGAAAGTCAGTCTGGGTGTTGAAAGCTATTTGGCTCTCTGACATGAACCCACATTTCTTTTTTCTATTCCTTATAGCTGTCCTTCACTTCCCCCGTATTTTACTAGCCTGACATCCTCTGTACGGTGTGGCTGTGTACACAGCTAGAAAAGTGAAACACAAACCATACGCCACGATACCTCTGACAGTTTAAACATGCAGTGCTTGGTAACTCTAATATAAAATGACAGGGCCCTGTCAAAAACACTTAAATAACATTAGCCCGTCTTAGAGAAGCAAACACACGGAATGATGTAAAGCCAATTATAATCCTCAGCAGGCCCATTACAACTGACTGTAACTTCAACATGATGATAAAATAGGACAGGTCACAGTGGACAGTTCATTATCGTGTGGCATGCAGGGATCCATGACTTCAATCTTTTTGGGCTACTTTTGAACCATTTGGATGCGTCACAATTAGCTACCAGATGGGTTCTGTTTTATCAGAGTATTTCAGCCCATCCAGGAGTGTTTTTTTCATGGTTGTTGTGATCAAAAATACTGGATTTTTGCAGAGTATTTTCTCTACTGGATTTTAGCATACAGTAATATGTAATCACTTCCCTTGATAATAAGCATTTCATTAGAAAATGTTATTGTAAAGGGCATATTTCCCGCAAACCCAATCACTTCCTGTTTTTCTGCTTGTTCCGGTTTCCTCTGGTACACAGTTTTATTTGCGTTAATTATCCTGATCGCAAAATCACGATTTCCTGAAGGTATCTGGACAAATCTGAAAAAGATCCCGTAGTCTAACGGAGATCTGAGTTAGACGACTGTCATCAGTTTAATATGTGGTGGTGTCAGATGTTCGACCCCTCTGTCATCCGTACTTGTGCCCAGAGATGGAGGTGGATGGGTTTCCTTCCACAAAAAAAAACCTACACTCATCTGCCTTTTTTCAGGCCTAACTTTAGATTCCTCCAAGGATTTACTCAGAAATAGAACTGTCCATCTCAACTTAAATTCCCGCTTTGACTGGTGTTCAGCCTGAAGTTTCTACTGTGCAGTACAACTAACCGAGAATTATTTTTGTCCTTCCTGTAATGATGCATCCAAAGCATTGAAATCCTATTGGTTCCAAGCATGAAGGGTGCATACCCTGTGTAATGTTCCATTAAAGTGAATCTGTTGGTTTAAAATCTTGTTTAAAGAGCGCTCAACCAGCGAGAAGTAAAATCTCTTGTGCAAGCAGTGACTGACAGAAACAGTGAATTAGTCAAAGAAGTGCAACATTTGAGGATCAGTCCACAGATTTCAGAATATGGTTCATTAGCTCAAGACATCTCGTGGCTTTTGTTCCGTCTTGCATTCATTTGCTGGCTTCAAAGAAGTGCTGGCTGATTGTGCTGAAAATTGATTCGGTGATGTAAACAATCAGTTCTGCAGTGTGTATCCGTTCCATTGGCATTCGTGGACTTTTATCCGGCGTACTATAAGACCACGTAACCTCGACATGTAAATTAATCACGATAATAGCATGCGGTTCTTGTCGCAGAAAGTACAGAAGGAAAAGAAGTAATCTTAAACCATTAGAGGGGAAAAAAAAGCACAGAGTCCTTTAGCAGCTGTTAAAGAAGACAAGGTCCCTCTTAGCTCTTCATTCAGTTTGAAGCTGAATGTATGACTCTTGTGATGTAACACATGAACTCAGTAAATGCTTTGTGAATGTTGCCTGTGAAGATTAGTCACATTGATGGCTCTCCAGCAGGTACAGAGGAGCTGTCTTTTGTTGAGGCTTCTAACTACAAGAAAGGAAGTCATGGATATAATTACTGAGATGAGAAAGTCAGCTCCGGCAGGAGGTCATGATGGAATCTTTTTATCTTGAGTAGTGTAAACCATTGACATATATAATCTCACAATTACTGGAGACTGTAGTCGTTCCAGAGGACCTCGAGGTCGACAAAGTAGTTTTCCTGACTTAAGCCCCCAGCATCAGCACCATTTTCTTACATTTCTTCTTTTATACCCTTTTAAGTAGTTATTAAACGCAGTTTTTGATTAACCTTAGTTTACAATGTACATAATGATATTTTATTATGCAAATAGTTTTGCTCTTGCAATGTAACATTTTTGGAAGCTGTAACCCCGTGTGTAGTTATAGATTGTTGAACTTGAATGGAAATATGCACTCTTGAGAGATAGTATTAGCTTGAAAGCACTAGATATTATGAAAAATGTAATTTAACCCTATTACTGATAAGAAGGCACAGCAGGGTTTTTCTTTTTCACTGGCGAAATCGAATTGCAGCGACATACATGCTGGCAGTAATATATTGTTGTGAATATAATAGACTGAGTAATTATCACCCAAGTGCATCAATATACCAATGTGAAAATAGAGGAGATTGTTTTTTATTATTATTATTTTCTCATTCAGGAACCGGTGTAGCAGTCAAGGTTTCGGCAGTATTGAACATTTTTGAACAATTTCCAGCCTTTCCATCACACTAACTATAAAATCCATCAAATCTCTGTTTTCTTTGATTGGCTGTTAAACACTACAGGAAACAGTCACGCCACTGTGGACTCCGCCAAAATAAAACAACAAATTACACATCTAGTTAATATCTAAATTTTCAAAAAAAAAGTTCAAATAATTCCTTTACCTACTGTTCAATTGCTCATATTCAGTTCGTCTGTTCTCTGATTGTCAGCTAATGTTACTGGTACTACAATTTGCGATATGCAAATTATGTGCGTGAACACATAATATAGCAGCAGCACATACAGTAACTTCTTCTCTGGCAGCTACTGTACGCTTGTCTTGATGATATGTCTCCAGTGTGCCCTGTTAAAGCTACAGACCACTGAATCTAGCACAGTACATATTAAGTGCACTTATGGGAATTGCTTTAAGCAAAGAAATCTATATTTACTTGTTCCTGTCTAACAGCCACATACCTTGGGACGAGTGAGTGTACATCACAAATAGATGATTCTCTTTATTTGTTTGTTACGTATTCAACATCATACCCCTTGTACACATAGCACTTCCAGCTCTCTTTGCATTGTCATTTGCATTTTCCGCGCATACATTATTGAGCTGTTGCAATATGTATGGCTTTTATCCCTCCGCTTGCACCCCATACGGAAATAACAGGGAAAATATTGCGTCTGAATTTTGCTCCACTAACCATCAACTGCACTGTTACCTTGTGATTACCCCTTTTGTTTTATGTGTGAAATCACTGCACCATGGGATTGCAAATAGAGAGAGCCAATTACCTAACAAATGTCCACCATCTCTCCTGAGGTGGTCGTGCGGTTTTTTTGGGTTTTTTTTTTCCCCTCCCCCCCTCTCCTCTATTTCTCCCCTGTGCTCTTCCACTGTCATCCACTTGCTGGGAGACAGAAAGCGGTCACAGCTACGGAAGTCCTTTTTTTTGGTTATTTATTCATGGATTTTCCATTTAATATTCATGCCTTTTTCAGGACTATCTGGGTGCGGAGAGGAATTTGCTGCCTCGGAGGCGGCAGAGGCCAAAAATCAGGTTTCAGCTCCAATGAGCCCAGCGGATGAAGGGAAAAGAGAGCGAGAGAGAGAGAGAGAGAGAGTGGGGTTTCATGTGTTCTCTAGTAAATGAGAGGCAGGCCTTGAAGGTGACAGGCTGTGTTTATTACTGATCTGTCAGCCGGTTAATGGGGAGAGGAGAAGAGGAGAGAGCGGAGAGACCAGAGCACACAGGCATGGGAGCCAGAGAGAGCCCCGAGCAATAAACTTTGCCAGACCAGATCTGCTTGTCCTTACAGGTTCAGCGACAGCACTCCTGCATGCTAAATTGGGAACTCTATAAAAGACAGTGTTTTGTGCAATTGCTTTGAAATTTGTATATTTCAAACATTGACAAAAAGGTATGTACTGCGGCCTATTGTTTACATCCTGCGCTGTCCAAAGTCGAAATTATGCCCTGCACATCCACATGGTCACGTAAATTTAATCGTGCCCAGTGCAGCCAAGATTTATGACTACGCAGACTGCACACATAGACCGTGTGCACGTGTCGTTGTATGCAGACATATATTTCCCTTCAAAGGCTGAAACATGGTCTTAAAAGGCTTCTTTTTTTTTACGAGCTGAATCAGCCAATAAGATTGCCTCGCGACCTGCAGTTATCCATGACACCCCTCTATGTTTGTGTTGTGGATAACTCCCCACTTACAACTATAAAAGAGAACAACTTGATTATTTTTCCATTACTTACGGAAATATTGCATTATGTCCGTGATCTAACATCATCCCATTATGTTAATTGTTACAGAGGTAAATGAGGCAATTAATCATGATATTGATTTCAGGTGATATCGCACCCACCTATCGTTCACCACATTTTATTGTAATCTGTTACGCTTCTGAGATATCCTGATAAAATCATAATCTCCATAGAAAATGAAACAATTACCTCCACTACTTTAAAAAAAAATTTTTTTTAAATACAATGGTGCACAAAATGTGTCTTTTAAAGTCGACTTTTAAAAATACTTTTCACGGTGCAATAAAGAGAAAATGATGGATTTGCCCCCCATTTAATATTAAAAACTCAATAGTAAGAACACTATTGATTGTTTTTTTATTCTTTCTACAGCAAGATCTGTACTCAAGTGCTCGGTACGTTCTGTGACATGGTTGTGTTTAAGATGTTGAAAGAAATTGTTCTAGAAATACGTGCATCCATCTTTGTGCTCATGTTTTAATACATGAAACCAAACTATGGTCAGCACAGCTTCTCACGCCTTCACCAACTCTTCCTCGTCTGTAGCGAGCGCTCACGTTTCTCCGACATGGGGCAGATTTGTGCCGCTCTCGTTGTCTCGCGTAGTTTCATCAGTGAAAACTGGATAGCCGGGAAAGATAATGACCACGCGTTAACCGGCAGCCGTTGGTTGTTTGTCAGTAAGGTAACCTTTGATGTATCATTGAAAGTATTGGGCACGTTGAGGTTAGGCTGACTGTCCATGTGAAATAATTAATTTATTGAACGCAACAACATGAATAAAATTGGGCTGGTTAGAAAGTCCTTCCAGAAATAACTCGCGTGACCACGTGTGATTGTGCACATGTGAAACACGTATTTAAGGCCATTAGGGAACATGTGGTTTTGGAACATTTTCATGGTGTAATGTGTGAAAGCCCGTGTAGATTCCCATTTGAACACGTTTCCACGTATTACATATTTTATCGTATGGCACGACATGTAGTACACGTGTCTCGTACGTGTGATCGCATGTGCCCCATGTAGAGGACATGGGGAAACTCTAATGTAAAGAGTAATGTTAAATAATGGAGTTATTTGATTGCTTCTCCAGTTGCAGTGAAAGAACAACTGATTAGTTTTGTTGTTAAAAAGATATTTTCACATTGAAAGATCCACAAACGTTGACATTGTATCTTATGAGGGATATTGTGGAGTTTGGTGTAGATCTCTGTGCCGATACAGACCTCAAAAATGTGAAACATTTTTCAAGCGTGTGCAGCTTTGACAGAGACATGCTTTGCCTGAGAGCTTTGTAGTGTTTGATTGCACTTGAGCTCTGGGGTTTTATCAGCTGCACTTGGTAATGAAACCTCCTGGCTTTCTGTCTCACTAAAGGGTGAACAGGCCGTGTAAAGAAATTGCTCTTTGTCGTTGCAATAGATTTGTCTTTCCTTATCTTAGCCGAGCATTGTTGCCTTTATCAGTCACCATTACAAAATCCATATCAATCAGCGTTTGACGTGCCACTGCTCTCTTTGGTGTCACGTTTTCTGCATGACTGACATCCTTTCTGCACGAAACGTGCACATTTTAGTCCGTCATTATTTAATTTTAAATTCCATTGTTATTCAAATCTGTGAAGGATTCCTTTGTTGAGATGTAGATGCTGATTTTTTTTTTTATTGTTGCATAACCCAGTTCCTTCTGGTGATGCCTCAGGGGGATCATACTGCTCTAAAATTGATTTAGTCCTTAAGAACATAACATGGAGAAGAGCAATGCCCGTTTCTTGCACTCAGCAGAGTGGATTTAAAACTGCCGTCTTTGTAACCAATTTATTTTCATGCTGCGAGTGATCTCCACTTTTGTTTTTCCTGAGAGTAAACAAAGACTAAAAACGTTTTATGTTCACATGCAAGGCTTGTGTCATCGTGAGTTTCATTCGTACCTGAGGCTGACTTATCATTCATTCTCAGTCCTCTCCGATCCCGGGTTCAAACGTTCAGCTGCTCATCCGCCTCCCAACGTGGCAAACTCACCACAGCGTTTTCTGCGGTCTCACATTCTTTATTTATATGGCTCAGTTTACTTGAATGGAGACATTCAAGGTTCATAAGTTACACTTTCGTTTGGCTGCATTATAAATATGCACCTCTTTAACACAGATTAGTGATGTGCAAATAGAGATGTGTGGTTCAAGACCAGATTTGAACACATCTAGCCCTGCCTCAGCTTTGATTGGACCAACATGTTGTCTGCCTTCCGTGTTTGGTTTTCATTGCCACTTTTCCTTTTGTTTCCTGTTTTGCCTCTTTTCTTTTGTCTTTTCTTCTTTTCTTTTTTTTAACTCCCTTCGTCTTTGTCTCTGTCCGGAGCCTGTCAGCGTAATCAATCTGGGTCTGCACTTGTGGGGTAGTGGGGGTGCAGACAGATGTGTTTTGCAATGTGATCGATGTCCTTGATTAGTGAGAGATTTCTCCCATCTGAGAGTGTGTGTGTGTGTGTGTGTTCAACTGATTGGGAGAGGTCTGCTAGTTAGCGCGAATGCCGTTAGGCTGCTGCCTTTATTTTGTTAATTTGTCAGGTTAGGAGCTGAGGATCAATAGGTGGATTATTTACACAGTTCAAGGAGCTGATCGAGGTGAGGATGTTAAACTAAACATGGCCAATGAGTCACTTAAGCTGTTTTAGGAGTGTCAGCGGATGTTTCTCCACCCAACTGGGAAGTGAATTTTACACTGAAGTCTGTGTGAAGTGTGAAGTGAAGCTTAATAGACAGTTATTTTTGTTATCAATAATATACTTTAATTTATGTGCGATACAAAAAGAGTCATACCCTTTTTTAATCATAATGTTTGATAGGGATCCCTTCAGATTGTTTTTCATATCTTTTGTTCTGCAGTCTCTTGTTACTTTGACACAGATGCTGATTAAAACTGAGACAATTGGATTAGTGGATTGACAAAAACAATTGAATGATTGACTATCCTCATGAAACATCAGTTGATTGTTTCAGTCATCTCTGTAATGAAAGTGCTTTTCTTTTCCACTGTCATAATTAGTTTAATTTTAAATAACAACAGGTTTTAAACAAGCCTGTTTCTGCCTCCCATGCGGTCAAAGCTTCAGTCTTTGCTGCGTTTATAGTCTGGAAATCCTGTTTACAAAAAGGTTGGCTGCGCTCTGATGGACGGACCAATCAGTGACCGGGGGGATGGCTCAGTGCGACGCCATTGAAGTCAAGTGTTTGTTTTTAAATGTAGTTTCAACAATGGTGGCGGTGGTGGTGGAACACAACATATGTCACATGGTGGCCAATGCTAATTGGTTAAAGGTTACTGCAGTTGTTTGCATGAATAGATAAGGTCTGGCCACTTCAGCGAATTTGGGTCTGGTAATACCAGGCTAGTTTTGGACTGTTGGTCAGACAAAACAAGACATTTAAAAGAACTTAAAACATTTTCTCTATTTGTTTTGAAATTTTAATAATCTTAACAGCATAAAAATGTATGGTAGCCTTGATACAACTAATCTGTGATTGGCTAGTATCGCACGTAATATCATTCCGGCCTGTGTTTTATAAATTCAAGTAACATTGTTCAAATGCAATAATTCAATTGAGATATTTGCTAACGTTGAACATATTTCAGTTAGAAGATTTAGAAAATGATGTCTCATATGGACAAATTAGGATTGTGATTGTATCAGTATTTCACTTATGCAGTAATTACTAAACTTGTCAAAATATAATGATGGAGAAAAGCAGGCGATTTATTATATGTTTTAGAGGTGTATATGTTCTCAAAGATTTCACATACAATACACCAGAAAACAAAATGACTACGTTCACTGTGCACTGCAGGATTTAATAGCTGTAATTTTGACGAAAATTGTGTTTATGCACTTAATTGGCGCACTTGAGAGAAATGTGCCATTACTTAATAATGTGAAGAGTGACCTGGGAAAAACACAGTAGTGTTAGTATAAACACTGACACTCTGCCACCATAAGACCATCAACACTTCTTCCCAAACTTAAACCGATATAATCACCTCACTGCGCTGGTGAGAAAGATCAAAGGTGGTAATTCCCCCTCAGAAGAGGCTGTCGGCTTCCCATCAGCTGTCAGTGTTTTCACTTTGCCTGTTTTCAAAAGAGCATTTGATTCTTGTAGTTTTCCTCTCCCTCTGAGAAGAAGCAGACAGATGTAATAGCCATTAGCCTCGGGGAGAGAGAGCACAGATGTGTCAACAAGGCTTGACTTTTACAGTCCAAGTGAAGTCTGCGCAAACAGTGTCTGTGTAGAGCCCTGTGTGGTTGAGCAGTGATCCAGGGACACGGTCGCACGGCGCTGCCCCGGGACTCCAAACAGACCGTGACTCTAGCTCTCATTACAAGAGTGGGTCAGACCACCCCAATACGGAAAATAAATAATGCAGGGGAAAAAACCTGAGTGCTGCCACCTCACTGACAACATCCACACAACCTTGTCGTTCACGAAGAGCAGGTCAGCCGTTTATATACTCCTACTAGAAGCTCTAGTTTTATACTACTAGTATTTTTGTCGCTTTTGAGCAATATTGTTATTTTAGTTATCAATTCATTTGCTTATTATTCCCACAGCTGATCGGTTGATTAGTTTGGTCTTTTAAAATGAATAAAAAGGAAAAATACTCATTGTATTTTCTCAGTTTGCTTCTTTCGTTGCACGTTTGCTGTATAACCCGAAAATATCATATTACGAATTAACGTAATGGATATACATAATTTATAAACTGGAGCAACTCATTTTTGCCAAGAATAAAATGACTTAAATGATGGATCAATTATCAAAACACAAATACAAATCTTCTTTGTCGATTAATTGTTTTAAGCTCTGGTGTCAGTCCATGTAGGCCATATGACAAAATCGAGGAATCTATCTTATATTATCTAAACCCACTCATCCCCTCCTTTCAAAGTTTCTCATGGCCTCCAAAAAACCTTTGAAAAATCCAATTCTCTATCTTAATTTGATCTCAATTTCCTGTAGCAGTCGCAATGGAAAGTCCAAGATGAAAGAGTTGAAATTCTAATTAAGCTGTAATGGCGGCAGCAAGTTGATATTTTTCCTCCATGTACATTTCTCCCTAGTCAGCCCTCTCTCCCTCCCTGTATGTTTAGCTTGATCTCTTCAAATTTATTTCCTACTTTGTAACCAGAGGCAAGAGCCCTTGACTTGCTGCCCCCACAGCCGCAGCCAAGGCAGCCATTTAAGTTGTGATTAAAAATTAATGGTTGAGTGAGAGGCAGCGGAGAGGGAACAGGGGAGGGCAGAGAAAGAAGGAGACAATGCTTGAGCATGAGAATAGGCTTTGGAGAGGGGGAGCGAGCTCAAGCTGCAGCTGCTCCCTGATAGAGGGTTGCAAGGTCTTCTCACAACTCTGCTGTGTTTAACTGCTCTGCTCACACCCCACCATGAATATTGCATTACAGCACTATGGGGCTCCTTGTGTTACCCCCACTGAGTGCCGAGCAGAGTTGTAGCCACAGTGCAGAAGCATCCAAGTCCGAGTCTGCCCCCACTGTGAGAAGGGCGTCCACATTTTCAGGCATGCAGGCTCGCCACACAAACCAGGCCAGCTTTCACGCCACTGAATCAGCAAGCTCATTCACAGAGGACGCTGCTTCAATTCATGTCAGCAGCAATTATAATAAGTGCGGCCACAAAAAATATTTGCTGGCATTCGAAACCACTGTTGCATTTTCTCTTTGGCGTCGGATCTCTGTCGAAGCTGCTTCAAGGCTTTTTTTTTCTTTCTAGTTACTGAGCAAAACAGCGCAGTGATGGTTTCCATTAATACCGACACTCAGCGGCCTCGGTCGTTGTAAATGGTTTTATTTTTAAAACCTAGCTGCCTGTAAGCTTTCTGAACAAGGTCAGTGGAATGAAGGGGCAGAGCCAACTCGGTGCACCAAGCTTTACTCTCTGGCCATTTCTTTAAAAGCTAAACACAAATACCATGGGACAGCACAAGGTCCCGACCTTGACTTCACCAGATGATGAGTAGTGGCACTTACATCACAGCCTGGCCTTTTCTTCCGTTTGGCCTCGTTCTCGACACAGTTTCATTACAGCGTTTCTCAGAGTCCATTACCCACCGATACATGCACTCATTCCAGCACTGCCAACATAATTCCTCCTCTGTATGGCTCATTCAGGAAGCAGCTCGTAGTGCTTTAAGTGGAATAGACACCTAGTTCAAAACATTAAAATGTATTAGAGTAAAAAAAAAAAAAAAAAAAAAAATTCTTTCAGTTTTATAACTTAAGGCTTAAGGGTAGTGTCATCAGCCAAGTCGTGAGATGATAAGACAGATGGTTAACAAATCTGCAGTTTAACTCAATAATCTTAACAGACTGCTCGGCATTTGTGGGAAAGATTGCTACCCCTTTTATGTCTATAGGCTAATTATGGAGCTAATAAAGCAGTCAAATAGCTTAGCTTAGCATAAAGACAGGAGGAAGAGTGAAACAGTTGGGTTCTCCTCAAAATCAGCTCTAAAGTTCACCATTAAACATGTTCTTTCTTATTTATTGAATCCATGCACAAAAAGAAATAGTCAAATCAGCCAGGCTAGCAGTTTCCCCCTACTTTCAGTCTTTATGCTAAGCTAAGCTAACTGAAACGTGGTTCTAGCGTCACCAGCTAATATACAGACAAGAGACTGGCATCAATCTCAGCATCCCACTCTTGGCAAAAAAAGCAAAGAAGGTTATTCAACAAAGTGTTCAACTATTGCTTCAAAATCTATTTCAGAAGTGAAACTGTTGGATTTGTTTGTTGAAGTCTAACACTAGTCAGGTAAGTCACGTAGTGCAGTTTGGGTAAAAAGTTTGCTTTCATAAAAACTGTCTTATTGCTAATTTTTTTCCCCTGTTTCACTGCATTGCACAGCTCTCTGTGTAAACAAGTTTACAGAGACCGACCTGTCTGGAAAATATGGAGCAGTCTAATCTCTGTGCAGTGTCTTTGATATAAATCCACTTCTACAGCCTCTCCAAAACTATTTTATAGTCTCAAAAGAAGCTGAAAACAGGAAAGTCTGAACGTAACGGCTTCCAGCAGTTAAAAGTCTGCAGCTATTTAACGAACGTTTTATTTATTTACATAAATAAATGACATGAAGAGCATGAAGGGGCATTTTATTTCGGCTAAATAAGATTTGTATGAGATTGCATGTTACTGCAGCTTAAAAAAAATGTGGTTTTCTCAACTGTAACGCAAATAATTTGGCTATGAAAATGTGTGTCATCTGTTACGTTATTTCGAGAAAAAAAAATGTAAAACTGTTTATCAATCTCCGACCAATACAAAGAAATTGTCTTCGATTTTTACACAGGCTGATAGAAAGCTTAACATATCTCATCTGGGTGGTATGTGTAATGAAACTGGGAACTCTTGTCAGAGAGAAAGAAAGGCACTGCTCAGAAATTAGTCTCTAATCTCAGCAACAGTGAGGTACGACACCGATCGAAATAGGTTGTCATTAAAGACTTTCAAGTTGAAGGTGTAATCAGATTTGTAATATGCTCTTGCCACCTCCTCCTCCTCATCACCCACCTCCATGTTGCTACACTCTGTTCTTTCCATCCTTTCCACGCTTCTTACATAATTTGTTAATTCTGTCCTATTTCCTCTGCTGCTGCCATCGCTGTTCTTGCTTTAGGTGTTATTTGCAATGCTAATGAGGCGAAGCAGCAAGAAATGGTTTGTAGGGAAAAGAAGCTGGCTGGAAAGCTGCTGATATGGTAACATGGCTCAATGTGGCGCTCGAGACAATTCTGTTGGAGATATCATTGCACACACACAGTGTCATTATGTCAATTTTATTTTTATTTTTTTTTACCAGATCCCATGAGCACATTCAAGGCAACGAATAAGAGATCAAAAAAACTAGAACCCTTACAGTGGTCATAATTTTGAAATAACATGCTCATTCATACAAAATCCATTTCTGAAATGTTATTTTTACACACAAGAAATCAATGTTGGAAGCAATTTTTCTCTTCTGCCAGACGAAGGCAACAGAATTTCTTGCTCATTTCTGAGTTGAAAAAAATAAATAAAAAATGATTGAACACCATTACAAAATGCACAATACATTATGAAGCTAAATTATACCTATTGGGAGTGACTCACTTCTAATTCAAAATTGAAATTGGCTGATCATTTATTTAGGAAGCCAGAACTGTGTTGCTCATTTCTAATGTGATGAAACCTCCACTGTCACCATGTGAAGTGAAAAGTAGTCGTACAATACAGGATTTGATTGTTCCATAGGCAAATCTTCGGTGCTTTGTATTTCCATCCATGTGTTTTGTTGCCTTTCCTTTTTCTTTCCTTTTTTAGCACTGTAGTGGGCAAGATGATTGTTGACTAAGGCAGCAAACAAGGAACCATTACTCGATTTCCACCCATGACACCAGCAGGCAGCTTTCTGTTGGCAGCTTCCCACTTATCTGCCTCTTGTCCATGTGATTGAAATTACAGTCACGGCAATAGCAAACGCAAGTAAATGGATTATTGAGCAACTGTAAGTGGCTCGCTCTGCAGAACTGGCGGTGTGTGCTCTCTCTGGCCAGACTCAAAAATAAATCTAACAATAGCAATGTGCAGCATGTTCCACCTCTGAGATGAGTGCGATGGATATTTCTTTTATTGTTTCACAAATGTATTTTTTAGGATTTCATTCTGTTTGCAGCTGGTTTTATGCCATTCTTATCTGCATGAAAGGTAAATGCATGCATATGGACTGAACCATACTCCCTGAGCCAATGTTCTTACTTGCAATCATGACTTGACAATAAAATGTCCCTCTTGGTCTGTCCCAGCTATAAAAAAAAAAAAAAAAAACGATAAACCACTGGAAACAGCTCTCAATGAATCACTGAACCACCTCACCAGCTTTTTGACTGTAAAATGTGCAGTCATGCCTTCAAAGAGAAAACTGAAGTTCAATAGAGGCAAGTGGTAGTTAGGGTTAATTTTTTAAACGCAATTACTGTGTCAGCCTCACTTCAAAGCTTCAAAATGGAACAAGCTGCGCAACATTTTTTGCTGACTTCACTTCATCAGTCCATCAAATTCATGTCATGTGAAAGGACTGAACAACCCCCTGCAGATCTTGTCGCACTGGGATTATTTATCTTGTTCTGCAAATAGAAAACATCAAATCAAAAGCACTTAAATGAGGAAATAATCAGAATCCATTCTGTACCCAGTAGTTTTGATGTGCATGCATATATGTATGCATATATGGATGCATATAAGTATTCATATATGGATGCATATATATATGCATACTGTATATGCAAGCTATGAGTGTTTGTTTTTTTAATGTCTGGTCCCACAGATTGTATTTCTTCAAACTACAACAATGTGTTTTTAAGTAAGTTTTAAGTAATAACTCCCAGATAATGCAAATATTTGATTGCAACCATATTATTTCATCATCAGCATATTGTGCGACCACAGAATTTGTGGCATTGATTAAAATTCCCTGTATTTTCTACTTTTTTTTTTACAAAAACTTTCATATAAAGATCAGAAAGGGTTTGGTGACAGAGAGCATCCCTGGCTGGGGACTCTTTACAAAATATTATTTTATATAAATTCTGGCAGTAGTGGATGAATATATTCCTCTGATGTTATTGAGTTTTCAGCTTTTAATTTATTATTTCTGAATATGAAGAGAACATGTGTATTTTAATTGTATTTCAGTCTGAGACGCAATCAGTTTGATCATTATGAAATAAGTCTCAATTAAAGGAATCAGCAACAAAGGAATCACACTTTCAGATACAGTGAATGCCTTTTCTTTTTTTCAGCTTTACAATATAATTTCCTTTGTGAGGTATCCTGTATTAAATATGTTTTTATTGCTCTTTTGTGTAAAAACAATAATTACCACTTCTCTTCATGAAAGTTGAAAAGATGTTGTCTCAAGTGTCCAATTAGAGGAATTGAGTACTAGTATCAGATCATCTCTGAAAACCTTATTGTCCCCAGCTGGTTGAACATCCCTGATGTTTTATTATCTTTTTTAATTTATTCAGAGCAATGTCGAGTTAGTCTTTTGTACTTTTAAAATGTCTATTTTAATTTTCAAAAATTGATGTTCATCAATTAGGAGTGAAATAGGCCAATATTTTGCTGCACATTGGTAAATAGCAAGTGTCCTTCTTTTAAGTTATTCCTCCTTTGCCATCCATGGCTTAAAAACAAAGAGGGGGTGAATCGGCTGTTTGAGTTGGATGAACTAAAACATCCATGGAGGAAAGAGGGGAGATCGCGGGGGGGGGGGGGGGGGGGGGGGGGTTGAGAGGGTACACATTAACATGTTTCTTTTAGCAGCAGCCAGTGGATTATGATGTGTATGTACACGGACGTATGTATGGGAGGGATTAAGTTTAACCTTTTGTTGAAAAATAATAAAATTAAAAAGAATACTCCTTCAACTAGCATACCATTATACTTGACTTTAAAGACATGTCTCCCCCCCCCCCACCACCACCATTTGCCAGAAGACAACAGCGATTTAGACAGGCAGGTTTCTAACGTCACAAACCTAAAGTTATTTTTCTTGCAAATAATTCACACGTCAATGTATCTTTTCATACTGTTGTTTTTGTCGCGAGTGCTTCCACGCAGAAATATTCGTGGGTGAGGGTTGTCTATCCTGCCTCACTTCGTCTGGCCATTTATTATTGATCAGTGGACGGACCGTTAGCTTGCCGCTTCACTCTAATGACGGTGCATAGCCGCGGTAGACTGATGATCTGCCAGCTTTATTTGCAGAGTTTGCACTGAACCTTATCTTCATTTATGTTTTGAAGTTATGAAGTAGACTTGAGCTGCTCCACAGGAAGAGGTGGTGGTTGTAGCTGTTACCTTTGCGCACTGGGGACACGGTTTGATCATTTAAGGCTGCGGGCTCGATGTCCTGAGGTTACCTTTGTGTCCCGTATCCAGTCTCTGAGTAAACAACAAACGAACCTGTCAGACGTGAAATGTAGATCGTGAAAGGATGCTTGACTGTTCGTGGCTGCCAGATAAACGGCAAAGAATGAGCAACAATTTGTGCAGAGAATTTTTCTTTTTCATGACGAGACGTGATTCTTCTGGGCTGATGCTCAAGAGTATTATGAGGGATGAAAAAGCTCTCCGGGTTGTAAAGGGACTGGGATGAGCCTCAAAAGAAAATCCCTCCAGTGATATGACATTCTGTGCTGTGTTTCACATCCATGAAGTGTTTCGAATTGTATTGCAGAAGGTCAATTTAGTCTTTTACTCGAGTGAATTATTTTCCTGTTGTTCACATGGTTTGTAGTTCTTGCTGTGGCTTTGGTATATGGCTCTTTTGTTTTTCACTTTCTGGATTGTGTCTCCTGAGCTGGAAGCTGACCTTGTTAACAGTTTTAAGGAGAGCTGCAACAATATGGTGATTGATTAGTTGTTGAGTAGAATTTTTGATCCGTGATTAATTATTCAAGTCATTTTTCAAGCACAAATGCCAAACATTCGAGGGTTCAGCATTATCAAATGTGAGAACTGATTCGTTTTCTTGTTCTTATATTACAGTTGAATAAACATTTTAGGTTTTAGGACTCTTGGTTGGACAAAACAAGACACATCATTCTCGAGGGTTTTATATTCTTTGTTTTCAACCGAATGATCTGTCAAGCATATTAAGCTAAACACTCCATTAATTCATCATTATTTATAATAAGATTAATGTGTAAATTCAAGTTTTCAAGCCCGGTTTAGAATCTATCCAAAAAGATAGCACATATGTGATCCTCGGATTTAGATCATTTTATTTCAAGATATCATGTTGTTGTATTCATGTTTATTTTTTTATTTTTTATTTTTTTTTGTGCTGTCTGTTGTGCTTTGCAGTAGCATCACAATGCAATTATGGCCCGAACGCTGCCAAAAGCACACAGACACAGACAATCGGTGCAAAGGTCAGTTCGGCTCAGCATAATTCAAAACATAACCAGCTCAAAACAGCTGATCAGCCTCTGAAAATCTGTCTGACCCTCAGGTCAGGTTCATTAAGCTGGCTTACACAAGTTAACCAACTGTCAGGCATATTCTTCTATTTCTGAGACAACAGAACAAGATACAAATACAAAACCTGACGTGATCATTTACGCGTGAAAAAGACTTCATCTGGACTGCATTGGTCGAGCTCTTAATAGCCGCCACAAGCAATTTAGCATTGGTCTTTTTCTCTTTTTTTTTTTCTTTTTTTTTTTATTGCAACCCAGAGTTGATTGTGAAATCAGTGTGTTTGAGTAGCGCGCCACTTGAAAAGGCTTTTCACA
Organism: Embiotoca jacksoni; assembly: GCF_022577435.1. NCBI lineage: Eukaryota > Metazoa > Chordata > Actinopteri > Embiotocidae > Embiotoca > Embiotoca jacksoni. The sequence goes on along the minus strand of NW_027185387.1, from coordinate 3,746,776 downwards.
TGAGATTGCCTGCTCCCCATGGGGTTGGGCACTGAAGCCTCAGACAGAGAACAGAGAATGAAAACAGAACACAGCACCTATTCTAGTTTTCAGAAACATGTTTCCAATAGGATGAAAGATACAACAAAATAACCATTACGTGCTTTAACTTTTATGGTTAGCCTCTACTTTAATCCTACATATATGCAACTGGCTATTATTTCTATTGTTAATCCATCTTCTGATAATTTTGTTGATTGTTTGGTATAAAAAAAAAAAAAAAAATTAAAAAAAAAAAAAACAGTGAAAAATGCCCATCACAATATCCTAGAGCTCAAGATAACTTCATCAAATGTCAGTCCAAGTCCCCAAATATTAACTTTAGCTGTAACGTAAGACCACGAGCAGCCGAGCATGTGGACGCTCGGTTGGAATGTGCAGTGTAGTATCAGTAGCAAACCATAGTGGAGGCAAATAAGCCTGCTTGGAAAAAAAGGAAAGATGGATGATGTGACACTTGAATTGACTTTCAGAAGAAACAGAGGCGGTGAGGTCTCTTAAGCTTTATACGAGTAAAGATGGAAGTAACAGTGACTTTTCCTCTCGCTTCAACTCGCTCTGCAGCTTTTCACCGTGTGAGCTCTTAAGTCTTTATCTCTCTCTTTCTCTCTCTGTGCCTCACATAACCCTCTTCACACTTCGCCTGAGAGCACCTGAGCTTTCAGGAAGGGACACATATATACACACACACACACACACTGACACACCAAAGACGCACGCGCACACACACACACACACACACACACACACACACACACACACACCAACTCCAGCTGAGCCCCCCCTGCTTAGAGTGGTGTTATGACTGCATCTTTCTCCCTCAGCTGTGGAAATAGCCTGATTACTGATGGCTGGGAACGGATTTAGCCCAACACCATGAGATATCCGACAGAAGAAGAAGAAAAAAAAAAAAAATCACTTCATGCCATGTTTGTAAACTTCCCCTTTATGTTTCATTTTTCTTTTTCATCGACACGGTATGTTGCTGTAGGTTTGTACAGGTCATGACCGCTCCTTATGACAGCACTCTTGACGCAAGTCTTTGTTTTCTATCTATTGTGGTTTAGTTTTGACACCAGCATCTAGCCTCTAATTATAATCCTTTATCTCATTCAAAATACTGGATCTTGTTTTTTATGTCTTCTGCTGTTTGACTCGAAGCCAAAAGCGAAGGGAAACCAGCCAATTTAGGTGAAAAAAGGAAACCTCAGTTTAAAGAATAAAAGAAGAATTACCATAGCAAACAGTAAAAAGATTGCCTCTCAAATGATTTTTTTTTTTTTTTCCCCCTGCTACTCTGACTGTACTCAAATCAAACAGCCCTGCTGCCTCAAAGGTCAAATTCAGCAAGAAACGGTTTGCATCACTTTCCTACTGCGAAATCTTCCAATTTCATTTCATGGGCTAATTATCATGAAACAAATTTGACACGATATCGTATTCACCGAACCGCACAACTAAGAGGAGAAGGAATAAAAGACAAATGTTGAAAATGTGAGCTTTAAAATTTTGATTGACAACACTGAGGCCAGGAACTGAGCCGTCACAGAAGGATGTCATTAACTTTACTGACTCAGAATTGACACAGCACAAAGGATGTGTGCAAAAGATCAAATTAAGACACAAATATGATCCAAAAATAGCAGCAAAATGATAAAAAAAAATAATAAAAAAAAAAAAACCAAGGAAAAATATAGTGTTAGAGAAAAATCCAAGAGCAAGACTGAAACTGACTGTTCTTTTAAATGCCTCATTGAATCTTGCTAGTCCAGCTTTACACCCACTCATTCTCTCATCTGTACTCCAGCTCTTGCTGCACCCCCGCTCCCTCAAACATGCCTTCCTCCTCCTGCTAATTATCAAGTGTGCTGCCTTATTCCTCCAGCAGCTTGTTAAGCTCTCCAGGAGCACAGTTGACCCACTTTACATGCAGACCTGTGGGCTAAAGCCCTACTGATGGCTGCTTTTGTCTTTTTTTCAGTGAGCCCCACAACACCATATATACGAGCCACTTAACCTACATCAGAGATACGGCGACACAGAAACAGCAAGGGAGGGAAAATAACAAGGTGGTACCGCCATATTGTTTACAACAGGGAGCAGATCTGTGTACTTCGGAGTTACTAATCAGAGTCAAATAAAAAAGAAGAACAACACATGTCTGGGAACAGCAAGAAGAGACCGTGTTGTTTTTAGGTGTTTCTTGCAAATGCATGTGTAATTCGTCACTACAAAAAAATGAATTGAAAGGGGAAAAGAGTGGATCTCGGTTGAGGAACATCAAGAGCATATTTTCTTTTCGCCAGCATACATCTTTTTGGGAGCCAGGACTGTTTGAATATTAAAAAAAAAATACTGCGAGATAAACAAGAGGGTTCAAGAAAACAAACAAGACAAATCAAGCTTAAACATCAGTGATTCTTAAAGGTCGCACATTTTACACTTTTCTGATGTTTTATTTGCAGTCTTGATATCCGTAAGAAGATTTTGTTTTTTTTGTGTGTGTGGTTTAAATACCAACAACCTTCTCACTTTGGTTTTACATCTCTTTTCTTAAGCTTCTCTCTAAAGAACACAAAGGCTCGCTCTCTGCTTTGCATCTGTGTCTTTAAGGCTCATTGATATCAGCGACCTCTCTTCTGATTGGCTGATTCTTTTCTGAGTGACGGGCACCCGAACCAACCACAGGTTTCCTTCTATTTTGTAGCTTGCTGGCTCTGTAATGAAATGACCGCTTGGTGTTTTCTTGAAGATAAAAGGTTCAACAGTGGGCCGTGCTTAAGGCAGACATATGACACGAGTTTGTGACATCACAAATTTAAGGAAGTCCAAACGGCACCGTTGCTGAATACAGGTTGTGTGCATTTCTCTATAAACTTGGCAGCTTGTCCTGCTTAATAATCCCCAAAAAAAGACATGGAAATATAAATTCAATACAATATGGGACCTTTAAGGCCAATTTATGGTTTCAATTTCCAGTTGGCGACAAACGTCTGTGCGGGGGTCATATGAAGTGAATTTGATCACCTGCTGAAGTCAATGAAGGTCCGCGCGGATCCCTTTTGAGGAAATCAAGGCGCAGCTCATAACTTAAGGCCGTGCAGACTGTCTGCATTACAAGCGTACCAACACGGGCTGAAAAGTACGCCGCACGTTTATTTAATCCGGTCTTCTTGCTGTCAGGCAGTCGTCATCACGTTTTCATGTATGCATGAAAACGTATGCATAACTTGTGATGTGAATAAAAGCGTCCGCTTCCGTCCCGGAGTACGCAGGAGCCGAGACCTAGCCTTTGATTTGGTTTGTATTTTTGCATATATGTATATGTTTTTTTTTTTTAATCTCGACTCTGAGGTTTTCAGTCGGTAACGCGAACGAGAAGTAGCGCAGAAAGGGTCTGAAACTGCCTGGAACTGAAGAGCGTGGACGTCTGGATGTCGACGAAAATTCCACCTACCAGTTCGGGTATTTCACCCGCGCAAGAGTTTAATCAGAGCCGCGCCGTGAGGACAAGTAAAACATTTCCTTGGACGCTCTTCATTGTTAGATACCATCGGCAGTGACGCGTGCTCGGATTCTACCGGCAGGACACGCCGCGGGCGTAGAAATTCAGCAAACTAAATCACGAATGGGACATTTTTATGGCCGCGGCCACGCCCCGCGGTGGCGTCCTTTTGTGCGTTTGCTGTCGGTGATACAGTTTACTGACAACTTTTAGCGGTTTCGCCGGTTTTTCTGTACGTACGAGCGCGATATCGACACGCGTCATTTTTCTGGATTAAAAAAAAAAAAAAGAGATAAAAAAAAAAACCACAATATCTTCTGGTGAATCAAATTCAGCTCTTCTGAGTCTGAGCTAATATTTTGTCTTGTCGCAAACTACGTCAAATATTTGCACGTCCGAGTGAACGGAGACGACAGCGCGTCTTATCAGCACCGCGAAGTAACTGTCGGTGACCCGTCACGCTCGGCTGGGATCAATGCCTCGCTCTCTCTCTCTGTCTCTCTCTCTCTCTCTCTGTCTCTCTGTCTCTCTGTCTCTCTGCGAAGGTCACGCCGTGTCCAGGAGAACTCTATAATTCATCAGAGTGAAGCCCTCCATTAACACGGCTCCCCGTAAGAGCATCGAGTCATTTAGAAAATTTCCATCATTAGCCGTACCTCCTCGGAGGCTCCCCACCCCCACGCTTCAGACACACACACACAAAAAAAAAAAAAAAAATCAATAGCATCTGCTGTCTTACAGTTAAGCCTGCTTCATTGCTGAAGGAGACAAACAGTGGGAGAGCTCAATTGATTAAGCATCTGTCTATTTTTAGGGACGATGATCTCTAAGCTCGTCCGCATCGACGAAACCGTAACTCGGTGAGGGGGGGGGGGGGCTTTCGTCGCCGCGCGCCGCAACTTCGCGACGGACAGGAACCGCCGTGAGCCCGCCGCGGCGTTTGAAACGGTGATGAAATGGTTTCGGCGCGCTCGGTATCTTTTTGTCAACGCGCTCCCGCAGCGGTCGCCGGTGATTAGCGGTGGGGGGGGACCGACGGGAGAGAGGTCCGCCGGATCGGTGTCGCCGCGCCCCCGGCACGCCGAGGGGCTTCATCGGCCGGCCCTTCCGCGACACACCGGAAAACGCGCAGTACCGACGCGCGGGTCCGAACACTCCCACGCTGTCGTTCCAGACACTCGTTCTCGCCGCTCCGCCCCGCCTCCCTTCGCTCACCGTTTCTCACCGCCGCGTGCTTTCTGATGTCTGACGGGCCCGTCGGCGGTTTTCCAGCCCGCAGAGACTCAAACATAACCTTGAGCTGAACGAGCTACTTAAACACAGACCCGAGGGACTCCCGATATTTGCCGGTCATAACGTTAAGCCTCGGGTGCCCAAACACCTCAGCGAAAGCCTTAAAAAAAAAAAAAAAATTAAAAAAAAAAAAAAAAAGCAAACGCGGTGCCGAAGCATTTGTAGAAAAATTATGAATAACAAGGTTGGTCACCTTTCATAGCCTCTAATGTGTTGTTGGTTTTTTTTTGTTGTTGTTGTTGTTTTTTTGCCAGAGCTCCTTCTCTCGCCCACACATTAACACACACACACACACACACACACACACACACACGCAGCAGTTGATGTACGCTTTTATTCAAAGTCGTAAGAATTATGTGCAGTGGGAGTGGAGGCGCTAACCCTGGCGGTTGTTTGCGCTCTTCCCTCTCCCCGATTGAGCCGTACGGCACCGCATGGAGCGCGCAGATAGATAAATCCTCCAGCAGCGAAAGATTAATCAGAAATGATGGCGTCTATTAGACAATGTCAGGCAAATAAAATGTGTTTCCCCCGTTTCTTGTTGATGGCAGCGCAGGAACTCAACTTGCCAAATTAAATCCCCTCCGGGCTTTTATGATAAACAGCGTGAAGATAGTCTGGCAAAGTGCAACGTCTTTTGGATTCGACTGTCAAAAAAGAAGAATTGATCCCCGTCACATGTCTTGTCTGAGACATGTGAGGCAGAGCTTTTTGTTCCACTCGCCCGCCGAGGATCTTAAATATTTGAAAAGAGGCGAAGCGTGCGGCAAAGAGCCTCATGCTAGCTTTATGTAGATGTCACATAATCCTGTGAAAGGAGCCCGCAGACACAAAGTGGGATATTGAAAAAAAAAAAACAACAACAACACTAAAACACTCGGTAAAAAAAGCTCATCAAAATATACTGTTACATTTGTGCCTTACAAAAACTATCCCAGTGTAAATATTTCCTAAATTATACGGCACGGTGCATTAACATATCTGTTCTCTGAGCACAATCAATAATGAGAATCTATTTGTCTGTTTGTTCTCCCGTTTTATTGCCTTTCTGCTCGTTGCTGCCGGTCAAATAAATCACAATCAGCTTGAAGAGAAATTGAAGATCCATAAAAGAAGCGGCGTTTTGATAGATTCGCGGCGGTTCACTATTGTTGCGTTAATGGAGAAGGTCACTGAATTTTGTGTTTCCACCAGTGACTCGATAATAGTAAATAGTTTCCACAGAGTCCCAAAATGTCTTCTTTTTTTTTTTTTTTTTTTTTTTTTAAAGAAATATTTTTGACATTTATTTATTTTTTAAATAGGTTTCTTGCCAAGAGTTAGATGAGAAGATCGATACCCGTTTTCTGCGTGTATTCAATGTAAACCTGGAGACGGAGGCCGATGAGCTCAGTTTAGCGTAAAGGCTGGCAGGAGGGGAATCAGCCGGTCCGGTTCTGGAACAAAACCCGCCGACTAGTACCTCTAATTAACACGTTATTACTTGGAGCTTTTTCTCTCTCTGTTAATTTAAAGCATCACAATGACACCCTGTGTGAAAATTTGCAGCAGATTTTTTTTTTTTTTTTTTTTTTTTTGTGCTGGTTTTCATTAGCGGTTTGTTCTTCTGCCGCTTATTCCCACATATTTCTCCGAAAACCTCCGAGCTGAATTGCTCTGAGCGCGTTTTGCCTTTCAAGAAAACGACGCGGTCTGCTTGTCGACCATCTTACTGAGCGGCGTCGGAGGCGCAGCTGCGCGAAAAGTCGCGTTGTGCAAGCATTGACGAATCCACGCCGCCACGCGCCATAAGCTGCAAATTGGGCTGAAGCGTGCGCATTTGTGCCGTTTTGCTTTTCCGACATTTAACGCGCTAACTGTTACACGTCTATATGTGCGAACAGCGCACGCGTACGAATCGCCGCGTCTCTTGAGTGGCAGCGGCGGATGCGGCCTGCCTCACCGGGTCCTCTCCCCCGAGACGAGTCTTGTACTAGAGCTGACTGTTAAACAACAAGCACTACTGTACATCGCTGTGCAGGAACAAAGCCGTGCGCGAAGCTTCCCATCTCCTGACCTTAAATCTACTGTGTGCGCTGTGTGTGTGTGTGTACCAGAGTATGTGAGGAGAGAGTGCCTGCAGGGGTGTCAGCGGAGGTTTAAGATATTCAGCTTGCTGTCAGCACCGACACATTTCTCCCTCTGCACCGCTGCACAGATATGCAAATCCAGGCCTCCTCAGAATGCAGAGCACCAGATCAGCTTCAATTTATTCCATTCTGCTCTCTGTGCACTCACCCTCCCTCCCTCCCTCCCTCCCTCCCGCTCTGTTCTCTCTCTGCTCTCTGTTTCTGTTTCTCCCCCCCCTCCTCCCCCCTCTCTCTCTCTCTCTCTCTCTCTCGGCTGTCTCCATTCTGCCTTTGGTTTTTTTTTCTGTTTGGTCTTCTGTTCGTGGCATGTGCCCTCAATGAGGAATTGTCGGGAGGTGAGAGGATTTCTTCTGAGCGGCTTCGAGCCGGAGCTCCGAGCAAAGAAGCGCATCACTCTTTCAATCTCGTACAAGAGCGGCAGGATTTGCCTGAGTGTGTGTGTGTGTGCGCGATTGAGTGCATATACAATTCAGCCGGCGTGCGTGTCTGGTCGTGTGCGGTTTTAGTGTTGTCGTGGATCGTCCGTGTTGTGCACCCGCGACAATCTGCCTCTCTTTCTCCTGCGTTAATTACCAGCACCGGAACAGCGGCGGCGGACATTGCGAGCGGCGAAACACAATTAGTCAGTTGCCAAGACGCGCTCAAAAAAGCTATCTCACCAACACACGGTGTCATCAGTAATCTAGTCTCGGCATAATCTAAATGCCAATGTCTATCCTCTGTGATCCATCCCCAGCCCACACTACATTTACATTCTAATTGGATGTGGCCAAGGCTGCTTTATAAGGACCCTTTTTAATAACATGGCTGTATTCACCTTTTCAGAGTCCCATTGTGGCGGTAGGGAAGTAGGCTACACTTTATATTTTGTCCCTTTGACATTGTGGCTACTGAGGATTTAAGTAGCTTTTTAAAGCCCTCGGCGCCCGAGTGTGTGTAGCCTGACAAGAGGTTTTCGTGTCTCTCGAGGATGAATTATAAATGGAATTGTGTGAAATGGAGATGTGGTGTCAGAGCAGGAATAAAATGCTAAGACTATACACATCACACTCAATTTGTCCATAATTAGGCATAAAGGATATTAAATTGTAGTCTCTGCAGGATACTTTGAATTATTTATTTGAATAAAGACTTCATTTTCCTCGACTTTTCTTTGTAATACTGATAATAACTATAATTAGAGTTTCAACTCATCATAATTTTCATTATTATTCTGCTGATCATTTTCTAAATTCATTGATTAATTGTTTAGCACAGTTTTAACTCCAAAGACACTTAATTATTTATTTTAAAAAACCATGAAAACCAGCACATTTTCCGACTTCAAACACTAGACCTGATGTATTTTTGGGCATTTCTGCTTTTAACAAACGTTTAAATGTTTATTCAGTCATCGGTTATACAACTAACTGTTTTAGCTCCACATGGGATGCCCTCAAAACTCAACGAATGACGTCTTGAAAGAATAATATTAGAAACATCTTCAACCCCCGAATAGCTTTTGGCACAGTCAATCTAAACAGTCAGTTCTGGTTTGGCTCTATTAGATTAAAGTTGTCATCGAGGTGTACTTAGCAATATTTTAATTAGAAAATTCTCCTTTTCTAGTTCGCTGAGATTTGACAGCTGTTTCAACATCCTGCAGTGACGGGGCATTTCGAGTTGTTTGGAGTAACTGGCCTTGTTTGGGTTTTGGTGACAGGACATTGTTCTGACAAGAGATAGAAGCTAATGTAAAAAGAATGAAAACATCTTCTGGATGGCTGCCCACATGTTCACTCTTGTAAAATGCCCCGTCGACCGTGGTGAGGAGTCTGATTGGGAAACTCGATTTTCTCATTACCGTCATTCAAACTGGTAAAAGGTGATTTTACCAGCTGAGAGAAAAGGCGCTGTGAAGCTATCAAGGCACATAATAATTCATGATATTTAAGTTGTTTCTACGTCTGTGCTTTAGATTAAAAACACTGTATACCATGTATTTAACAAATTACATGATAAAATACATAATTTCAGAAGAGCTCATCCAACGTAGGTGCTTTCTGATGCGCCTCCTCCTTGACAGAAGTCACTGACCAACATTAACTGACTCTCTGTAGGACACAGGAAGCATTCAGACAGCAGTTTCCCATGTCACAGTGTGACATACAGTATAACAACATCCCACTAATTCTTCATTTGCTCCCAGTGAACATGAGTTGAATTCCTGTCGGCACTAATAACACTGCAAGAAACACGTGCTGTATTTGGGAATTTCTGTTTGATGAGGTCAGTCGCGTTTTTCTCTATTAAAACACTATTTACCGTATTTCATCATATTTTGTCATAAATGAGAAGTGCAATGCTGGATATTGTTCAAAATTTTCAATGCCAGTACTGAAACTTTGACTTTAATACCAGTTCCTGCTGACTGCTTTTTCAGTACTATAATTTTTTTTTTTATTTTTTTTTTTTAAATCCATTGTAGGAAAAAGAAAATGACACATTACAGCAAAAGTCTTTCGTTTTCATTCAGTTTAGAGGGCCGGGCTCTTTTCTCTTACTACAATTAAGAAATGTCCCTTAAATGCCTCACATAAAAGCTCTCGCTAGACGGTACAATTTACCGATGTTCCCTAAATGCCTCACTGGCAGACGCTAGTTTACCCAGAAGCCTCCGAAGAGCCTGTGTTTGGTCAATCCTGTGGCTCGCCGACGCCGACGAGATTTATTCCTGCATAAATGTAGCAAAAGTTACGCTAGGTATTGAAATTTGGTCCCAAATGACGAGACAATTTTTGATTGTAGGCGGTAGTGAAGCAACTCGGTGTCATCAAAGGGCCGAAGTTAGGTACCCAGCCCTCCTCATGGATATCGTCACTAATGAGAGTTTGGCAATTCTGAACACAATCTTTAAGTCAAATGTTAAACGTATTTTACTGCAACTTCAGTTCCTGCCTTAGTTCAAAATATTGACCTTTCTTTATACGGAAGTGCATTGTTACAAATAGACGAGGCTGTTTTGATGATATTCAAGTCTTAATCAAAGAAATATAAATTCAGAGGTGACCCCCATAGCTTTGGAACAAACTGAAAATCAATTTATAAACTTGCGTGTAACTAACAGCCTGTCACATTTCTCAGCAGTTCAGCTTAGCTAAAACTGTTTTGTTTTTTTTCTTTTTAGTCCAACATGGCTTCTGAATTTCCGGTGTGGTCTCGTGTGTACCTTTATGGTTAATAGATAATGGAATATAGTGATATAGGGCGAAGTGGAAAATGGAAATGCCAAACAGAGTGCTGTTATCTTCACGGAGTCCATCTCTGAGTTCATTATTACGCATGGCCAGTCACACAGATTGCCTCTTTTAGCCAGTGGTGTATTATTGGTTAGTCAGTCATTTCAGTTGTCAAAGCTTTAACTGCGTTTACAACCTAGTGTGCGACTAGATTATAACTTTAGTTTAAAACCCAAAAAATATAGCTCGTATAGCCATTTTTGCAGTCTGTTTCTTAGAAGGCTAAAGTGAAATAAGGTATTTCTATGTTAGACCGAGTTGTGGAAACATTAACGTTTAGATCAAATCCTAACTGTCTATTTCTAGTATATTATAGTAAAAAAAAAAATAGTGAAGTTGGATCCAGTGAGTGAATTATAAATTTAATTTGTTTAAGCGCCATCTCAGAGTCTTTATATTCTTAGTAAAGAAAAAAAAAAAAAAGCAAACATTAATGCTTGGGACGCAGCTCTGTGGGGGGGGGATATGAAATAGATCCGTGAAACAAAGACTTCCTGCCCGTGATCGTACAATATATTTGTCCTTTAAATGAGAAGTGATTTTCATCTGTCGCGCTCATGTTGTCTGCAGCCGTTTTGTTTCCCCATTGTGAATGGAAATCAGAACCCGGTGGCCCCGACAATACGATCTACTTCAAAAGGACGAGTACTAATACCATGTGCTTTATTTTACACCACTTAAAGCCTCAGTAACATTTATTCCACAAAGCAGCGTGAAGTGATGAGAAGTCCAAATAAAAAAAATCCAAAGCTTTTTTGTCGTTAAATTCAGAGCCGTCTTCCAAAATATCTGCCGACGATTAGAAAGAAACGTGTCACAATATGTGAAGTAATTATCGCGGCGTTTTATCGGCTCCGGTGAGCTCCGGTCCTCTCGGTGACGTACGGTTCTGCAGCAGCCACGAGCTTGTTATCAAGAGCGTGCGAGAAGTGATTGATAATCTGTCGGGCTCTGATCGTGTTTTCAACAATCGCTCGTGGCCGCGGGGGAAACCTGCTCTCTCGGTTACGGCGCATTAGCCCAGCCGGCTCCCAGTCGCTGATAAACCTCCTCGCTCAGTCATTACGGGGCTTCCCAGTAATTGCGTTCGAAAAGCCGGTAGCGGAGTTTCTTTTAAACCGGTGATGTTTAACTGAGACCGCACTTCAGTAGGAAGGGTCAGGCATCAGTGGCGCTATGAAAGAGAAGGACGCGCAACACATGGCTTCCAGACGGAAGATCCATCTGCTCGTTCATTTGCATCAGCGGGATCTGGTCTGTGAGCTAATTTCAAAAATCTTGTAAAATCTCAAAGTCTCCTCCAGGGCAGGATTTCCTCATTTGTTTGTAATAACTAGTGTTTCTTCCTTTTAGAAAAAAAAAAATTGCCGAAATGAAAAATGAGTAAAAGAAAATGAACTTCAGTTGGTAGAATTTGTTTCCCCACGATTTCTTTTCAACTACTGTCACTTGCGCCGTTTTTGTGTCCGCAAACCGCCCGGCGTCACACCGCAGCACGTCGCCCCAGCCTTCGGCCCACTGAAGGACACCGTGTCCGTGTCACGTTTAAGCCTTGCCCTTCGCTGTGAAATGCGCACGCGTGCGTGACCGGGGTCAAAGAAGGAGGTCACATGACAAAGTATAAAGAGTGATAAAGTCCATGTTGGATGGAACAAACAGAATTTCCTCCTCCCCCCCCCCCCGGGAGGCCGGCGTTCAAGTCCATGAGGAAGCACAAGTCAATGTGGACTTCTTTTACCTAAAGTAATTCCTTTTTTTTCATTATTCTATCATAACTATGTGACGTTCGCAGCTTTGCTTTAATAACAATACTCGCTCGAACCCAAACGGTGATTTTTTTTTTTTCTTTTTTTCCTCAACCCGTCTAAAGTTGTAGCAAATCTGAGTTTTACAAGCTCCAGCAGGATAAGGATGAACAGCAGCCGCCGCGTCCTTTTACCAGATGATGGTAAATGCTAAATTTAGTCCTTTAACAAGTTGAGAGGGATTTCATAAAGTGATCAAACTGGATCTGTGATATCAGCTGCACGGCAACATCTATTCTAATGTTAGCTCACTAACAGCTGTCGCCACCCCAAAGCCAGCGGCCCTGCCAGACTACATGAGGCTCTGGCAGCGGAGTCCTGAGTGAGCTGAAATGAACGAGGTTGTGTTTTATTTCTTGCGAGTTCAACCTCTCATTTTCAAGACGTTAAAAAAAAACAAAACAAAAAAACAAAAAACCTCATTTCATCTTTTAAACGTCACGTCGTCTTGCCAGCAACCCACATTCAGTCTGTGAGCAGCTTTATTATGGCTAAAGCGAGAAGCTTCATTTTGTCTGCGTGGGGGAGTCTCGGGCAGCCACGACGCTTTAAACATTTAGATAATGTATTTTTACTGCTCTAGTTTTCCCGGAGGGAGCTGGGGGGGGGGGGGGGGGGGGGGGGGGTGGGGGGGGGCAAAAAAAAAAAAAACACCAGCGAAATATTATTAAGAATGTAAAAAAAAAAAAACACAAAAAAAACTGGGAATATTAATTTCTTAAAATGGCAGAAGAGCTCCGAGCGGTTTTTTGAAACATTTATTTTGATATTTTCCAGAACGCTGCACAGACCCAACGAAACTTTCAGTTTGCACATCTTTGATTGGCCGTCGACAGTTCGTCGCTCTTCATCTCCCGACTTTCTTGAACCGACGACGCGACGGCGGTCGCCGCCGGCTTTGTTTCCGCGGCGGCGAGCCAGGTGCACGCTGGAACTGGAAACGGGCGGAGGCTCCAAGATCCACGGTCCCCCCCCCCCCCCCCCCCCCCCCCCGCGCCGACGCCGATTTGAGCCGTCGCGCTTCCGGGAGAGAAACGGGAGAAGCCAGGCTGAAAATTAGAATCAAATTCAAGCCGGGACGGACACGCAGGGCTCTCTGGTTACTACCTTCGCTCGCACAGCTGGAAGTAAACACCCATCGGGGAATAACGGCAACCTTTTGTGCGCCTATAAATACGAGCAATTACTTTTTTTTTTTTTTTTCCCACTCGATTTACCTCGCCTGTTCATTTTCACCTCCCTGAAAATAATCAGCTTAACCCTCCTTCTGATCGATTCCACATTACATCTTGTTCAAAGCTGCTGCCGTATCAAAAAAAAAATCATTGATATTTTAATGATGCTGCTTGACTGGTTAATGAGTAAAACTGCTAAAAAGCCATTTAGCAAGTCATCAAATTAGCTGGCAACACTTTTTCAGTCCCACTATTAGCATTAAACAATCTTTACATTTAAAATTAACAAACAAAAAAAAACAGTTTTTTGAAATAATATAATACAGTTTTTAGTAGTTATAAGGGCAATTTAAGTGTTGATTAA
>NW_027185387.1:3435516-3733088 GCF_022577435.1 Embiotoca jacksoni | reverse complement strand
GATACATCGGCTTGAAATGCACTGAAACTGGAAACTGCACCGGGAATATAGTAATACAAACACAAATACAACAGTTAACCTCCCCCCCTCCCTCCTCCCTCCCCCCTCCTCCCCCCGAGCGTGTGTTTCAGCACCGTGAAACCGCAAAGGCCGGCTCGACAGGAATACGCAACCGGTTCCCACGTCGGCGAAGCAGGAAGAAACCAGCTTTTGTTTCGACACCAGCATTCCTGGACGTTATCTGCGGCGGGCGGGGGGAGGAATCTGCCGGCGGCGACGCCAGAAGGCTCGCAGGCGACACGGGGGGTGTGTGTGTGTGGGGGGGGGGGGGTCTTGACCCCCGTCAAGAGGGCGTCGATCGGTTCAGACCATTTAAATACCCGGAGGTTTCGGCGACTTTAAACCGGTTGACCGCGGAGACGTTCGAGGGGAAAAAAAACGGACGAACGCAGGAAGTCCCGGCAAACGCACGAGGGTTGTTCGCAACAGAAAAGACGCCCGGCATGATTCTCACGATGCGCGTTGCGAACTGACGACTCGCCGCTTAATCTGGAGCTTTCACACAAAAGACGGGAGAAAGACGTCCAGCTCGACGCCCGGTTAAAGCGCGTACGCATATCTGGTCTGGGTTTATTATTCGGGTGCGCTGGGATCGCCGCGTAATAAAAAAAGATACAACGAGAAGACAAAACTCAAGCCTGTTGGGTTTATTTATTTATTTATTTATTTCCTTTTCTTTTCCTTCGGTGCGTCGGCGGTTCCTCTCGCAGAGAGAGAGAGAGAGAGCGAGAGAGAGAGAGAAAGCAGCAACCGGCCAATTATTCCTGTGATTATTATTGCAACGGAAGCCGAAGGGGCCGCGAGTATTATTGATGTCGGGGAGGATGTCGGCGGACCTCTATTTCAGTCTAATAAATACTCTTTGCGCTGCCGCCCCGGGATCTCCGAGGGATGACGCGAGGAGCGCTCTCCGTCGGCGGCGAGCCCGCGTCCGTCCTCCCGTTTACGCACGCCGCGCGCATTTGTTGATGCGTGAAAGCGCGAGCGTCCGAGCGCGAGCGTCCCGCCACGGCCGACCGGGCGTCCGGGAGTGCGTTCCGCGGTCTTGACGACGGTAGCTGGCCCTCTGCAGACAACCCGGGCTTTATTTTAACGGCCTCCTCCCCGGCTGCGGCGTTGCGGGGCAATAAAACCTTTCTCCCAGCAATCTCCAAACAGTGCAGCAATCAATGGGAAATTATCTCAGCCAATCGATGGGCCGGCCTTTTCTGTTTCTCATTCTCTCTCTGCCTCCCCCCGCTGTCCTCCCCCCCCCCCCCCATTCCTCCCTCCTCCTCCTCCTCCTCCTCCTCCTCCTCCTCCTCCTCCCTGTTCTTGCCCTCTTCTCCCCATCCCTTCTGTCTCATTTTTGCTGTCTCTCTGTTTTTTTCCACCCACTCCTTCACCACCACCACCACCACAACCCTCCCCCCCCCCCCCCCACACACACACCCTCTCTCTTGCGTTCCCCTCCAGCTCGCTCGACTCCGCAGCACCTATTTTGAAATGCGACAGCTCAGCAGCTCCGCAGCCATTAACAAAAAGTCGCTTTCGCGCGTGGAACGTGGAACATGCAATGTGGAACACGGAACGTGGCCGGATTGACTTCCCCCGGCGAAATGCAACGAGTCGGACTCGTCGCGAAGCCCGGCCTCCGGTTGTTCGTCAGCGGCTGTCCCGCGCGAGACCTCATTATTTGTCCGCGCTTTGGCCGAGGGATGGAATTTAATATGTTTAAAAAAAAAAAAAAAAATTTGCCTAAAGGACACTTCTCAAAAATGTTAGAAGAAAAGACACCAAAGCGGTTTCCAACAGTTCGTCCTTCAAGCGACACGAGGGACTCGAGGGCGACGGATTATTATTGAACGAACGTCAAATTCAAAGTTTCTTCGGCGGCGCGGAAATAAGAAATCGACCATGAAAACAAAGACGGGAGTGGACTCAAAACAAACGATCGCGTTACGGTTTGAATGTTTAAAGCTCGCAGTTGTAAAAACCTTTTTTTTTTTTTGTCCCTCCGTGCCGTCAACGTGTTTTTAATCTGTGTTATTGTTGGGTTCCTTTCGCGGCGTTGCGAAGTCGTGCTGGGAGGACCGGTACCGTGCTACGTTCCCCGGTAGAACTGGCGTCGTCGCCGCCCGCCGCCGCTTGGCGCCGTGAATGAAACTGAATTGAATTAAACACCTTTCTCCCAAATTACCCCCCTCCCCTCCCCCCCTCCCCCCCCCCCTCCCGCTGGCGACTTGACTTTACGCACGGTTCATTTTTTTATTTTTTTAATTTCAGCACCCTTTAGCTGTCCTCGAGCTTGAAGAAGCCTTCCACGACATCATAGATTAATATACCGGGGGGGAGGGGGGTATATATATATATATATATATATATATATATATATATATAAATAAGCAACTCTCGGTTGTGCAGCCGCTGAATGCCCCCCCCCCCCCCCAGCCCCCCGAATGCCCGTTTTGACTCGTGTTAATCACGTTGTTTTCATACATGCTGATACACAACGTTTCACAGAAATGTCATCGTGTCACGACAAGGGAAATTGCCAGAGATCAATTTTCCACAATATTGATTCCAGCTCTCTCTTGCTCAACACCCCCCCCCCTCTGCCCCCCCCCCCCCCCAGCCCAAAAAAAAAAAAAAAAAAAGAAACCAAGAAAGAGCTAAAGGAGTTGGAGGACTCACTCGGAGCATTAGCGCACTTCCCCGAGGAGGAGGAAAAAAGAAAAGTCTGTTGTGCTTCTGCTGGCACAGCAGCACTCTGACTTCCAGCTCTCCCGAGTTCAGCTGCCATCTCGCTATTTCATGATATAGTTATCGGGCTCTTAACATCCAATATTTATCCCCCCCCCCCCCCCCCCGCCCCCTAAAATGCGCGCTGCGGCGGAACGACTCGGAGACCTCGTCTGCTGAATGTTTAAAAAAATAAAATAAAAAAAACAGTTAAAAAGCCTGACGCCACAAATAATAAACCTCCGGTTGTCGAGATTGTTGCTGCAGACGGCTCGAGGATCAACGCTGAACCCCCCCCCCCCTCTACTAGTTATTGTATACATCAATAATATATACTTCCCAACTACACGACCCGTGTGCTTTTCTACGCGGACGATGTCCTCTTGTGCATCGACTCGTCCACAAATCCAGATTTTTAGCCTCGCGGTCGTCCTGCTTTTCACCGGTTTAGATTATTTTCGATGGTAGAAAACGACGTTTTTGTCAAAAAAAAATTTTTTCAAATCTATCCGTCTGCTTTGAGTTGACGCTTTTGTTGCAAACAGTTTAAAAATCAAGTTGGTTAAAAAAAAATAATAATAAAAAAAAAAAAGGTGTTGCACAAGGATCGCCATCGGGCCCCGTACTCTTTCCTGTTCGCGCGACGGATGTCTTATTTTTTTCCAACTAAACCTTTCTGCGCGCTTCTTTACGCTGACGATACCGCCTCGTTCGCCATCGACCCTTTTTTTTAATTTTTTTTCCAGATTACAATTTGATTTCTATGACACCGAACCCATTTTTTAAATTTTTTTTTTTCAATCGAAGCTCGTTCTTAAACTCCCCCCAAAAAATGGAAGTTACGCACTTCGCAAAATCACCTCCGAGTTTTGGACGTTCTTCCTCTTCACCGGAAATCGAACCGAGACCGTTCAACGCCGAAGGACAACCTTAAAAGCCAAATTGAATCCCCCCCTCCCCTCTCCCCCCAACTGATAATGGAAATGAATAATAATAACAAATAATAACAAATAATGGTAATTACCATCGCCATGGTAATGGCAGCCGCCGGCGACCCGAGCTGTCCCGACTTATTCCTGGCGCGTACGTCGTCCGCTCGGGGTGGAAGAATGCGAGACGTGTTATCGGCGGTGTGTTTTCAGTTGCCGTCGGATTGGAGTGAATGGGCATTTTAAAACCGAGCTAAAAGACACCTTTGATTTGTTGCCGACGGAGGCCCGCGGTTTAATGTTGTTGCTGAGAGATAGAAAGTCTCGTCGGTCCTTCTTAGTTCACCGTCACCACCATCTCTCTCTCTCTCTCTCTCTGTCTCTGTCTCCTGTCCTGTCTCTGTCTCTGTGCATCTACCCGAGGCCGCCTGTAATCAGCAGGCCTTGAGCTCTCAGAAAGGTCATTCTGTCCCTTTGATGGTGTTTTGATTCATCCCTTCCTCTCCCTCCCCCCTTTCCCTCCCTCCCCCCTTTCCTCCCCCCCCGTCTCTCGCAGGGAAGCTGGAGAGTCACCACCACCAGGGTGCCAAGAAGGGGCTGGTCCCGTCAGCTGCCGAGTGACGGAGGAAGAGCTCGGGAGGGGAAAACGGTCTGAGCTCACGGGAACATGGAAAATGATGTTTTTCTAAAAAAAAAATTAAAAAAAACAACCCAGACTGGAATCTCCCTCTCTGGGGTCGTTAACATCGCTGACATGTTGCGTCATCGGTATCATCTCCGCGGTTACGGTTAGTCGCAGGGCAATTTGCACAAAGAATATCGGTGAGAAATGTTCATTAAAAAGAATAATTGATACGACTCCGCAGAGTTGTTGGTTTTTGTTTTGTTTTTTGCCGCTGTGTGAATGTTTGCTTCAATAAAAAAAAAAGATCTTCAGCTGCTTTTGTCCAAATGAAAAAGACTCGTGTTGAAAGTCTGAATGATTTTTACAACTCAAAACACACATTTTATTTTATTTTTTTAATTGTATTGACATTAACCTGACTTTTTGAAATATTTTAGCTTTATTTTTTTGTTTAGTCAGGAACTTAATGACCTAGAGAGAGTTGCTGGTCATCTCTCCTCCTCATTAGAAGCAGGCCTGTCATTTACCCTTCTCACACCTAAGGCCACAATTAGACCAACAATGGTGATGTGTTTAAAAAAACAACAACAACAACAACAAAAAAAACAGCCCTCTCATTAATTTCAATGAGGCCATTTCAAAATAAATGCAGCGTCGCCCGGAAAAATGTCATTCCCGGCTCGACGGCGGCGTAATTTTGGACTCTGAACTAAAACTTTTGTTTTTGGAATAATTCAGCCGGTTCAACGACACCTTTCGGTTACTTCGGGCGACGTTCAAAACACCGGCGACTTTTAGACCCCCTCGAGGTCCTTCCGTTCAAGTGCGCTGAAGCTTTTTTTTTTAAAATCTGAATTCTTCATGAAGCGCTCCTTCCGACGGCCCGCGATCGACATTTTTCCGCGCGCGCTGTAATTCCCGGTTGCGACGTTTTTTTTTTTGTTGTTTTCTTTTACCTGCTCTTCGCGTCGCCTCGTGGTTTTATTTTCCTCCCAAAATATGTCGAGTGGCTCTTCGGCTGAGCCGTTTCTTGCCCGAGGGGCGTATTTCACCATTGTTTGAAAAGCATAACACGAATCACCAAGCGCGCCCTCCCGCGCCCTCCCACACCCTCCCACACCCTCCCACACCCATCCAGACTCGTTATGTTTTCCGCCTGTGCCCGGCATTGTAATTCGCTGTTGATTAGTTTAGATTTACTCTTGTTTGAGTTGCAGATTAGCCGCGACTCTCTGCTGCGCTCCATTCAGCATGAGAACGCATAATTGCAGCAGCCCTCCCAGTAATCTCCCGCCCGGAGAATGTGAGAGGTCTCTTTTGTCGAGTTTCTCAATAGAAGGTGGGGTTTTTTTGGGGGGGTTTTTTTCCAGAGAGGTTACTTAAGAATTTACTGAATTCAGCCCCCACCCACCCACCGCCACCTCCCTCCCCACCCCCACCTCCACCTCCACCCCGCGCGAATCGACGATGACAGCTACTTGCCCCGTGTGGGTGGCCTTTTTTTTTTTTTTCTTCTGTCTCCCAGATCGGGATGGGGGGAGGGGGGGGTGGGGGGTAAGATGTCTGAGAACAGACATCCAAGTTCACATAAACAAACGCACGCGGGTTTTTTTTTTTAAACTAAGCCTCTTTAGATAAACGCCATGAGATCACGTTGCTGTTTTTTTTTTTTTTTTTTTTCAACCTTTGGATAATGCCGGGCTTGCAGATTCCCCCCCCCCCCCCCCAGCCTTCATGCTAAGCTAAGCTTACCGGCTTCCGGTCTGCAGCGTCATGAATGACACGTACGAGAGCGACGTGGATCGTGGATTTTTTTTTTTGAAACCTCACCGGCTCACTGTAACGCGGTGCTCCTGCGCCCGATCGGCGTGCCGGCAGCTTCTCCTGCCACGCCGGCGCGCCCCCCGACCGCCCCGCTGTTGATGATGCTGGCGAACAAGGGAGAGGAACTAATCAGAGGAGATGAGGCAATATAACGAGCGTGGCATCATCCAATTTTGAGCGCCACCTGTTCCGGCGGCAGGACGTCCAACTCAAATTCCCGTCGCCGTCCCAACTTCCATTCGTTTAGGCTGGGGTTTTAAATTAAATTAGACATTAAAAGGAGGGTAATGTATTTATTCACGATTTGGGCTGAGAGAAGGTGCCCGGCTGAACGTCCTGATTGAAACGAAATGTAATTGACTCCGATCCAACAGTGTGCCCTCGTCGCCGTCGAGGCGAGTTTCCAGTTGTAGAAGCAGCAGGACCTTTTGTGTGCTTGCTGAGAGACTGATTGGTCTGAGGGCAGAGGGGGCTCCCCCCCCCCCCGCCCCACCCCACCCCCCGCCCCGCCCCGCCCCATCCGCACCCACAGGCCTGGAAGAGGAATTAGGCTTCGGAGCACTTTGGAAAGAGGTGGTGGCAGGCCGGGGAACAATACAACCTGGGAACAGCTTACGGCTCATCCATCTCATAATCCGTCACAGAGCGCTGCCTGTCGAGGCAGCGTGGCGCTACAAAGGAAATATTTAGCCAAGGATATTGTCAATGTTTGCTCGTTTTACGACAATTTGACATCACAATAGGGCCTCTTCCCCTCGACAGCACCGCAGGACTTCCCGCGTAGAGCCCCCCCCCCCCCCCCCCCCCCCCCTCCCTCACCTTTTCACCGAGCCAACAGAAAACTTGCGTCGGCACCCTGTGATACTTTTATCAGGTAGATTTGCGGTCGGAGCCGGTTTCGCTTTTTTTTTGCTTTTGCACGGAAAGGCTGGCAAACAGGAAAACGGCGAGCCCCGTCTCTGAGGCAGTCACACAAACAAACACGGGTTCATTAGCGAGTTATGGATTCGATGCCGTGTTGGGGCAGAGCCCGGGCTGCAGTTGCTGTGTGTTTTTTTTTTTTTTTTTTTTTTTACATTTACTGAAGAGCGGCATCGATATTCTCGTCTAACTCTTGGCAGGAAAACAAATAATAGTATTTCTGGAAATGCCAGACTCGTAAGGGTTCGCTCGACATTCCCGGGAGGTTTGTTGCGTGAAACTTTTTCCTCGTCGCGTCCGCGACGGTCCGACCTTGATGTGGGAACCGGGGTTAATAGAGCAGAACTCCTATCATCTCCCGACGTGTGTCACGCCTCGTCGACTCTGGTTAGTCCCGAGGTCCGGGGCGGGCCCCGTCCGAGGAGGGGAAGCACGTGAACTTTTGAAAGCTTATATTCCCCTAAGGCCAGGGAGTGGAAACACGGGGGGAGAGAGAGAGAGAGATGTGTGTTCTCGGCTCATGAAGAGCTACGACCTGTTTGCCCTTGAGGGGACGGGCCGCAGTAAAAAAAAGTTTAATATCGGATCTATAAATTATCTTTTCCGCAAATGACCGCGATCGGAGGAAACCCGCGCAAAGAAAAAGACCCGACGACTGCTGACTTATGGGATTCTGACTCCCCCGAAGGAGAGCGGATGCATAAATTCAATTAAAAATGGATTTTCCATCGCGAATGGATTTCACCCGCCGCCATTTCTAAAGGTCCGCCGATAAGTGATCAATTTAGCCCGTGACCTTTTTTGACCTCGCCGAATGGAAACGCTGTCCGTAGCGACACAGGCGCAGCCGGGGAAGTTTTTCAAATTACCGGCCTCCCCCCGTCAATTTCCCGCGTGGATAACAACAGAAACACCCTGTTTAATTACTCAAACGCCGAACTGAAGAGACTCCTGGGTCCTCACGTCGGAGTGAAGCGCCGAGAAGAAGAAGAGAAAGGGGGGGTGGAAAAAAAAAAGAAAAAAGCCCCACCAGGAAGTCTTCACAGCTTCTCAGAGCTTTTTTTATTATTATTTATTTATTTATTTTTTACTCACTGCAGACAGTTCGGTTGATCGTCTGTCTTCCGGGCCTCTTCTGTCATGAGGGCTAAATCTCCAAACACAGTGTTTTGTCAAGCTTTAGTCTCTTGAATATGTAAAATAGTCCCTTCCGGGGTTCTGTTTTCTCCAGAGCCGCCACTGTAACAGATACATAACGTGATTACCTTGGATTAACTATTTTGCATATTGCTATACGATAGACAATAAATGCAAACCCGTTTTTATTTTTTTTTATTTTTTTTGGCCACGGGCTTACAAATGTGCTCTTATTCCGTTGAAATGTAATGAGTGGAGTTGAAGAGATGCGACGAAACTGCTCACATTTGGAGAAATATGAGAAAAGAAATGCAGAGGAAAACATCCTCCCGTTCAGCCGGAGCGACGACGCGGCTGTTTGTCCTCGACCCCTTACGTTCACAGATATATTCTGCGCGCGCCTTCCCGGCTGTGGCGTGATTTCTGTTTTTGACTAATTGGGTCAAAATCCCAAGTTTGTCCCGAATAAGATGTTTCATACGAATTTAGAACAGCCAGTAAAAAAAAAAAAAAAAAAAAAAATGTCATCCGTTTTCATACTTGATCTAATTTTTGTCAGAGGAGCAGCACGGACGGATGACGTGTCGAAAGACACATGAATGCATCTTTAACAAGCTGTGAATCCCCCCCCCCACCCCCCCCACCCCCCCGGTTTGTTCTCGGTTCCTTGATTTTTTTTTTTTTTTGTTGGTCTTTTTCATCTTCTCGCGGCGACGGAGGTCCGCGGTGCATCTGCGATACTGCGAAAGCGAAGTCGAAACTGAATTGACTGAATGTTTACAGCGAAGCAAAAGCAATTCATCCTTTGGATTCGGATCTCGATTCGGTCTTCCGAGGCGTGAAAGCGATCCCGAGAGTCGACAGCCGCAGACGCCATCGTAAGGTTTGCCTTCTTCAGCAGCTCATTATGAAGCTGAAGCGTGCTCGCGCCGCTCGGCGGGACTAAACGAAGTGCAACTGAGGCCCGGTGGGAATATCACTAGTTGTTAAACGTAAAAACAAATTGAACGTTTTGAACAAATGCAAAATTTGGACCAGATGGTGGAGTCACATTTAAGGGATTACACAAAAAAAAAAAAAAAAAAAAAAAAAAAGATTACACTTCTCTGTGAAAGGGAGGTGGTGGTGGTGGAGGGGAGGAGGGGGGGGGGGGGGGGGGGGGGGGGGGGTGAACGTCTGCACCGAAATTCAAGTCAATCCAGCCAAAAGCTGACATTTCGGACAGAAAAACAACAAATCACCCAAACAACTTAATCTCGTGGCGGAGCCGAGGATCCGATTCATCCTCTGGGGATCATAAATGTCAAAACAAAATATAATTTAGGGATACGTTTCACTCTCAACGCAAAGCGGTGACTAAAATGAGAAAACACAAAGTGAATTTTACAGCACTGTGTAGTGGGGAAAAAAAAAAATTAAAAAAAAAAAATCTACCGCGCACCTCTGCAGTTATTCATCAGGCCGTGTGTTTAATCAATCTGGAGAATGACAATAAATTATATTAGCACAGCTGTTATTCAGCACCATTTTATTTTTTGCTGTGTCGATTTCTCGTACACGAGCGTGCTAAAAAAAAAAAAAAAAGCTGTCGGCCGACGTTAAATCTTCAAACGCGTGTTAAAGAGCCAGCCTCTGTGAGTCGGGCATCGAGGCGTTCCAGTTTCTTTCACGGAGCGGTGGAAAGACGATCACGTGGATCGCGCCGGCCCCCTCTGCGATCGCTCGTGGCTGCCTGATTAGCCCCCTTTTTTTTTTTTTTTTCCCTCCCCTCTTGATGGAAAACACATGGCGTCCGCGCAGCTCGCTCACTTCGGGGTTAGAGTTGGCGTTGACGCTCAGGCGGCGAGAGCCCCCCGGAGGGCGGCCGTCGTCACAGATCCGCGCCCTCCGGTCCCCCTCCGGCCGCCGACTGTTATTTGGCTTTGCGACGGGGGAGGCCGGCCGGCTCCCTCGGGGAGGCGAGAGCGCGCCTTGCCGGCGGGAATGCATCGGAGGCGATAGAGGAAGATGGAGGATGGCGAGCCGCCGCGTTTCCCTCTGTGTGAAAATGAGTCCATTAATTCAGCCCCCCTGTCCCCATCCTCTCCCCATCCTCTCCCCATCCTCTCCCCGTCCTCTCCCCGTCCTCTCCCCGTCCTCTCCCCTCGCCCTCCCTGCGCCTGTTGTCTCTGTTTGTTAGCGAGATGATTCCTTCTGTCATGTCAAAGGCAACATTATCATATTCTTGTTGCCTGGGAAACCGGCGCCCGAGCGAGACGAGGACTTAAAGCCTTCACGGCGTTTGAAGCTGGTAAACATGAAAGGTTATCCGCGGAGCTGAGAGAGTTTGCGATCGTGACATATTCGAGAGGGTCTCGTCGTTGGGATTCTTCTTTTTTTTTTTTTTTTCCGCCTTTGGATTGTTTTTTTTTTCTGAGAAATTCCCCTTTCGGTTGTTTGTTAATAGAAACGCTTCAGTCGAATTAAAACACGGCTCAGGCAGTCGCGAAGGTAACGCGTCCAATTTGCCTTCGGCGCTGAAGATCAGGTTTTGACCTCTGTATCGACTTCTTTTGCGCAATCGGAGTATTGAGAGATTAAAAAGTGTTCGCATCCAACACGCTTGCACATTTGATGCACATTTGCTTTCTTTTCTTTGAACCGAACGCTATTATGTGGATCATGAAGTGTTTATCGTCGACTGCTTTAATGGTGCGGCTTTCTAATAACACACCATTTATACGGGCTTTCTAAATTGTGACTAACAGCTCCATTACTGCTAAATAAATCATCTACTAAGGCTTTTTTTTTTTTTTTTTTTTATCATCATTTATAAGCCACTGATATAAACAACGTTTGGGTTGCCAGGTTGTGACAAATCCCTTTGATGAGTGTTTACCCTCCTCCAGCATGACACTTGCCTTTTGATTTTCATTAAGCTCTTTGGCTCATCTGGAAGCCCGCTCCAATGGATCGTTCAACTACTTTTCTCTTGGAAAAAGGTCTGTGGGAAAAACAGGGCCAAAATCCACTCATTAGAAAGACATCAAATTATCCAACAGTTGCTTTGAAAAAACACTTATCAATCAAAGAAACGCATTTATAACTGCGATATTACCGAACGCGCGCCAGCCAAACTGGGTTTTTCCACACAGCGATATTAATCTGAATCAGTCTATATTTACATAACATTTATTTTTTTTTTTTTTTTTTTTTTGGTAATGTGTCCAGATAGTATTTAACTCTCTGCTGCACCTGCCGAAAATAAAACTACAATACAGTATATATATGACCACGAGGAAGTACCGGACCCTTCGTCGTCATGGCAACGACAATAAAGACGTCGTCAATGCAACGGTGTTGGTTCGGTTTAGGCACCGAGGCCACCAAACAGATGACGGTTTGGATAACGCGGGCGTCGGGACATGAACGGCGATTTTTACCACCTCCGTTGCTTTTGTCATAATCACTATGACGACCACAGCTAAGAATAAACATAAATACGCGGTCTGTGGTTGTTGTTGTTTTTTTTAACATTTTCATCGTGTGACCGGTTTTGTTGTTTTCGGTATGCGGACGGGCTGTTCTGACATTGACTTCCCGTGAGCACGCGGTGTTCATAAACCAGAACAAACAAACAGTTATGTAGCTGTAGTCGTTGTCGGCTTTTGTTTGATTTGTTTTCTAATGTGCGAGACACTTCAAAGGAAGGTGTCGTTTTTGACAACTTTACCGTGTCATGGCAATTATCTATTACAGTAAGTGCTTAAATGAATAGTCATTATGTTCTGCACTGAATCGACTGTAACTCAGTGGAGAAAAGTCAGAAGACGGACTAATTGTCCATAATCTACCAAGATTCCTGCTTCCCAAATGTAATGATTTGCAGCTTTTCTCTGTCATCGTAGGCTGCGTTTAATGATACTAGTTTCGATCGCAAACTGTGCTGGATATTTAACTCCATTTCTGATATCCTGCTGACAAAACAATTCCCTAATTAATAGTAAAAAAAAAAAACAGTATAATCAATAAACAGCTAAAATAAGTGTCGGCTGCTGCTATTGACAGGTCATCATTGGAAATGAGAATTGGTTCTCAATTGGTTTTACCTGGTTAAATAAAGGTCATATATTGTCGCAACTTACATAATGTTGTATCAGCTACTATTAAAAAGGTATTTTCCACTATTTTTTTTTTTTTTACAACCGTTGGGAAATTTACAATCAACAATGAAACACATTGATGTAATTTTAGTCTGTGGATATTTAAATTTGACTACTTTGAGGTGAAATAAATAAGTATTACACGGTATTTAACATTTCCCCACTATAATTATATTACTGACAGCACAGTCAGGGTTGGGGTTGAAGGGGGGAGGTGGGGGGAGGGTGGGGGAGTTATGACCTCGGTATCTCTAAAGATCCTAGCGCCGGCCCTGCACCCTTGTCCACCAGCCATAAAATTTTAAATAAATAAAAAAAAAAAAAATAAAATAAAAATAAACCCACACACGCATGAAAACCACGGTCCGTTCAGCGCGCCGAGTCCAGTTCCGCGTCTTGACGTGCCGGTCCGGTCCGGGAGGAGCGCTCCGGTCCGCTCCGGTCCGCTCCGCTCCGGGGTTTCCTTCCCGCCACCGCCGCCGCCGCTGGTTGGCTACATTGTATCGGTTCCCACACGAAGAAGCAGCAACGGACGCTTCGTCCAGAATCGGTGAATACGGAGGAATTAACGCGGACGGAAAGCTACTCGCGGTGGGATTAAATTGGCTTCGAAAGGTCGGTGGGAGAAGGAACCGGACTTTGTGTGTCGGGAAGGGGGGCCTCGATACCGCGCCGATTAAAACAACAACAACAACAACAACAACAAGAAGAAACAAAAAAAAAAATTATAAATATGTATAAAATGCGCTCCGGACTCGGCTTGTTTTCGCCGCGGACGGTGTGTCGGAGTGTGACGGCAGAAGTCCAGTGAATCGCTCGGCCTCCCCCTCCTCTCGTGTCGGATGTCTCGGGGAGTGCGCTGCCTCTGGTTCCTGGTGCTTCACATCTCTTTAAGAGGGGTGATCTTTTTTTTTTAATTCTTTTTTTTTTTAATAATTTTTTTTTAGGGGTTTTATTGTAATTCCAGCCCGTTACTCTTTTAATTTGTCCTTTATTTTTTTTTGTATTTTTTTTTTTTTTTGTATTATTATTATTATTATTATTATTATTTACGGGACACCACCACCACCACCACCACCATGGGCAGACCGCGGTTTGGAATAGGAGTGTCCAGCTAAAAGTCGGTAAGTTTGCTCCGTTTTCTCTCTTTATTGTTGATAAAGCGACGACTTCGTTGAAAAAAAAAAGAAAAAAGAAAAAAGAAAAGCAAAGCGAGCGGGGCTGGCTTCAACAAAAAGCCCCGTGTAGCCGACACAAAACAAGCATGCGAGGCAGCGAAGCTAGCCACACACACACACAAAAAAAAAAAAAAAAAAAAAAAAAATCTCCCCGAGCTTCATTGTTTTCACTCTGCCGGCTACGATGACGTCACAGTTAGCGCCCGTTAGCCGCTTGAACTTCGGCTGACGTGTAAAAAAACAACAAAAAAACAACAAACAAACAAACACACACAACAACACGTGAAACTTAAAATCCGAGTAACGTTGAAGTCGCTTTTGCTAGCTTAGGAAACGTTTAACGTGCACGCGCACGTACGCACGCACGCACGGGGCAGTGACAGCCAGCCGTCAACCTCGAGGACAGAAACGTGGGATTAATTGAAGGGGGATTATTTATTTATTTATTTTGTTTTATTTTTTTATTTTTTTTTGTCCTGCCTGCTGATAATCTTGTCTTTTTTTTAAAACAAATTTTAAAAAAAAAAATATAAATAAATAAATAAAAAGAGGTTGAATGTTTGGAAACAAACGTGTCATGAGGAAACTTAAGTTTTTTTTTTTTTTAAGTATGACACAGGCTCCAGAGTGTTTCCCAAGATGGGTACCGGGGACCCCCAGAGGGCCCGTGAAGTGAATGTTTTAGGGTCTTCGTTAAAAAATTTTTTTTTTTTTTTTTTTTTTTTTTTTTTTAAATAGAGAAAAGTGAGCAATTTTCACAAAACGTGTCAGTCTCGGATGTTTCCGCACGGTGCGAGGGGAAAAATGTGGCACCGTTTGAAACCCCCGTGTTTCACTTCTACTACCGGTGTCACCGTCGGCGGCAACGGCGAGGTGTAAAATCTTTTCTGTTGCAGGTTATATCTTCTCTACTGGGACATGAAATCTTACAAAATGGTGGCCCGTGGTCAAACAAACCTCCAGTCTGGGCTTTCTGACATGAATAAATTGGGATCCTTGGCTCATGGCTCGGTGAAGTGAGTCATTCAATTAAAGCACAACATTGTTGTTTTTTTTTTTTACAAGACCGCTATGGGCTAACCCCGTTGCTCTACCCCGTAGTCTGTGCTGCTCCGTCGAGCAGAGGACGGTACCACATGAAAGACCCGCCGAGTCGTCTGCAGCCGCCGGTACTTCAGCTGCAGGTTCAAGATTAAAAGCTACAACTCGCAGTTTTTCATCCATTTGCCTCCATGTTTAGCCACGAAAGCTGAAAGAGAGGTTTCCTAAAGCTGTTGCTAAACTAACCAACCCTTTAATTGACCTTAAATGGAGCAATTTACATTTTCCATATTTGCTCACGCAAAAAAAAAAAAAAACCCGACTGATTCAAAAAAAAAAAGAGTTAGATTTGGTTTTAAGTGTCGTTGTGCAAGCAAAGCTTGTCACATAAACTTGTCACGGGGTTTGCACAAATTTGTGTTGCATATTTCTGGTTTCCGCACGTGCTGCTCTCAAGGTCCTCGAAGCAGCGCGACTCAATGCGAGGACTTCAGTTGTCAGCGTTAATCTCACAGGGACATATTTGAGAGGACACTGAACTCGGTTTTCCTTACAGTGTACTAGAGGTAGACCCATAAATAATGTGTGTTTTTTTTTTTTTTTTTTGTGCACGTGTCATCCGTTAGCTGACGAGAGATAAGTACAAATCTAAGGTGTCCATGTTCATTGTGAATGTTTTCATCCCCCAAAATGCTGATATGTGTCACCTAAAGAAAACAAACCAACCCATCAGCTCCTGACAGAGTCTGCTATCCACTCAGTCTGAAATTAATTATTATTTTCATTATCCATAAAACAATTATCAGGTCAATTAATTTCTTGGTTAATTGATTGGCTGGGAGATATGGGGAGAAAAAACAAAAACTAATGTTATTGTAACAATGTTGTAGGGATGAGTATTGGTGCTTTCAAAAATATTTTACACCAATGGGATTTAGTGATAAATAACCATCAATAATGTGAATATACGGAGTAAGTGGGCAAAAAAAAAAAAAAGAGCAGCCACAACAATCTGGTCGCTTCAGAAAATTACCTCACTTTACTGTAATGCGGCCTTTAAACCTGTGAAAAGACGACGCCTTCACGCAATAGTACGACATCCACAATCTTAAGACGGTATCCCATCGGACGTACCATCACTACGTTTCTCAGCCCGTATTAATCGATCAGGTTTTTGTTAACCGCAGCTAACTAAGCTGCTCTCGTGTAGGCAGCGATGAGATCAATTTTCCTGGAGTGACTGTGATTCGGCAGCAGCTTTTGAGGCCGTAAGAGTGTTTGATCGGCGTCGATTGATTACTGATTTGTTTTGTATTGATTTTTTTTTTTTGGGGGGGGGGGGGGGGGGGGTTCATTTTAGGAGTGCTTTATCTTGAGATATATCACGGGTTCCTTCTCGTATGCTTGTCACACAGAAATCAATACAAAAGATTGAAATAAAGCAGCGTCAAGCCCGGAGGATTTGCCCGCAAAATTGAATTCACACATGTAGAAACTGGTGGGACTGTTGAAAATAGCAATAGAAGGAAACGCGTTCATTTTGACTGCGAGACAGAGAGCTGGTACAGCTTCCTTTCCAGCTGACCACCTTTTCAAAGGTTCTTTTCCATCTTATTACTTTTCTTTAGTAGTAATTTGTTCTTTATCATTGTTGTAGCGTGCGAGAGTCATTTTATACAATCTGACAGAGCCATCGCTTGTGAAGAGAAATTTAAAGTCTCGATGGTGAACACAAAGAGTAATGGCACTTGAAGAAATTCCAATTTCCTTATTCAACAGTTTGATGTCCGTGATAACCGAGCTGCTTTCATGAAATGTTTCTTCAGCCGATGCGACTGATTTGAAAAGTGTCTTTCGGTCAAATGTGTTTGTGAACATCGGTGTCGACGATCGACCGACTCCACGCGTTTCCTTATTTGACTCGAATGAAATCTTGCGAGTCAACGATCCACAAAAAAACAAAAAACAGATAAAGTTATTCCCCGTGTTCGTTCTGACCAGACGGTCACCCTTTTTAAAGTCTGACGTGCGTCAGTCTCAGACAAACACCGTGGAAGACGGTGTTTGCTCTGAGGTCCGAGGCGTTAGATTAGCCCCGGACAAGGGGGATTATATTGGCTCTGTGAGGCTGCCGTCATCTCATGGTCGCAACACCAGCTGAGAAAGGATTTGGCCTCTATCCTCGAAGGTGTAGCCGGTCGTCTGAAGGCTCTCGGGTACTTTGAAATCATTTAATTACGTCGCGTATCCCGCGTATGAAACGATAGTCTCGGTTTTGACTTTGACAAAAGAAACAGAGCGCACGTTAAATGTTAAACCCTACGCGTTCCTGAATCCCCTCGGCGCAGTGGGCGAGTCCACGTTAAGGCTCGCGGTGTCGTTAGTGTCACCGGACAGGTTCAGATGAGATGGAGCGTCTCTCGGCAGTTTAAACCATCACAACGGGGTTTCCCCCCCGAGGTTGAGATTAATTTGAAGTGATCCTCCCAGATTGATGGGGGTCGGGCTCGTTGGAGCGCCGGTGGGAAGCTTCCAAAACTTGAGCGTTCGCTGAAAAGCAGCGTCGCATTCGCGACCTGACTTCCAGATTGTAGTCGGTAAATGTAAATTCAAATCAGTCCAATCGCACATAACGGACTTCTCTCTTCTTTACAGTGAGCAGCCTTTAATAGCCCTCCCCCCTTTTAAAACGATGAAATAATGCATCAAATTATAGAACTTCACAGACAGCTTTGTTGTCCTTTATTCTGATTTTAGCTCTTAACATGTCAATTAATACACAGTGGAGTGGCACTGATTGGTTAGTTAGTTGATAATAGAAAGATTAATTGGAAACTATTTTTGTAATCTATTATTTTTATGTAAAATTTCCAAACGTTTTGTCATCAAAGCTTCTCAAATGTATAAAATTGGCTGCTTTTTTTTGGATTTCATATTTATACAAAATATCCTTGAGTTTTAAACTGCTGGTCGCTCGGTGGGATTAACTTGATGTTAGAACATTCTCACGGAGATTTTAATTGTCTGCTGTTTTGCAGGCCAAATTATGATTATTTTGACCATGGTAATGTTTATTAGTTGCAGACGCCAGTGCACTCTCGGCTTCCGATACTTTTTTTGAGTAAGCAGTTGGGGATATGTATGTTTTCACAGTTGAGTAGGTCTGTATTAGGAAAAAGCCTGCATGAAATGTTTCCCGTAATGATGTGAAGAGCTTTGTATAGTATCCTCTGTTGTTTTGTAATACCGGTAAAGAGAGACGTGTCATCCGGAGCAGTCGTGGGCGGAAGGTTCGGGCAGGATTTGGATCGTTTCTTCGTCTCCCAACGTGAACAAAATGCTGAGGTTTGAATGCCGCTTGCAGCCGGCAGCAGTCCGTCAGAGGCATGGCGCACCTGAGAGATGGTTTAATGTTGCAGAAATAGAAGAGATGTTTTTAATTCTACTTCAGACAAGTGACTTGCACCATCTACGCGGATGTAATCATTTGAAACGGAGTGTTTTATTTGCCCGTTGTGGTTCACTCAAAATGTGATTGGTCACGATTAAACAGCTGATTTGTGTTCCTCTAGTCAGTATTGATCCATCCGTCCGTCCATCCGTCTGTCCATCCATCCATCCATCCATCCATCCATCCATCGCGCCGCCCTGCTGGGGACATATTTAGTGGGTGCAAATGTATCTGGGCCGGCCACCAAAATAGATTTCATGTATTAGAACTGTCATGCGAGTACATTCCCTACTCCTTTATGTCCTGCGGCTGACAACGTTGTCGAAAAAGTTGACCAGATGTGACAGTTGTCATCTGAGCGTGTAAAGTCGTATCATGGGTCAAAGAATACGCAGCTCTGCTGCAGCTTTTATAGCACTGATTGGATTTCTCACTCGTGAATTGCCAATTACAGCA
Source organism: Embiotoca jacksoni (assembly GCF_022577435.1). Taxonomy (NCBI): domain Eukaryota; kingdom Metazoa; phylum Chordata; class Actinopteri; family Embiotocidae; genus Embiotoca; species Embiotoca jacksoni. Next base: position 3,714,603 of record NW_027185387.1, on the reverse strand, counting down.
GGGGGGAAAAAAGCACACGTTGAATGCTTGTTGCACCGTTGCTGCTCTGCCAGAAACTGGTGATCCATCTTTTCCTGGGATGCGAGCCTAGCTTACACTCAACTCTCCCCCACACAGGCTATAAAGATATTGTCAGCTTTTGTGGCGCAGCGCGGTCTTTGAGTGCTGCAGAAATGCTGTTTCATTTGCTTTCGGTTTGAAGGATCGTCCTATCTGTTCTTAAAGAGAAAAGCTGCAGCAATTATGGGTCAATGCAATCAGATTTTTGTGTGTGTGTGTGTGTGTGTGTGTGTGTGTGTGTTGCTGCTGTTGTAATGCTGAAGCCCTGTCAAATTGCATTAGTATGTTTAACACACTATTGCTTTCAGTGCTGTCTTCATTCATCCACAAATAAGCAACATGACCTCGATAATCAATCGCGCTTCGCTGGTTCCTGAAACTGGTGATCTTTTCACTGCAACTTACTCTTGGCAATTTACCATCTAGAAATGCTTAATTAATATACCAGTGCAAAGAAAATGGTGTGAATTTCTTTTTCTTTTTTTTCTTTTTTTTTTTTTTGCAGCCTGTCCATCTGTTGATAGAAGGCAGTTCAGTCTAGTGTCCTCCCAGAAACTTGTTTGGAGCTGTTGGACTGTCACGGTCTTTTATAAAGATACATTTATGAGCTGAGCTTAGTGTCGAGCAAGAAAGGTCTTTGAAGATGTGATGTGCGGGAATTCCTCAGAGCACATCAATACGCTGTGGTGGCAGCGAGTGGGTGGCTCTGTCCCTGTTGCCTTCATCATACTGACTGCAGAATCCACTGTCATCTGCAGGAATGACAAAGAAACCCGTCGTCTCTCTCGGATGACACCAGCCTCACTTGTGATATTGATGAGTAAATCAGAGAACCTCCACAAACGGCACAATTGCTGCAGTCCAAAGTAGCGGCGGATGATCAATTGGAGCTGCAGCTACTTTGAAAGAGGAGTATTTCTTCTTCTGTCCAAAACGGTGTTTTAAGTTAACAGAGTTATACTATCGTGTTTCATCTCATTGCCTGGGAACGCACGGAGGCTGATGTATAGCTTTACATCCCGTTAGTGTGAAACATATTCCCATCAAAGCAGCTTCACTTTAAAGACCACCGCGGGGTTATTGTTTCAGGCTCACTGTGAGCATGTCCAGCTCCTTTTTTTTTTTTTTAATTATTTTTTTTACTGTGCATGGATAAAGAATTAAATGGGATTAAGGCCTGCCGCTGTTTGATTCCCCAGGACTATATATACTGTATTTTATCACGGGGATAGTTTATGAGGCAGGATGCATTTTCAGCTATTCAATCGGGAATACATTACTTAATGAACTGGTGGTGGGTGGTTTAACACCAGTACCGGGGCTTACTTTTTTCTCTTTTACATTTTATAGTGATTTCAAAACGGCTTCACCCACGTGCTATCAGTTACAAGAAATCCCCATTAAATCCACCAGTCTTCAACAACATAGTCAGTTTTGGCACTTGGTTACAGGAAATCGTATTTGGGCCCTCAGGGTGCGGCAGTAATGGTTGGCCAGTTGCCCTCGGCAACCAGATTTGGACCACTTTCAACCATCTTGTGTTGTCTGGTTGCTGTTTTTGGTTAACCAGTACACGGATTCCTCTGTACTTTGTCCTTCCTGCACCAAGACAAATAAGAGAGCTGCTGTTCTGTTTTGTTGGCGTAATGTGTTTAAGTTCATGATTTAAAAATACAAAACAAATAATGAAGAACATCATCGGCAAACCTAGGAGACAGTTGCAGACACGATAAAAAGATCATCTGGAATCGGACCTGTAACGATGTATAGGTGAATGGATTTCCATTTTTTTTGTAATAAGAAGATTTGTCGCTTTTCCGTGCCATATGTGATAGTAAACTGTATATTTTTGGGTTATGAATTGTTGGGTCAAATAAAACCTAAAAGATGATCATTTTCAGATTAAACGGTACTAAAAATATTCCCTGCATCCCTCCACCATGTAGGGATGCACCACATCGTAGCCTACCAGTCACAATAAAGTTTGTAATGACATCAAGACGATATAAAGAATATTGCGTCCTTAACTTAAGCACAGCGACGGCAATCATGGCGGAGAGCGTTGGTTCCGAAAAGGGAAGTAACTTCTGTAGTGTGGAAGTGGTTGGTTACAAAAGATAAGTTGTACAACAAACCACAGTAACATTTCAGTGTTTACTGATTATTTGAGGGCAAACTGCCATGTTTATGCTGACATATAAAACTACAACAATTTCTCTTGAACTTAGCAATACAATATATTTTTGTTGTTGTTGTATTTTGTCATAATAGCGCGATATTATTTTCAGTTCTGGCCTCTAGTAACATGTTTAAATGAGCTGTGATGAAAAGGGGCAGCTAAAAAACAACAACCAGAAAGCGCTACTCCACAAAATGAATTATTAATACAAGAAATCCAGTTATCTGAGAAAAAAACAAACCTTAAATAAGGAAACGGTTAAAAAAAAACATCTTCAGACTTGCCTCGTGTTGGTTCTCTTGATCAAATCCGACAAAAATGACAAACTTTAGTTGTAAACAGGCTGCAGCAAGTCATTTTTTTTTTTTTAAATCTGTCTCTGTTAATTTACCCATTAATCTGACAACGTGATAGAACAGATTTCCCTGTTTAGACAGAAAATGTTATGTCATGCCCCGAAAAACAATATTATGTGATTTCGCAAATAATCAAGGAACATCTTTAGAAAAATCACTCGTTTAAGGCCGGCTATCATCAAGACTAGAGGATGCAGTCGATCGAAAACAAAGCAAATAAAGCCGCACTCACGGCAATCACCCAGTCCGGGAACAAATCTGTAATGACGTTGGACAGATCATGCTGTGTAGCTGCGGGCTGTGTACATTGTTTTCCTCTGGCTTCACTGCCATTGCCATGATGCTTATTGGCCATGATGAAAACATTTGCAGTGTGGACATTTGTCGAAACAGCCGGAGAAGCCATCTTGTGGCTTTAACCTGAGTGCTTTGGACTGTCCTAACTGGTTTTGGAAAACAATATTGGCGTGTAGAGTTTCACTCGGCAGCTTAGGGGGGGGATTTATGCCTTTGTGTTGAGATGTTGTGGTATCTTTGTGCGGGGTAGCGAAGGCTGTACGGGGGCCACGTGGAGACAACAAGAATTTGTAATCGACCAGCTCGGTCAGTTTGTGTTATCTTCTGCGGCATGCTTTTGTGGGGAGTATTTTTTTTTTTTTGTGTGTGTAAAGTGTTTCGTCCGAGCACAATCAACGAAACTCAATTGCCCCGGGTGAATAACGAACACGCAACAATTCCCTTCAAAATGTACAACACGTTCAATTTAGTGAGGCAGCAGTGTCACGACTGGCAACGGGTTAAATCGCACGCTGAACTGTAAATCAGTTCCACGCCGTGGGCTCGTACAACAGCGGCAGAGAAACAACTCGCCAGAGAAGCATAAATTCAGCCTGTTGTTAGTAGTAGTCACATGAAATATTGGGGCGCTCCAGCATGTGAATACATCAGACTAAATATGGTGCTGCTGAAAGTGAGCACATGTGCCATTGTCTGCCCCGTACGGTGGCTGACTGGTTGTTTGGGTTTTTCTTTTTCTTTTTTTCCCTTCTACTGTATTGTAATCTGCCAAACAACAAAGAAGAGAAAATGGGCTGGATGTTGACATATAAGGGAGAATATGATGTCTGACAGTCGACCCGTTTGCTTTGCATTTTAATTTGGCAGGCACTATAAAAGAAGATTGACGACGCTGGAGAAGACGGAGAGTAGACAGACATGTCGAATAGCAGCGGTAGATGGAGAGCTGAAGGAGATTTTTTTGCTTTAGTGGCAGTCTTGAGGACAAGGCAAGCAAACGTATGCTGTTTTTTTTCCGTTTCTCTTTTCAGCGCTGCCATCGCTGACGTGCATTTTCGGAGGTGGAGTTCCTTTTAATGGACGACCAAGTGGTCATGGCGGCAGCGCACAGACTGTAAACAGGGCTGTCAAATGTCCGAATAAGGTGTTTAAACTAACATCAAGGGGTGTTTCGGCGTGGTTTCTTCCTCAAATAGACCTCAAGGCAACCCAGCCGACACCTCCATGTTGTTGGTTTACAACAACAGCGTTGCTCTGGGCGTTACAGGCTGTGTGAAACAGTTTGGGCTGTCCAAGCAATTATAGATGAGGGTTAATGGGAGTGAACGCAGGTGAAAAGGTTAAGCAAATATCCAGTTCTACAGTATTATTATTGCGTCATAGATTCTTTTATCAGTCTGCTCAGTATGACTGTGTATTTGTTTTTCCTCCCCTCCCTTACGTATATTTTCCATTATTCCAAATGCCGGCAGGAAATGGCTGAGTTCGCTAGTCATCACTTACAGACAGAAGTACCTGCCTACTCACTTTTATAATGAGCTAAGGTTTCAGTTGCACGATAGAGCTGCTATAAATTGATGAGTATTTGATACCGCACTGTCAGAAACTCTTCTGATCAGCTTGTGACTTGGGTCCAAGTTACCAAGCTCACTCCTGATACTTGTCAGGTTTTGAACGTGACCCTTGTTGCTCTCGGGAGCAGATCACTGCTGCATTGATTGCAATAGAGAAAAAAAAAAAAAAAAACAGCCATCATGCCACAGTGACAAAGCCATTTGAAGCCTGGCTTGTTGACTCGGCCTCTGTTATGCAGCTGCTAGAAGAGAGGCGGGCAGTCATTTGAGGTTAATGGTTGTCCGTGCCCTTTCTCTAGTTAGACATTCACATGGCAACACCACAACTGTCCACAGTACAAACAGTAGTGCAGTGTGTTAGTCACCCGGCACTGGTCTGCTTGGTTAAACTTCTGACTCTCCCACGGAGCAGTTACGTTCGCGGTTTTCTTTCCGACAGACATCTGCAGATCAGTCGTAATGCGATAGGTTAATAGAATAAATTCCACGTAGCTCGAACTCGTTTACCAGTTTGAAATGTCCAGAGAGAGAAGATGGCATTGACTCATTGGTGCCTGTGTGCAGAAGGGTATTTCAGCTCTCGGTAAGAATTTGTTGGAATCCTGCCTGGCAAGCTGCCTGTGCAGGAATGCATGTAATAAACAGTTCACAAAAGACTGTAGGAAAAAAAAATATAGTGTCTTTATCTTACTCTGTTACACACACACACACACACACACACACACACACACACACACACACAAAGCGCGCGCGCACACGCGCACACCAGGGCAGAGCAGAGTTAGTCAAGAGACTGTCTGCTCTTTAGCCTGAGGCTTTGTCCTTTCACAACTCTTCCTTCTCCCTCATTTGTCAGTCAGTATTTTAGCTTGTAAAACGAGCTTATTCTACCCAGCACATGTATTTAACTCGCTTTTCCGCGTACCTTCCGGATGGAGCAGCGCAAATTTTTGATATATAATAGAGATAAATCGGAAAAATATGCCAAATTATAACAGCTCAGTTGGTACAAACCCATTTTAGCAGCGTCTGTCAGGATTACGTTTACGCCATACCGGAATTTATCTGCTGCTTTTTTTTTTTTTTCCTTTCCGTGAGTAAAGTTTTCATTTCTTTTGAGATTTGCTTTCTTGCCAGCTTCCTTCCTCTCTTGCCGTTACCATCTTTCAAACCGTGCTCCCGCCCGTCGTTTGAACCAGAAAGCAAATCCCTTGATTTGCAAAGGTGAGGATCGTCATTCGTGAAAACCAAAACAAATATGAATCGCGAACAAACGCGTCGTCGCAAACAGCCAGCAATTTGCAGCATGAACTGCCTTATGAATGTGCCTGGTGTTCTGCCATTCATGTGTAAATTGTTTGGAGGGGGGCGTTTAGCATAAAGCCTCCAAGTACTGCACTGCACTGCACTTCCAACACTCCACTGGCAGTGTGTCATGTGTATTAAAGTTCATTTTCTCCCCGTCCCGACCCACTTTTAAGGTGTCGTGCAGAAACGGAAGCTTTAACTGCAAACTAGCATTCAAGTGCCCTTTTGATTATGTCAAAAAACATGCCGCATATAAAAGTGCTGTCGGCAGCTGCAGCTTCTGTCCTGTAGACTTTCTGTTGATCTAAAGAATTGAAAAAGTAAAACGCGTAAAGTTCGCGGTGTCCTCGTATAAGTTAATGGTCTTTGTTTGAAGCCTGACTTCCGTCGCGCTAACAGGAGGCAGCCAGGCGCGACGGTCACGCTGATAATTCTCTAATGAGGAAGAGGTTGAGCCTGTCGAGTCTACCAACCACCGTCGAGACCGCCCCCCCCCCTCCCCCCCCCCCTCCCGCTGAGTCCCTGCACTGATTAAATCAAACATCCTTGTAAACTGATTTAAAGTCTGGGTTGTTTATTTTGAACGGCTCAGTGGCTCGAGTTTGAGACCATCCCAGGAAATGGCCAATGAGGTGCTGAAGAGGAAATGCCCATTAAACAGAAATCACCATATCTCATCGTGTCAGAGTGAATGAGCACATGTAAAATGTGGAGAGAGAGAGAGAGGGAGAGAGGGAGAGAGAGGGAGGACTGAGTGTCTGTGTGCTTACCAGGAAATATATGATCACGTTATGTGGACTGGACCCACTGATAATTAGTATTCAAGTGCTTGACGCTGTTGGGGATTTTTAAACTTGTACCTGTTGACAAATCACTGTAATATATCCGCAGCAGTGTTTTTCAACATAATTCACTCATTTCCGAATTCCTCGAGTTAATTCTGACCAATAAGCTTCCCGAGACTAAAGCTTTTATTTTCAAATCCCTGATGAACAAAAGATGCAACAGCATCCACGCACTAACCTGCCATTCACCAGAGAGACTCGCCTCTCCTCCAGCTGCAAATGAGCTCGTTTACAACATTTATATGAAAAGAAAAGAAAAGCCTTGATCAGTTCCAACCCTGCGAATTGTCTTAGATTTCAATGAAAATTCTGTTCAACAAATTAATTGCTGAATCACATGGGGACACCTGGTATTAGGATGCATCTCAAGTGACCACTTGTGCTTTAGATCTCAATTAAATACGCAAATAAAAACGGGAACATCGTATCCGTTTGCAAAAAAAAAAAAAAACTGCTGGAAATTAAAAGGAGAAATCAAAAACAATTGGATTTTTCTTGTTGCTTCAGAATACGATGCGATCGGGGCCGCGAACCTTCACAAACATCAGCTCCTGCGGAGGACGGCAGAAAAGCCCGTTAGATCATTTCCGAACGCGGTCCGGGCGATCGGATCTCGAGGCGTCTTCTGCGTGTCTCTGGTGTTTGGCGTGTGGTCAGAGCGGTTGAAGCCAGGTGTGAACAGGGCCAGACGAACAGTAACCTTTATATTCACGGTGATTGCTTTGCAATGACAGGAAGTTGCTGCCATCTGATGTTTTAACTGTCACTTTTTTGTTTTAGATGTGTTTAACGCTTGAACCGTTGTTGCAGCACGTTGCTCTTGTGAGGTCTTTTGTGAGAAAGTGTCAGAATTTTGCAAGTTTTTATTTTTTTTTTTTTTCCTTATTGTGCCAACCTCTGGTTGTCATCTACAAACGCTAGTTTGGCAACAAAGTGAGACGGATAGTCAAGATCAGACGCTTAAGTTCAGCTCGGCAGGTTCTCCTCATACCAACGCCGAATATCTGGCGGTTGATGTAGTTATCAACACAAAGCACTTCGAGAGCTCCCTTATCTCCACTGGTACTTTTCCTCCCTTTGAATAATTTAGTTTCATGGTTAATGGGGAGGTTCCCTGGCTTTGTTTTCTAGTGTTACAGTCGACTTTCGAACCATTTCATCCACGAGTACTCTGAGCTTTTTGGATCATGTTATGTCCAAATCAATAGAATCCAAACAGATTTTAACGTTGACATTTGCAGCACGTCCTGTGGATTTCACTGGCTTCGGTTGGTCTTGTTCTGCGGGGGGTGGGGGGGGGGTGGAGAATCACGCCGTCCTACAGGACACACTGAATATTTGATAGAGTGTTTTACTCTGTCCTCATTAATGTTGCTAAGGTAATGTACTGCTTGATATCTTTGTCTCAGTCTTGCTGAGCTGTCAGCACTTGCCAACAGTCTTGTCTGCAACCAAATTACTTTGATCTCCGTAAGACTCCCAGAGCTGTGAACAGAAATGTCACGCTCATTACTAATTTATCTTAAACCCTTGATAGTAAGCCGGCCGTTCTGTGGCAGTATAGGTACATCTCCATCAACTATAACTCCGACATTAGCACAGAGGTCATCGTTCGACCCCTTCTGTTCTCGGTATCAAAAGAATTTAGATGCTAAATATATTATTATGCGTGTACTTCAAGCACTTCAGCAGGTGTCAAAACCTTCTCCAGTGAATAGAAATGAAAGTGTTTATTATGACTCTCAAAAACAAGGCAGTATGTCCTGTAATATTGTCTCTGCCCTTGTGTCTATGCAGTTCTCAGACCGCTCACAAGGCCTCATGCTGTTATTCGTCTGCTGATACTTTTAGCTACGATTAATAATTACACCATTATCCCTGCGAGCAGCGTACATTTTTACGTTGGTCCATTTAAGATATTGCGTTGCAAAAACTATCGATTTTAGTCGAGGGAAGAAAAAAAAAATTGATTTCGGTATGGATCCTGTCATTTACGTTTTATTTATCCTGCATGAGTTTTAACGCTACCTAGATAATGTGTTTTAATTAAAAGAGTAGGGGATCACTATCCAAGTGAGGAAGGAAAAAAAAAAGCGCCATTGGTGCAACAAATTGGCTGCAGTTCTCTGCACCGTTGTCATAAACTGTAACCTCAAGTGGAAGTGTGTTTCCTTCAGAATATTCAAATTACAAATAAGGCGATGAAGCGTCTGGTGTTGGCGTTTGTAAAGACGTCTCGCCTTGATGTCGGTATGCGAGAAATGAAAGACGACTAAAAGTAGTTGAACATTTCTCAGGAGCATAAATCTGCCGTATTAGTATTCCACTGCGCTCCACCATATATATATATATATATATGGGTGTAATAATGAAGTATTAATTAAAATCCATCACAGATATCAAACCGAAAGTCTCTCCACTGAGAGATTAAGCGTACACTCAGCGAGTCTACTTTACGGCCGACCACTAACAAATAAGTGCGCCACAGTAGATGCTGCCGCCGTTCCTACAACTACTAGCATTGAGATGGAGTGGCTCAATTACACAATGAAGAGAGCAGAGATAATTAGAAGTGTTTTGAGAATCTTAGTGGCTGGCTTTTGTAATTCAGAAAATCATGGCAGAGTGGAATGGCTGCGCATGTTAATGGAGCCGCTCTTGTTTCTGCTCCAGTCCTCTTTGAACACAGGAAAAAAAAAAAAAAAAAAAAATCAATCTGGCACCTTGTCAGTGTTTTAAGATCGGGCCTTCCTTTACTCTCCGGCCAGCGTGTGAGTGTTCATTTCATCCTCTGCCTCAGCTGTTGCCGCAGACGAGCCACAATTTGATTATTTATTTGTACTAGACTGGTCAAAACTATTTAAGCTTGAGGATATTATGGAGGTTTCGGTGCCGCGTTTCCTTGTTTTGTTTTAACCCTCTATATATTCGGGGAATACGACAAGAACTGTGTTGCAAGCGAGGTTATTTCTAGAGCTGGGCATCGATCAGAACGTTTGGATACCGGTACTGATACCTCCACTTGGGATGAAAAAAAGGGAAATAAGGCGCTCTAATGTACGATTTACTTACTTGAGCTGAAACTGAGTGATTTTCTCGTCAAGGGCGGGCCCGCCCAAGTAGACGCCGAGTATTTTAAAAGCTGTGGCTCACTGACAAGACCCGTTTAAATGGAGTAAAAATGATCTTTTATTGGTATTTTTTTTTTATTTTTTTTTTTTACTGTGGCAACTTCATTATCAGATGACAGGAAATGCACTTAATGAAACTTTGATTCATGTGAGGCAAATGTTTGTTTGCTTCTAATAGTTCAAGCCCAATATTTATCTTCTGTTTACAATTCACCCAGAGCTGCCTTCATCTGTCAACTACTTAAACCTGGGAAGAGAGTCTTTACTCTTTCTTTCAATCTAGCATCAATATCAAAGGGGGCGGAAGCTGCAAAAATGGTTTGCCTCACAACAAGTGATACCAGATAAATGTCTTGCCACTTTCATGTTGTTGTTTTTTTTTCTTTTTTAAATGTATTTTGTAGTACTTGGTTTTCATCTGAAAATAATATGGTTTAAGTCTCCAACATAATCACCGTGGCCTCCACAAGCATGAGGCAAGTAGCCTTCAGCTGAATTTGTTGGCAGTTACCATTTGCACATTATTAGACGTGTCACTTTAAGATGTCATCTGGCTCCATCCCCCACATCCTCCTCGCATTAAAAAAAAAAAATATATATATATCTGCAAAAAAACAGTACATTTGTATAATGATCAGAAATCTAGTTAGCAGTGCTACATAAATAATGACTCTTATTAAAAAAAAAAAAAAAAAGAAGTTGTTGGTTCTGTTGCCGCTGTTGTAAAGACGTCACCACGTTAAGTGTTTTGAGATGACTTGTGTTGTAATTTGGCGATATATAAATTGAATTAAATTAGTGATTGGACTGCTAATGGATCTGATTTTACATAATAATTAAACAGAATGAGAACGGAAACTAGCAGACGAATTGAAGCCGCTGGCTTCAGATGTCTTCGGGTAGAGCGGACGTACTTTGTAAAACGTGTTTATTTCTTATGCGCACGTCATCTAATGCAGCTCTACGTTTGAATGCCTCAGACAGTAGATTAGCTGTTAAAATGAAAACGCATTGGTATTTTTGCATGTTTGAATATGCAAGCGCTTTTGGCAAATGATTGTAAATAATTAATGAGTTCCGTCATCATGTTTAACACCCGCCGAGGACCTTGGTAATATACATATGCAAGTTGCTGCGGTGGTAACGTGCGGAAAAGCGATGAGCACGGTTGAAATTGAGTTTTTATCTGTCGTGATTGAGGACTCTGAAGAAGGCCCCATGAAATGATTTTGAGATTGCACTCTCATGCTGCAGAATTTGAAAGTGAATCTCCCCCTTTAGTCCACAATGAGCCTTTTGTTTTCCTCACCAAAAACTGAGCTTTTCAAACTCGCTGCAGCGTTTCGTAAATCTGGGCGCTCCGGTCTTGGTTTTTGTAAACAGCCTAATCTGCCTGCTCAGACACAGTTCGGTGCTGAGAGAGAGTAATGTCGAGAAGGAGGCAGTTTCCTGATGCCTCTAACCTTTTATGTGAACAATCATTTTAAAGGTCAGTGAAGTTGATTACATAAAAGCTGTTGTTTTTCCCTATTCAATAGTGAACAGTCTGCGAAGCAGGCGAGTTTCCAAACTGCGATCAAATCGAATAACTCGGCGGTTTTAATTGACTGACGTGTCCTTCTTATTGTGGACGCAGCACTCGTGTGACCGTCGTGCTCGATACTGTTCTGTTTCTCCACGTAGCCCTCTTTACTGAAAAAGCACCACGGCGAACGATGCCCTGTGAAGCAGTGTTGTGTAAGAGCTTCGTCTTTTGCTGCATCACGCCAAAGCCGAGACATTAAGGCCGAAACGGCCAGAAAGCAATCTGCATATTTCACACTTCTCTAGTTACTGGTGGTTTGAGTCATTCTGCTGCCGGTCCCAAGAGATGCAGAAAGTGACTGTAGTCGCAAGATAAAAGACTTCTTAGTCATAATGTAATGTAATGTAACAATGAAGGCTTTTAAGGAATAGCAGGTGTTGAATAATACAAAAAAAAAAACTGTTTTCATATATGAAACTCACCTTTGCTGGTGTGTTCCCATCGTTGACATGTTTACTGATAAATATGCTGGCTGACCCTCAGACTCCTGATTCCCATCACCTGAATTGGCTGGGTGCATTTCTATTTCGGTAATCAGCTCAAGCACACAATCCAATTACATGGAGGTTACTCTGGATGGGGGACTTGCCTTTAAATGACCTGCAGAGAAAAAGATGCTCCGTGCTAGACTTTGAAGAGACAATTAAGAATTGTTTTTGTCTGCTTAGGTTACTGCCACAGTTGCTTTTCAATCTGCTAACAACTCCAACTCTGAACATTGTGTCTAAGTGGTTCGTATTCGGAGGACCAATCAGATGGACTCACCACTAACCTATTAGTGTTTCAGTTCGGTTAGTACATACAGATCTTGTTCCTTTCCCCCTTTATTGTCAACCAGCTGATTATAGGCAGTTATATGGGGCATTTGTCTTCTTCATGTTGTCAAGGTTTCTTTTTTTTTTTTAGGTTTCAGGTCTTTACTTTTAGTGTTCGTACAGATTAGAAAAACAAAAATCAAGTCACGTTATTACAGACAGGTCCATGTTGATCTGGGTGTGGGTAGAGGAGCGAAACTACCAATTTGAATCAAAGAATAATCCACTGGCTTTCGTTTAATAATCAGAAATGCAGTCTATAAAAAAAAAAGAAAAGAAACACAATTTACAGAGCGCAGTATAAATAAGCTGAAAATTGCTTATTTTGCCTGCCCAAAGCCAACAAATTCTCCATTTAAAACAATATAAACGTGACAGACAACAAACAAACCGTCACCTTGCTTTGGCCATTTGGTTTATTGTTTTTGTTGTGCGTGTGTGTGGTGGGGTGTTGGGTGGGGGGGGGGGGGTCAGCCAGCCAGCCAGCCAGCCTGCCTCACTGTTCAAGCAGTCAGAGCTTGCTTCATGCCCTGGGTCACAGCGACGCGGGGCGGGTTTTTTGGGGAGATTTTTAGAGGTGTTACAATCTCCTCTGTGAGCTTACGGCGAAACAGAATGTTCCTGCATCTCCGCAGGACAATTTAAAGGAACTTTGGAGAAGCGTCGTTCAGTTCTTCTTCATAAGATTTGGGGCACCGAGAGCAGAGATGAGGCAACAATCATTATGACTGATATTATATACCTCAATAACAAATAGACCCATTGCAGCATAGTGTAAGCTTTCATGATGGTAATTATACCAGGAAGCACAACAAACGAGAGCCCGGGCCCAGTGGCAACGCTTGTTCCAATTTGGGTCCGAAATGAACTTATTTACCCAAGAATGTCTCTGTCCTTGAAATTAGCTCAGTAATTATTGTGCTCTGGTAGGGTGCACTAAGGCAGTTCTGGCATTAAATTACCATGTTGACATATGGCTGATTTGAGGGCATATCTCAGCTGAGGAGTGCAATTCAAACGATAATTACCTGCTCTCCATTCTGATGAGGAAAACTACGTTATCCATCTAAAAGTGCAGTCGTATTTTGTTTTTATCTGTCGGTGAACAGCAGTAGTCACATTTTGTGTTTCCCGTTGTGCCTTGTTATTTTCCACCTCCTCCGGATCGAGACCTCCCCGTCGCCGTTAGGAAAAACGAGCGCTGCTTTGTGGTTTGAGCCCGAATGAAGTCGGCGTCAGAACCTCGTTTATAGACGCACCTCGGTCTCGGATTTCTGTTTCACGCACAGGTGCGCACGGCGCTACGAGCAGTCACGTGCAGAAAACGACATCGCGGCCTGATCTGATTTAGTTGTGCTGAATCCACCATAAATCGCTTGCCCGTCTTTTTTTTTTTTTTTTTTTTTTCCCCCCCTGCGCTTTCAAGGCTGAATCACCCTCACACGGCCTCTGATAGATAGCTGAATGAAACTGGATCTGTGAAAAAAAAAAAAAAAAAAAAGGGTCAAGCACTCTGGGAGTTGCACAGCCTGCATGCCTTTCGCTCAATGGGGCACTCGCTGGGACATTTCCTCGGTAGAGCTTTTTCAAAAGAGACTCGCACTGCAGTTCCAGCTCAGGGCAGTACAGTGGGTCAACTGCCGATAGAGTTACAACCTCTCTTTTGTGGAGGTGTTGGACAAATTAGACCTCACAACTGTTTACCCAGTCGTACGGAGACAGCTGCATCTCCCCGCCCTCCAAAACCTGCCACCGACTGTTGTTCCTTTGGGGAGCCATCTGTGAGGAATAAGCAGGCGCGGTGATCAAATGATTGTTCAACAGTTTTACCTCTGTCACTGCTGGGGGTGATAAGAACGGCCCCTTAACTGAATGAGCTCAGTGCATTATGGGATACAGCTGCAATTTTGGACAGCTGTTCTAATGAGAGCTAAGTAATGGTAGATGATAAAATGAGTATTTTCCTCTCCGTCAGCAGGAACAATCCAGTTTTGAAGTCGAACGCCTCGCTTCTGTATTAAAGCAGTTAGATGCAGTTCTCGTGTTTTATACCTCTTGACTTTATTTCCTGTGGAACATAAAACTGGGCTTAGTAACAGAGTCTGGTGTGAGTGTGAGTGTGACTGAGTGCGCGCGTCATAACTAGAAAAACCGACAAAGAATATTTCTTTGAGCTCCTCCGTCGCAGAGAGGAAAAATTTAATTGTACTACCAACAGCAATGAAGCAGAAAATATGCATATATCTCTATACAATCTCTTTGGGTGCTTTCATATTAGAGATGCTTCTGTATTTAACTTGATAAGCCCATCAGGATAAGTCATATTTACACATGGCCTCTTTTTTTTACAAGACTAAAAAATAAAGTTGTTTTTTTTCAAATGTATAAAGTTGAATATTTTAACATCTTATAGGAGGCGGAGACAAAAATCTAAAAGACAGTGCGCGTTTCTAATGATCTTAAGTCTTAAGTTGATTTATTTAATTCATTCTCTTTACTTGAAGAGAAGTGTGCTGGATATTGTTATTTTTGAAATACTGAATTAAATATCAGAGCAATTTAGTTTCCCAAAAAAGTAGCAGTAAAATTTGAGTTTGCTTTTGCTGCAACCGTGTGGTAAATTGCTTGTGGATGCTTATTAGAGATTCAGTTTGAATTTAACCAGCGCTGAAACAGAATCTATTGCTGCAATAGTTAATTATGATACAGAAATATTTATACTTTAATCAGCAACCATCTGAAAGTCTTGCAGATATCCACAAGAAAAGCGTCATTACCCAAGTTGCTAATTTAAAATAAAGACTTTACATTGATCTTTTTTTTTTTTTTTTTTAAAGGATCTCTGGACTCTCCACTGTGTACTACAAAGAGAGTCACCAGAGTTCATGCATGTTCAGCACGGCGTTGGTCTTCTCAGCCTTACCGCCACTCCAGAGTCTTTTGTGCTCGGCCTTATTTATCCTTCACGTTCTTTATTGCGAGGAGAGATGAGAACTGCATACGTGTTGTTTATTTTCCTACGTGAGCTCTCGGGCAGCGCCGACACCGATATGTTTTCATTTAAAAAGAACTAAAAAAAAATAAATAAATAATCTTTGTCCACGCAGACATTTTTAGTAAGTAATCTCTGCCCATACTAACGCCTGAAAAGGCCCATCGCATGACCGCTCGCGCACACGAGCACGCCACCCAAAAAAAACGGGCGATGTACCGTATCGGGCGACCCGACGGATTCTGGTTCGGTCGATTAGGTGCGGGCGTGAAAGGTGGAGGTTGGGTGGTGTAAGCGTGTCGGAGCCGGTCACAGAATTTGATGGGTCACCAAATACGGCGCAACACCGGTGCTCCACGTGGGGGCTGGTAACGCTGCTGAACGAGGGGATTCGATAAATCACTTGAACAGTAGCTTTCCTCCGGTGCATGGAGGCAGTGGTAGCATGACAAGATGCAGAATTTAACTGCACAACAGCCTTTACAGATAAACGGCAGGAATTGCGACGGCTGTAATTTGTTGTCCCAAGTTGAGTTTTAACCACGGGCAGTCGAGGTTGTTGCCGTTGGTTTTCTTCCGGGAAGGGCGACGTGACGAATCGGGGAAGGACGTGTCATGGCTGATGAGAACCGACGAGGAGTCGAACGTGGGTGTCGGCGTCATCGTTTTCTAAAGTCTCAGTTTACTATCCGTAATGCAGTTTTCAAACCAAAACGGAGTCAGGTGTGTTTTTAGCCGTCTCTATTTTAAGAAGAGAAGGCGTAATGTGTTCTGAAACAAAGAGATTCTGTCTGGATGTAGCCTCGGGGGACTGCAAGTGCAAGATTTAAAAAAGATGGATGCTTTCTGGTACTAGTCCGTCCTCTCTAGTTTATGACCTCTCTAGTTTTTTTTTTTTTGTTTTTTTTTATTATTATTATTATTATTATTTTTTTTTTTTATCGCTTCTGTCTGGTTATATTCAGCCAATCGTCTCAGACTCCCGCAAGTTTCTTATTGAGGAAATAAAACGTCCATAAAGTGCAATGATGCCTTTTTTCTAGAACACACATGAGCAGCAGATATTTTGTCCAGCGGATCGGCTGATGTTTAATAACTACCGCCGGTACTTAAATCTATGGCGTAGAGTAAAAGGAAACGGTTATATGAACATACGTGTCGGGAATGTTTATTTTTACAGGAAGCTATTTAACATTATCACTGATAATATACGGTGCACAGTAAATTAAATTCTGCTCTCTTATTTTCATCATTAAAATCGATAAACATGTTTCCTCGCACGAGATGCTTGTTATTCCAAATAGATAATTGGCAAATGTCGAAGGATGAGTTGTAATGGTACTAATGCAGCAGCACACAGTATTTAAATAGCATGTGTTGTTCACAAGGAGACCTTGATGTACAATAACAATGTTGCCGACCATCATTTCAACGTAAATGTTGAGAGAGCTCCTTTCACAGCCGCTCGCCCACGACATCGAGTTCTCGTTTTTTCTGTTGGAAATGAACCACTGTTGTATTATTATGCAGAACTATTTATAAATATTCAGAATAAAGTAAAAAAAAAAAATTTAAAAAAAGGATCTTGAGTCTTGTAAAGCAATGCTAATGTTACGTTTTAAAGACCTGGGTTAACAAGATTTTTTTTTTTTTCTTTTTTTCTTTTTTCTCTTCTCTATCCATGTTGATCTGCACTTTGTCCAAAATCAGATACAGCTGCGATCTGCAGGAGAATGTGTGGGTTTTTTTGTGGGTTTTTTTTTTATGTGCGAAAGGATATAAACTTGATGACCTTTGGGCTATATTGTGTAAGCAAATACAACCAACCGGTGTTCTCCCGAGACGTACACTGGTTCATTCATGTTTCTAAGCCCCTCTGTTAATGCAAGATTACCATTGTGCTCTGGAGTTGAAAAGGCACAGCTCCATAAACCATGCGGGGGTGTGTGAGGCCAGCTACTCCTTATTTATCAGCAGTGACACTATCAGCAGTGCCTCGTGAAAAGAGAGCCAGTCATTCAGAACAGTGGGGCCACCTTAGCTGTCAAAGCAGGATTTAGACTACATTTCCCAGGGTTGCCATGACGACTGTGGGAAGTGATTATGAAGAGAGGGTTTTCGGAGCAGCGCTGTCACACCAGTGGGTATTACCATAGTGGTTTGCACAGTGATCACCAGAGAATTACTGGCTCATGATCAAATGATTTTTTTTTTTTTCTTCTTCTTTTTTTTCTTCTGTGGTGTGTCCAATCTAACGCTGTGTTCTGTGATTGCAGCGATGCAGTGCTGTTAATTCTGTTTCTGAATTATTAGATTAATGTACCTCTTTTCTTATTTCTTTCTAGGGCAAAATGTGGTTAAATGGGACAGGAACGAGTAGACCGTGAGGATTCTCTAACCCTTGCCCCTGAGTCCCAACCGTCTAAGAGGGTGTCGGACCTCACTGAGGCAATCCTGGGCCGTTGGCACTAAAATGTCCCTAAGTGGTGGCACTGCAGGCGGGAAAGGTGTGGACTCTAATGCGGTGGACACTTACGACAGCGGGGATGAGTGGGATATCGGTGTTGGAAATCTGATTATTGACCTTGACGCTGACTTAGAGAAGGACAAGCTTGAGATGTCTGGCACCAAGGACGGCATGGCGGCACCACCTAGTGCAGTGGCAGCACTGCCTGACAACATCCGGTTTGTTAGTCCAGTGTCTGGCTCTCAAGGAAAGGAAAGTAAATCCAAATACAAGCGCAGTAAGAACTCTAAAGACAATAGTAGCAAAGCTTCAGCTGGAGACGGGGGTAAAAAAGAAACTACAGGACGGACTCAAGGGGAGCCGACGGGCACGGCAGCGATTGCGGCAGCTGCTGCTGGCAACAATTCCACCTCTGGGAAGAACATGGAAAAAGGGGGCAAAGCCTCCAGAGGTGTTCTCGGTGGTAAAAAAGACAAAGAAGGGGCTAGTGGGAAAAGTAAGAAGGACAAAACAGATGGCGCCCCAGTCGTGGCAATAGGTGTCGCGGAGAAGGATGTTGTGTCTCAAGCCCAAGTTGCTTTGGGGAATAGTCGTAACGCGTCCTTCGAGAACACACAATCACCAGACATGGCTGATGCCAATCAAATGGGGAATATTGCACTTGAATCTGTTGGGATAGTACCAGCACTGACCACAAAAACTGAACCGGAGGAGGTGGAAAATGGTAATAGTGAATGCAAGACGCTAAAGAAGGTCAAAAATGAAAAGGTACGTCTTTTACTTTTACTCTCTTCTTGATGTTGCATGAATGTGTTCGGTGTCGTGTTGCGTGTTACCGGTTCACCGACGGGGCTCCAATTATATTTGTCTTCGTCAAAGGAAAGGATTAATTCATGGTTTAATTGGGAGCATACAACGCTGTTGACAATCGGTAGTTTTAGTAGCTTGAAATACATTTTACATCACGTACTTTTGTAATTATTCTCTCGCAACAAACCCACGTACAGATACGGTTCTGTACGCTGACTTAAGCTGCTAAATAATCTGGTGTTCGTTCAATTTATATCTTGTTTTCAACCAGCACGCTTTAGGAAATGTGTGGAAGCAACAGAAATACTCTCCTCAGTTACTGCTTTCTTCGTGAGAAAGCTGTGAAAAGGGTCCTTGCGACAGTGCTGGCTTTCATCGATTGAATTTTCAGGGTATGAATTATGACAATAGGACCGAGCACTGTAGGCTTTTTTTTTTTTTTTTTTTTTTAAATTGTGCCCGTGACTCGGAGATGGACTGCATTCCCTGAAGTAGTCGAACATGTGATGCATAAAAAAAAGAAAAGAAAAAAAGACCTAGTGCTTTTCTCTTTTATTATCATACGATGAATAAGGGCCCCCCTGACGAATATGACGCTGAGACCGGCTACAGGAAATGGCCCACACAGTGCTGATGTTCTCTTCCCCTTCTTGACAGCAGAGGCTTGATTCATTTTTAAAAGCATCCATAATTGCTTTGGTATTCAAACGTTTCTTTTGCCATGTTTAAAATGAATACCAACCGGCGTCGGTCGCAATTAACCACGAGGGTGGTATGCGCGTCGCGTGAGGCGGTGAAGTAGTAACAGCAGACTAGAATATAATAGACACTGTCAGCCGTATACATAACATTACACCGGTGAAGTTAAGTAAATGTCAAATCGTGTTCCATTTTCGTTTTTTAATTTATTTATTAATTTTTTTTTTTTTTTTACTTCACACGATTTCAGTGCCGACGTTGTCGCACAAGAACAATATAGCCATCCGTGTAGCCGTTCCCCCCCCCCCCCCACACTTATCTTGTTCACTCATAGAGTTGATCTATCACTGTGTCTATTGTATGCCTCATAGCAGCCTTTTCATGCTCTCGCAGTATAAAAGACAGCAGAGCAGGGAGGTGCTGAGGACTGTTTTTGTCTGTCATCGTGTTCCATTCTTAATCCCACAAGCCCCGGCAATGCCTGGTGGAGCCGTGTGTGTGTGTGTGGGGGAGGGAGCTGGTGCAAAGCACGCCTTCGTCGTTTTTCCTGCTGCTCCGAAAGTGGCACGGGGGGGATGGGCTGCGAGGAAGCCTGTTTGATTCCTTAAATCCGGGAGAACTAGCGCATGAACACGAGCTGGAGAGCCTCCTCGGGCTGACTGCTGTGAAAGGACATTTCGGGAAAGTCTTTGTAATCATTATGTATTTAGACCAGAAAAGGCTTGGGTTTTTTTTTTTTTTTTAAGGAGAACCACATGAATTGGTTGACAGCGGTGAATAAAGGAAGAAGGTCACGACTGCTTTCAAATGGTTGGTGAAATGTATCCTTGAAAACACGATGGGGGGGGGAAAGGTTGCGATTGCATTGCAGCGTACATCAATTAGTGGCTTGAAGAGCAGTTTTGAGGTTGGCAACACCAATTAATGGAAGTGTAAAAAAACAAACACATCAAAAGGGCTTTAACCTTTAAAAAGCAACGGCCCACTGTGTGTATGTGTGTGCATGTACATATATATATATATATATATAAATATATATATGTGTGTTTATATGATAACTCAGAGAAATGTGTTGGCTGTTTTACATCCATTTCTTTCGTAATGGTGGTTTAAAGGAAAATCCATTTTCTGAAGCCGAGTATTTCACAACCTGCAGTTCCATCTGCGGCCACTATGTAAAAACGGCAGCTTAGTTCTCCCTCGGTAGGCTCGCGAGACCCTTTTTAAACAGGTTGCCCGGTATGAGTGACCAGCATTGTAAGCCAACACTTGCTAAAATTCACATTAGTTATAATGATCTAGCCTATACGCTGTACACTGTTGCGTCGCATACAAACACAACTAATGCCGTGCCCGACCCGCCCACCCACATTTGCATTTTGAGAAGGTGGTGTTGTCTCAAGCCGAACACTTAAGCGTTGCACACTTCCCTTAAATGACGGCAGCATTCGAATGCCTCGCCCGCCAACATATCTGCCGGCTTTTACTTCCGGTCATTTTTTTTACTTGATGAGAACACTTATTTAACGCGCATAACCAACACACTGATGGTTCCTATCTATTAGCGGTTTTGCAGCAGTTAGTGAAAAAGAAAACACTTTTATGTAAACGTGCGCTATTTGCATTCGTTCAAATAGGTGCGCCGCAACAGTTGCGGCATCGTCAGCCGTCCGCAGTTTGAAAACGGGCTGCTGGTTCATTCCTTCCCACCGAGTGCGCCAGCTGGGTACTCGCGGCGCGACGTCGTGTTCCTGTACTTCAGTTTGGATGCACTTTTGCACTCAGAATAGCAAGCGTAACTACGTAGGCACAAGACTTCAGCCAGTGTCCCGCAGCGATGTGAATGCCACTCCTTCATCACTCAGTAGCCAAAGTGACGTGCTGTCACTGACGACAGTTTAGATTATTTTGTATTCTGTCGAAACTCGTACCGAATTTGATGGCGGGTGGGGGGGGGTGACTGCTCCACTCCTCCCGTCAGTGCTTCATGGGAATATCGGGAGGATCGCCCTTACGATGCAAATATGACGTTACACGTCGGCGTTGGTCCTTCATTATTTTTTTTTTTTTTTTACCTCTCCCCCCATAACAAATTATATCAGGTAATGTGCGATATTTGTGTAACTATACTTAACTTTTTTTTTTTTTTTTTTTTTTGGGTATATTGTGTATATTATTCAAAAAGAAAATTAGGATAATACGACGAAGCATTATCTAAGAGAATAGTTACTCCTGGGAATTACATTTGGAAATGTGTCTCATTACATGTTGCCTGTTAATTTGAAAGAACCGGTGTTGCGTAATCCAGGCATTTAATCACCGTGTGTCACTAGCGATCTCATTCTCCACGGTGGAGGTGTAATAGCGTGACAACGTTGTCTGTGTCCTAAGTTAAAGCTCCCCAAAGCATTTGCTCTCGGATGCTGAATAAATCATCTCTACTTTCTCGGTACAAGCGCTAACCACCTTCAAGTGTGTCTCACTCTCCCACCTCTCATTATACAAATCCAGAAGGAGTGAGGCATTCGTCAGCTTCCGCGATGTGCCACTGGCCTTGATAAATGGAGCAGCTCTCATGGAAAATTACATTGGCAATGTTACTTTGAAAAAGAGGTGGTGGTGGTGGTGGTGGTGGTGGTGGGGGGGAGCGAGAAGGGGGGAGGAAGGGAGAGAGAGAGAGAGAGCGAGAGAGAAAGGAAAGGCTGCACTTGAATGAAAGAGCACACAGCCACCGCTCTGCATTGCTGCTGATGTCCAGCCCGGGGAGCGCAGGGATCTCATGAGAGCTGGCTTGAGTTCTTTCTGTGCCTGACTGACTGTTGCTATTGTGTTACAGCTCATTCCTTTTAAGTAGTGCCAGGGATTTTTTTTTTTTTTTTTTTAAAGGCTGCAGAACAGAAGAGAGACTGTGACTTATTTTAAGAAGGGGTGCAAATTGCAACTACAAGCTCACTGCAGAGGGAGGCTGTTTCGTTTACTTCGCTCACGTCCTGATAAAGATAATTCTGTGGACATCAGCAAGGGTTTGTGCTTTCTTAGCGGGATAATTAAAACACCAGAAATAGAAGTCCTCTTCTTTGTGAGAAAAAAAAAAAAAAGACGCTTGTGCTCTATGTGTGATTGTTCAAACACGTTGAATTATCTTTACATCTTTGCGTCTTGAGAATGTGTATCTGACCTAAATTCTGTGACTTCCTGAAACCAAAAATACACCATTCACACTCACTTCACTGTGTCCCTGAGAAAGGACTTGAACCTTTTGTCTTCGGCTCTCTTTTGTTCCGTTTATGTGCACAACGGAGTGCAACGCTCTGAATGCCCTCCAGGAGCTGTAAACACTTTTGATTTGCGGTGTTGTTGGACGACAAATCTTACGAAGCGGTTCTGTTGGCGCAGAACTCGACTATTAAGAGCATCGGGGAAGCCGTTCGATCCGTTTCATTGTTGGGCTTTGCACTGCAGTTAACCGCGGGTACCATAATAGAATATACAAATATTTTTTTTTTCAGTGCCGTTTAGCACTGAAGGCGAGTGTAGACAATATTGAATAAAAAAAATAATTTAAAAAAAATCAACAAATTTACTGGAGACGGGTCGTGATTTTTTTTTAGTATTTTTTTGCTCGAAATGCCCGATCCTAGAAATGTACGTTCAATGCCAGGATTACCGAAGGAGCCCATCGGTCTTTAAATACAGACCACTTGAAATCACAAACATATCGATACGAACCGCGTTTGACGGGACGTAATGTAGCAGTGAATCGCCTGCTGCTCCGCTTCGCTGCTGCTGGGATTTCTGCGTCGTTGCCGCTGTTCGTTTGAGGCGTTTCCTCCCTCAGGGAGTCCCTCACTACTACAGGGAGGGGGAAAAAAAATAAAAAAAAATTTGACACTAATTGTTTTCCACATCTGCCATTAGCTCCTGCCTTCAAAATAAAAGGAGATG
Organism: Embiotoca jacksoni; assembly: GCF_022577435.1. Taxonomy (NCBI): domain Eukaryota; kingdom Metazoa; phylum Chordata; class Actinopteri; family Embiotocidae; genus Embiotoca; species Embiotoca jacksoni. Next base: position 3,691,540 of record NW_027185387.1, on the reverse strand, counting down.
CTTTGATCTCGTAGGGAAAGAAAAGCACGAGGCTACACGGTTAAAAAGAGAACGATCCAGGAAGTCGGCGACGAGACGCCGTGACTATCGAGGCCTTTTTTTTTTTTTTGGTTCATTGAGCGGCTGTTAGAATGAAGATGTGGAAATATGTAACCAACGGTATCAAGATCGGTCGTCTCTTTTCTATTTTCATTAAGTGCGGACATCCCGTGCGGTGAGGAAACTCCTTTTTTTGCAGCAGCAGCAGCAGCAGACTACGACGCATACCGCGCATACCACACATCTTCAGGCTTTACTGCGTCCGCTCCCTCGCTGACATGCCGGTGCAAATCAAAACAGCTTGTAGAATGAGTGTAAATCAAAATGGCTTGTTCAGTCACATGATGTGGGGGGAGGTGCGGGAGAGAGGAGGGGGGGGGGGGGGGAATGAACTACAGCAAAACACTGATCTTCTCAAATGCTCCCAATTTAAAGGCCGTTTCGTACAATGATGAAGGGGCTTATGTCGAGGGATGGGGACACTTTGGGTTCAAAGGGTTTGCAGAGAATACAACATTTTAATCTTAAAATGGTCTGCGAATATACAACGGCGAAAAAGTCGAATATCTTACCGCGCTCGCCAAACGTGCTTGTTGTGCAGAAGGATTACAGCTTTTCAGACAAACACAATTTAGCAGTAGTTAATGGAAGAAATGATGCTAAAATGAGAAAACATGTTAAATATTTCCATCTCGAGCTGTCGCAGAACTTTTACACAGCCTCCTAAATGAGTTGGTTGTCTCTTGTTATTTGGTCCAAACCCAAAACGCTGCCAAATCAAAGCAGTTCCAGTGTCACAAGCGTCCCAACACGTCGTCGCTGTATCTTCTTTCATTGAAAACGAAACGGTTTAAACATCCCCCCCCCCACTCTTTCAGATGACATCCAGGATCTTACGTTTCGTACATTATGATTTTGATTAACAGGAGCCAAAAAAAATTTACCTATCATTTCAATTTGCGTGGAACGTGTTTTCATTTAAACGTCGCGTCACAACTTGAATTGGCTTATTTCCGTCACTAATAAGCATCTGTGGCGACGGAGGGCACGGTCCAGTCTTTCTGCATCTGTGTTTCACTCAGTTGAAATATCACAGTTCAGGTTCACGTTGCTGTATACAATACTAATTACCAGAGAATTGTTTCCACATAAGCCTCCATTATACGAGACTCCTCCGTCCACACCACACCGCGGATTCCCATGTTGCATGAGAAGAAGAATGCAGCGGTCCACAGAGTTCCCGGTCTCGTTGCACAGGAAATCCTCGTCCACAGGCGCTGCTGCTGCTGCTTTTTTTTTTGTTGTTTGGAAATATTTAATACTGGAAGCTGGTATTTCCAGTCATAAACACTGGCTGTGGTCACCTTGACCTCAGTGGATGTTTAGTTTGATTTGTGTTCCGTCTGCTTCCTTGAGGCTTTTGGGATCTGTTGTCGCTTTCGATATTGAGTATAAAGTTAGCTCGCTTTTACCGCAAGTGCGAGCGTGAATAATGAAAACTTTGAGCCGGTTGTTGTTGGAATGAGTCGTTGTGCGAGTCGCTCCTTGTCGTTTATGGATCCGATTTTGTAACAAGAACCTCGATGGCAGTTTTTCATCGACCACTTGATGTGTTTTCGGATTTCTTTTTCAAAGTGCTCACTAAAAAGCACTTCCTCTCTCGGTTATGTTATCACATGCGATTTTATTCTCATATTGACCCGAGGACATGTATTTCATTCATACAATAATTACCGTGCAACAAATGCTTTGTATCAGGGAGTCTTGATCAAACTGTGAATTGTGTTCATAAATCATTTCTGACATTTTTCCCAAAGCGAATCAAGGGGCGTATAAACTTTCAGAAGACTTGCCGGGAGTGTAAGTGCCATAATTTTGCTCCTTTTTTTTTTTTTTTTTTTTTTTTTTTTTTTTTTTTTTTTTTTTTTAATCATGTGGAGGTTTGGTTTCTTTTAACATCAATATCATTCAGGAACCTTGGTTTAATCTTTTGTTTTAAAGAAAAACTGCCCCCCCCCCACCGATGTCACTCAGTCGTACAGTGAAACGCAACCTTAAAAAACATCATGAAGAATTCATGTGAAGGTTTGCTTTCTGGGAGACAAAACATATTTGGCTACTTTTGCAGAAAGCAATCACAGATCTGTCAAACAAAGCCCCCGTCACGCTTTGTCTTTGCCTCCCTGTCTTTCTCCCTCCTCAGCTTTCCAGGAGGTGTGTTGTGCTGTGTCTGGATCAGCTTGCTATGAGGGAGGCATGGTGGGGAGGGGAGGGGGAGGGCGCTAAGGCTTGTACAACTAATTCAGCTCATGAAAGACTTATGCAGAGAGAGCAGCTGTCTTCCATTGTCAGCCTGCAAATTTCCAGCTTGCCTCATTTTGCCGCTCGACCAGCCGGAGAGTCGGGGAGGTGGAGAGCGGGAGAGAAAAGCAACCAAAATAAGAGGCAAAACAACAACAACAACAACAACAACAAAAAAACAAGCCAGGGAGGCAAATATCTACACTTTCAACTCGATGTAGGCCGGGTTCTGTTTTCTCTATTTAGGACTGTGGTGGGTGTGCAGTTGGACCGAGGTCTAATAATAAACCATCAACCTATTCAGACCCAGTGTGCAGTATGCAGACAGATAAAAAAAAAAAAAAGGGCTGTGCTGTGGCGAGAGGGCACATGAGGGGTAAGAGGAGGACGAGGGGGGTGGGTAAAGAACTGCCTTGAGATTAGGAGAGGAGGGAGGGAAGGGTTGAACAGTGTTATGAATGGATAGAGTCTTTAACCCCCCCCCCTCCCCCCCACTACCTCTCCCCCAACACTGAATAGTTTGTCACAGGCTGCTGTGGCTGTATGTGGAATGAGAGGAGCTGGCTGAGAGCTCTTGGATTCCTGAATCCTTGAGGCATGTGGTCTGATTAGCAGAACAAAACCCACACAGTGGGGAGGAGCAGACGTGGCTCCCCCCCCCCACACCCCTACCCTCCCACACAACCACCTCCCCCCCCCCTCTTCAACTGGAATTTTCTCCCAGGGAGGAAAAGTGGTGGCTCAAAGTTTGTACTGACTTGCTACGGTTGTAAAAAAGAGTTTTTGGGAATTTCTCACTCGTTCCTGAAGGGCTTTGTTTCTGCACAGTCTCTATTGTTTCTGCCATGTGAGAGGAATTTTCTGCACTTAATTCTTCTCTCATGGTAGTTCGACCATTAAATGTGGACGTTTTGTGGTGCAGGTTGGAATAATTATCAATGCTGAAGCGGCTTTGACCGAGACCAAAATATATATATATATATATGTATGTTCTTAGTCTAAGAGCTTATTGCCGCTTGTGGAAGGTTTTCAGTTAAACAAAGACAAAGTTAACAGCGAGGCAGTGTTTGAGCAAGAGTGATTATTCAGAGGATTACTTGCCTCTTGCCCTTCTTTCCTAAAGCTTGTTTGCTAGTTCGTTAAATGGAACGAGTTAAGAGAATCAATCACATTTCTGATGTTAAATTCTTAACCATACCTTGTTTCTGTTTCTCTGAAGTGTACTTTGTTTTTCCCCATAAGAGAGACTCACCACTTTGCTTTGGTCTTTCTTTGTCCTGCATCAGGAGGTTTAGTCAATACTGGTTTTTTTGTTGTTGTTGTTTTTTTTTCCTAATGGAATCCAATGAAACTGGAGGTCATGTCGCCGGTCTGATGGGAGAAGGTCGGCGTTTTGCGGTTCCCGAACTTGACGTCCTCCGAATTAGTCCACCGGCCTCTGAGTTTGATTTTTTTTTTTTTTTTTTTGTAAAAACATCACGCAGCTTCTATCTTTGGTAAATGAAACGATAAGTGTGTACGCGCGATGAAAAAAGAAAAACACGTGTTCCCGATTTATTTGACCATTTTCTCTTATTCCCCTTTTATGGCCTCTCATGCCCAGCTTTTTGGGATTCTAGCTTTAAAAGTAAAATGTTTTCTGACAGAACGTCTACCAGGTTGCTCGCTCAAGCTGACTGCCTGCTGCTGCTGAGTATCTCGTCCAGACAGGATGATATACTCCAACCAGAGAGTAATGTCATTTTTTCCATACCAAAAGAAAGAAGAGACACTTTGAATTCATTTCAACGGAGCGTGTCGAAGCTTGCAGTGCAGACTCGTCAGATTCTTAACACAGTTATGCACACCAACTCCCACTGTGTGATTATCTATAATTGCCCTAAAAATACCACTCGACTGGTTGTATAGCCTTTTGGGAAAACGAGTATACACATTAGTGTATGGCATGTTTTGACTGTTTCAGTTTTGGGTTTCATTGGAGTGTCTCCTCTTAGATCATTTTGAATAACGAAAAGAGAGAATAGAAGATATGGACAACAACAACAACAAAAAAAACATGTATTTGATCTGTTAAGTGAATAAAGCACGAGTGACCCTGCGGCTTTACAAACATTGTTATTGTCTGTCTTCATTAAAAAAATAAGCAGAAGTTGTTTATTACTTTGGAAGAAGACGTGTGCAGTAGTCGGTTTAGCTTCCAGGTGCTTCAGATATTTTTGTTATCACGGTCTTCTTAGTGTCAACTCTTGTTACACGCAACTCGGCATGTCGTTTTGCGCTCGGTTAAACCCTCGCCGAGGTAGACAACTGAGCAAACGCTCATAATGGCTAATCCATTTTCTTATCTGTCAGATGGTGTTGTTTGCCCGTGTCAGCGTGTCGTTTTCTGTCTGAGGAGCTTCTCTGGGTTTTCATCCCTCTCGTTACATCTCGCAGGACGTCGTCAAAAAGGGCCGTCCGCCACCGAAATAGAGCAGCGAGTCGACATTTCGGCACGAGAAATCGGAGAGGCAAGTCCGATCATGTCCGTGCGTTCCTCTGCGCTGCGTCTTGCCCGAGAGCCAAACTGAGAGGTCAGCCTCGAGAGCAAAGCTTTCATGCAAAGCTTTCCTCTAATCCAGTGACTGTCGTGTCCGTTTGGAGCATAATTGAATATCGTCTGTTTAAATTTAAATAGCTTGCTTCCGTTTGTATTAAAACAGAATTGAACAATATGGAGCTCCTCTCATTTCTTTTTATGAGAAGTGTGCGTTAGAGGTTTGGTGGAGTCTGCGCATGAGTGCGCATGCATGCATGCTTCCAAGCTCGGAAGTACAGGGCTGAGATGAAAGGATTTTCTTTCCCATTCTAATCCACACAGACAGCCAGGCCCTTGTGATTATTCCCGCCCCTTCTCTCCACTCATCTCTTTGAATACTGGGTCTTTCTAATTCACCCTAAAAAGGGTTTCAAAAGGGGATTATACTGCTGATAGAAATTAAAAGGAGAACACGTCCGTCCTTTGGGACCAATGTCAAACATTTATGAGTTGACGGATTGCTTGCAACTGTGCACAATATAGGACTGAGTTTGGAACAGTTGTAACTGGTTTATGTTATTGTAGTGGTTTTTAAATACTTAACTGCTGATATCATGTTTTTGTTTTTTTAATTACATCTGGAGAGTTTATAAATGTTTTCTAGGTGCTATTAAAATATATTCCATATTTTTTTGGTAGCAGCACCAGAGCATATGTCTGCATAGACTCCTCTTTTAGAAACAAACAGTTTCTTTCTATAAAACAGTTTTTCTCAACTAAGTGATGTTCTATCATTCAAATTAAGCTAATTGCATTTTTTTTTTAATCTCAGAAACTATCATTATTATTGTAATGCTAAAAATTACTTTTCAGTATATCATCATGAGTATCATTAAAGTCGACAATTATGTGAAGAAATTATTTTCCAATTAATTCAAAGAGTATATAACTGCAAAGTAGGGATGTCACTGAGGTATAAAAGCAAGACACATTAAATTCTTTCAGTAATTTGAGTGGATAAATGTTGGCAAAGATCTTCGTTCAAGGCGTATCCCGTTTTGTTCAGCCGTATTTGCCTTGGATTTATTTATCTGGCTTTTATGAAGGTATCAGGTTGAAGCTGTTCTCGTTAACATGTTGGAAAAATGGAGCATTTTTAGAATGAGCTAAAGCATCTTGTGGCTCCCTGACCTGGGCCTCGGACCAACAACTTAACGCTTCATCACCACTGCATCCCTTAAATCCTCACCGCAATCCACCGCTCGTCGAGAAAAAGACAAAAAAAAAAAAAAAAATATATCAACTACATATGCTTTAAGTGTACAAACAGCGTTGGATTGACCTGTTCCCCCGGCCCCCAACCGAAGTGCTGCTTTGCTGCCAAGTCCGTCCAAACTTGATGACATGTAACTATTTGACTTTGGCATCGAGGAGTCGGTCACTGTTTACATGGCATTTTAGATTTATGTAGCTGGCAGAGGCACTTTGATCAGGGCCAGCCTCGGCCCACGAACGGGTGAGAGCATTAAAATAACAATATAAAGACTTATGATGAAGTTATTGTCAGCAGAACAAGCATTTAAGCCAGCTCTACACTGCAAACGACTCGGCCAAACATTAACTTCAAAGTGCATGCCTGGTTTGGGAAATATTTTAATGCCAAGTGAGAGTCGTAATAGAGAGAGCCCAGCTTAATAGCAGTCCCACATCCAGCGTAAATTAGACAGGGGACTCTGTAAAACATTTTATGGACTAAATGTGGAAAAAATATTGAATTTGACACCTTGTACCTGAGACATTTTCTCCAGCTTTGGCCTTTTATTCCGCCTCTTTCTCCAGAAAATCAACTCCTCCTATTGCAGCGCACTCCCATTGCAGACTTTTGAACCCTACGTCCTATAAATTATTTGTATGTGCATGATTTACCGTATTAAAAACCTTAAATGCCATAAGTGATAAATGTAGGTTGTCCTCTGCTTATGCCTCTCTTCAAAAATTGGCCGCGTGCCAATGACTTTTATAGTCTCCAGTGTATGAAGGTTTGATTTTCTCATGCTGTTTCCTTTCCTTAAACAAGAGTACCACATGCATCAAAGTCACCCCTGCCACAGCAGAGTCCTCTTATGAATGCTGATATGCTCACTAGAGACTGCATCAGTGTCCTTGAATACAGAAGCGTTGCATTATCTGTTGTAGGCAGAGAAAGAGTCCCCTGTCAAAACGTTGTTCGTCCTATCTCCGCCGTGTTTTTCCTCCCATCCTTGTTCCAGACTCATTTGGTCAGCAGTCGTGTCGGTTGCTTTTTTTTTTTTTTTTTTTCTTTTTTTTTCTTTATTACAGTTACGGGTGAGGCTGTGATGTGGGTAGCACTGCAGGAAATACTTAAGTTACCATAACTGTTCAAAGAAAAACATTTAGGAATCCAGGTGGATATTACTCTCTCTGAGAATCACCATTGGTCGACACCGTAGAAACTATTTTCTTCCTGGGGTCGACTCTCATTCATAACGAAAGACATTTTATCGTCCCCAGTATACAACAAAAAAAAAAAAAATTAATGTCTTTGGACTGCGAGGAAACCAGAACCACCTGGAAGAAACCCATAACAAGGAGAGCATGCAAACTCCACACTAAACGTGTCTGGCTACAACCCTACGTGGTTTTAAACCTCATTTTGAGGTTTCCAACTGAAGGAGATTTGACCCCCCAAAAAAAAAAATGGTCTCAGGAGGGGGGGGGGGGGTAAATCTTGCCCATTGTGTTGGTCTATCATGTATGTTCTTATATTCCTGGTAGACGTGTTTGTGATGTAAAATACATAACGTAACGGTTCACACATTTGCTGAGCTGAATAATAACGTGGTTGTTACGAAGGACTCGTTGGAGAACTGCTTCGTGTATTATTAACCTTTGTGCAGGGCTGGGTATCGTTCAAAATGTTTTTATATCGGTACCGGAATGATACCACTTATGTCAACAACAACAACAACAACAAAAATCAATTTTAAGAAAAATAAATTGTTCTTACACTTTACACATCTTTAGGTTTCATGCAGTTTGGAGGGGGAGAGTGTAACACGGCATCTTCTGTAGCTAAAGTTAACATTTCACTCTACTGATCTTCCCTAAGTGCCTCACATGGAAGCTTATTGCTCGATGCTACGATTACCCGACGTTCCCTAAATGCCTCTCACGCTATCAGTAGATGCTGGTTAGCTGGCTATGCACAGAGAAGCCTCCAGCGACTGCAGCACAACAGACAGTTTTGTCTTTGTTTCCAAAGCTCACTGCAACTATATAAAACACTGCAGGAAGCTTCTGATAACCTTTTTTTTTTTTTTTTTTTTTTTTTTTTTTTTTTTTTTTTTTAAACCTAAAGATGTACCACACGCTGTTTTATCTTGGGCATCTGAAACAACTTATGAGCAACAACAGACCAAATTGTCTTTTAAGGTGATAAATATTCTTTAGCTCTGTTTTTGGCCTCTACCAACCCCTGAGGGAAATATCTGGCTATTTAGTTGCTAAATGCTCCGCTATGTTTACCAGCTGGTCTCTAACTGTCTGCTGCTGAGCAGGTACTCTTCTGTAGGTGTTTTAGGGCTTTTCAGCTGATAAAAGCTGCCTGCTGTGGGAAAAATAAACACTATTAGAGAATTGGGCATGAACCTCAACTGTAAGGGTGCTGGCCAGACGGCTTAACAATTTGCTGAAACTCGAAATATTGCTAAAACAAAAGCTGCAGATTGAGTTGATAATTCTCGCGGCCCCTTTCACAATCACATTATCAGTGTGATTTTGACACATTATTACAATTAAAAAATTGATTACAGGAGTGCTAAGTATAAAGTTTGCAGAGACGTGTTCTTGCTTTGGACGATATCTGAACCCGTAGATCTTTGTTTCAACTGTGTAATCATTTTAGACTGGGAATAAATGAAGTAGAAAGACATTCTGCTGGATTCCTGCTTTTTTTTTCTTATGGTACTTGACAGGTGCGTAGATGTGATGAGAGCTTGATGGCTTGGCGTGCTTGGACTTATTATTCCTCTCAAAACTGGAAGGACGTGGCAGACTTCCTGAATTATTGCTGCCGAGATTGCTTTTTACTCTCCGCCAACTACCCATTGGACAACTCCCCAAGTATGCTCTGCTTTTTCTGCGATGGTGAAAAAGGCCTTACTGCGTTTCACTATTTCCAATTGTCCCAAAAGAGCCTTAGTGTGTCGGGGTCGTGTCAAGAAGGGAGGACGTGTGAGTGGATCAATAAAGGTGGAGTTAATATGGAAATGAGCTGCGGTTTGTACTGGAGGCAGGGGAGTTGTTTAGTCCTTGGCGATGAGCTGAGCTCGCACATTCAATTATGTTTCGTAAGTGGGGCCTCTCTGTCCATCTGGAAAACTAAATTATATTTAATCATATCCATTAGGTTTATGTATCCCTTGAAGAGGGACATTTTGCTGTTAAATCCATTCGCTTAAGTCATATGTCACAATTATTAGGGTATTTTTTTATTGTTGATAATATAGCCTAGGATATTACTGTGGAGGTCCTGGGAATTTGGTTATTGCTGAATAATGGGACATTTAATATACCGGGAAAAAAAACATGATGCAAGAATTCATAGGCTTTGCTTCAGTGCTGCGTGGCCCTCAGACTACATGTTCTGATCTGGTGAAGATGAATTTATACGCTTTATAACGTTTTAGATGTGCAGTTGTTCGCTACAGAGCTTGATTGTTCTTCACTGAAGTCCAGAGTAAACATGGAAAACCAGTCCGTGACTTGTCAAGTGCGTGTTTTTGAAAAATTTCTAACATATAGTCTTGAGTTGAATTATTAATTCCGATCTCATCTCAAATCTAGTGTTCAGTATGAATTATTGAGCACCAAAGAGGCAAAGTGCTTAAAAATTGACTTAAGAAAAACTAATAAAAGCCAAGTATAGTACGAGAAATATATTTTTGCGTGTCCCTTGGCTAACCAAACTTGTATAGTGTATGAATAAACTGCATCCACAGACACGTGAAATACACACGTCACACTATGTTAAAAGGCATTTGTCTTGAACGAACAATACATAACACGAACCCCGTCCGGCTCCGAAGACTTGTCAGTTTGACAGTAAGTCCTTAGGATAAATAAAGATGGAGGTATCATCTGTGTTTATGGATGGCAGCTGCAGGCAGGGAGCAGGACGACGGCAGAGGAGGGAGGGAAGGAGGGAGGGAAGGAAGGGAAGGGAAAGGGGGGAGGGTGGGCTACAATGACTGCACTGACTGTTTATTTTTATCAGGGCATTAGCAGATTAGGCACTCAAACTAACAAGGTCATCAAACTCTGATGGCTGAGAGCAGCAGACCTCCGCTAAGCGGCTGGCTGAGAGGGGAGATTTGGTGTGATATAGTGGGTTTCACTTTACTCCCGCTCCCTCGACATCACCGCAGCCTGACTTTATTAGTGCTTTTAATGATCTGAAGGGCACAGATATAATTTGTTTAGAGATTCCCCACCGGCGGCTGCAGCGCGCGATGGCTTTACTGTGTTGCGCTGACAAGTCGCCGCATGTTGTTTGATTAGTGTCTGAGAAGCATTTGAGGGCTCAATATGCTTTTGTTGTTGTGCCAGAGTGGATCTGCCGTGCAGCTTTAAGCCTTTTCAAACAGCTTTTTCTTTTTCTTTTTTTTTTTTTTGATACTTGCCAGAGTAGATTTTTTTTTTTTAATTTATTTTTTTCTTCTCCCAGGTGAGCTTGTTTTTGTCAGGTGTCACACTCCAGAGAAGGTTTCTCACTTAACTCTGGATTACATCCAAGTCAGTTTTGAACTATAATTATCAAAAGAAGTCATGGACGTTGCCGTGTGGATCAGAAAATAAACCGTGGGGTAACGTGTCCCGCCGCACTCCTCCTCCAGTGACCTAACTTTTCATCTATTTTTTCCCCCTCCCGCCAGTGAGAGTGTTGAAATGTCATGTGGTTTGAGCCCCAGCGGTCATTGCCCCCCCCCCCCCACCCCCCCCTTCAAAAAAAAAAAAAGGTGTATTAAGGTGTAGAAGTCTAAAGGGTTTTGAGGCAGTAGTGCAGAAACTACTGGCACTCAGTAATAGTGCACATCACCGTCCATAAAGATAGACATGGTTCAATGAGACATCCAGCAGTAGAGGTCAATCAGAGTAGCAAGCCCCAGTTAAAGTAGCAGCATGAGGGCCACAGCAGCGAGTGCAGTTCAAGCACTATTTGCAGAACAGAGCGCGGTTCACTTCTCCACATGCACAGACACGCATTTCTACTCCTGCAGCCAGTGGATTTAACCTTTGCACTTTTTTTTTTTTTTTTTTTTTTTTATCTGAAAAGCTCAAACCTCTACTGTATTTTTTTTTTTTTTTTTTTTTTCCTACAATGACAAGCCAAGAGAGGAATTTGGGAGTTAATCATGACATTCTTAAAGGTCATCTACAAACAGTGGTGGAGCTATATTTAGTTGGTTTTTTTTTTACAGTTTAATTATTTACAGTTCAGCATAATGCCAAATTCAAGTTAATATATCATCCAGTACTGTTAAGTACTCACAGTCTGGCAGCCACAAAATGACATGTCTGTGTTGCGGTAAGCATAATATTCATTGTTACCTTTTTTACTTTTTTTTTTTTATGTAGAAACACAAAACAACCGAAAGTAATTTGGGATAACTCTGAGGTTTTTTTTTTTGTTTTAAAGAAAAGTGTGTTTATTGATGTGTGGTTTAGGATTGTCTTTCTAATGTTTGGAGAAGGCACCACCCACAGCAGAGCGTCAACACAAGCGAAACAGACTAACAGAACATCTATAAATAGTTTGAGGTTAGGGGCTCTGGGGAAATCTCACAGGCTGAATAACAACTTGTTTTTCTTGTATAATATGTGGGACCAGTAAAATGTCTTTTGTTACTTGGCTGATAAGGTTTATGGATAGTGTGTCTGTGAGCATTTCTTTTTTTTTTTTTTTTTTTTTTTTTGCTCTGCTTAGCGCAAGCCGCTTTGGGCTTTTGAATGCAGGAAGGTAGTAGCTACCTGAAGCTGGAGTTTCAGTCACAGCTGTCATGCCCAATCGTAAAACATTAAGTACGCTGCACGGGTTGCTAGGTTCTTTTTTTTTTTTTTCTTTCTTTCTTTCTTTCTTTCTTTCGTTTTTGTCTTTTCCATTCTGATCTCACGAGCTTGTGTTTGGCCAAAGCCTCAGACTTGTAAGAAGTCTGAATCATTGGTATTTGGGCGGAAATCTAGGTGGCTGAGCTGTTGATGACAGCCTCTCAGTTTGTTGTCAGGTTTCCCTTTGCTGTGAGATAAGATTTATGACTATGGAGAGGGGCTGGCGAGAGAGAAATCCTCCCAGGCTCAGCTTAGCTTATCTGGATTTCTACTCCCAGCACAGCTTCTCTCCCTGTCGGACGCAAGTGGGTGACCTTGACAAGAATGTGGCTTATTGTTGTAATAGATACTGTTGTTGTCAGCTGACCTATGGTCAGAGTGGGAGGATGAGAAATGGGGAGAACGGGAAGAGGAACGCCAGCGAAGCCCCGAATTAGCATGTAGATAAGATTAAGTTTAAAAACATGTTACAACTGATTAGATTTTAATCTTCCAACATATTTACGGTATTTGAAGAGGAATAATCTCATCAGAGCTGCAACAATTAGTCGATGAACCGACTTTTTTTTTTTTCTTCTTGACATTTTACCGATAAAACAACAATAATGGCAGGCAGATCGATCAATAATGAAAAATAAATATTAGTTGCAGACTTCTATGCCAGTATTCAGTGTTGCACTACAACTCAGGCAAATCTTTTTTTTTTTATTTATTTATAGAGCCTAATATTATATTCTCCTTAAGAAGCTTTAGATTTTGCTGAGAATACAGCAGCCTCCGTCCTTAGACGCAGGGATAAGTTGCGTTATTATAAGAACATCCAGCCGCAAACCACCGACTGAAACCACAAACGATCTTAGAGCCAGGCACAGAGAATAGTTTTGTCCCTAGTTTTTTTTTTTTTTTTTTGGTATTATAATAGAGTACAGATGCATTATGCTCTGGCAGTTCCTCCTATAGGCGTCCCACACATAAAGACATAAAGGGATATTCAGGTTGCTCTGCCTCTGTATGGAGAGCCTCTCAGCCCTCAACCATTTCCAACAGCCCGCCCCAGTGCGCTGTTCCAAACCCAACCCCCCACCCTGTCGAACAAACAATACCAGGCCCGGGCTCAAAGCAGCCAGCTGAGCCAGAAAAGAGAGGAAGGAATTAGGTTGACAAGGTCAAGCTGAACCAAGACAAGAGGAAAGAGTATCACACCACCTGCTGTATGTTAGCCGGTCAACCAACCAGGCTTCCAGCACCGACTGCCAAAAAAAATCTTGAGTTAAGCAGCTACAAAGGATGACGACTTTTTTTTTAGTAAGTAGTTCTCCGTTCTCACTTGTTTCAGGAAATGCCATCCGCCATAGAGATAATGGAGTTTCTCTATCTGCTCGTTAGCCAAAACCGGTGTAACTCGCTGGTGTTTTTCTGTACATCTCCTTCCGCAGACGGGCAAATGATTTACGAGTTGGTTCGTGTAATGATATTATGGCTGCAAGGAATAACAATATGTAGCATTTAATAGTCACGTAATACAATATCCACAGTTTCGACTTGGCACATCACACTTATGCGGTCTGTGTTGTTCACTACAGCAGTTACTTGTCTTTCTATGAGGGATCTGAATGTATTTGCAGCCGTGCTCGCGTTGAGGCTTCTGGGGTAGCTTTGTTGGCTTCCAGCTGTGGTCCAAACTCAAAGGTCTCTGCAGTTATTGAACGGTGGACGTTCACGGTGGATCCAACGGACTTTCGTGATCCTCTTGATTCTTGTAGCGCCATCTTGAGGTTAACCTTTGCGGTTCTACGTGACTCAACAACTGCTGAAAGGAATGCCGTGAAATTTGGTCCAGATATTCATATCCCCCTCGGGATGAATTGTAAGTTCCATTATCCAATTTATTTTGCTCAGTATGTTTGTTTATGACCACACAAAAAAAAAACCCTGAATAATAATAACAGTCCCATTAGCCTCAGCTGTGCTTTCATGGTGCCAAGTGTCAAGATTTGAGTATACCAACACCCTAAACTGAGATGCTGTGGTTGAACACTGACTGACTCTTGGAGTCTTCTGTTAGTATGTGAAAGCAGAAACTTAAACTGGGTGTGAAGTTGCTCTTTAATATTAAAAAAAAAAAAAAAAAAAAAAAAAAGTACAGACATATAACACATGGGGATTGTAATACTTGTGTTTTATTTTCCTGTTTTTTTTTTTTTTTTTTAATTCTAGTCACCAACTTTATTGCTGAAATTTGCCGACGTGGCACTTTTGCAGACAGGAAGACAGGATAAGACCATTCAGACACTCAGAAAAGTTGTAAACAAACCCGCCAGTTGTTTTTTTTTTGCCAAATATGGGTCTTGTTTTACTTTTGCAGTTGGATCGTGGTACTAACAGGAAGGGAGTTTTTTTTTCCTCTGTGTGACTTTGCTTTACTGGGCAAATTAGGCCACTGCTTCATAAGTGAGCAAATTGGTAAGCTCCACTTATCTTGGCTCAGTTCTCTACCCTGCGGTCTCATGTGCCTTCTGTCTTTTTATATCACTTTTGCTTCCCATCATGTAGCTGGTAGCTGCAGGAGCAGCCTCCTGACTAATGTATGTTGTCCTTTCATCAGCGAGTGCAGATGTCTCCACAGGTAAAGCCTCTCGTAAGAGGTTTCTCTTTGACAAAGCTTTTCATGCACCTTTCTGCTTCAGTACAATCAAAGCCTCCCAGTAAAGAAAAAAAAAAAAACAACAACAAAAAAAACTATAATGTGTCACACTGAAAGCGTTACGAGTCTTTGTCACAGTTGAGCTGTGATCCGCGGCGGTCGCTGAGATGAAAGTTTACTCGGTGCTGCATATGAAGCTGTTGCTTTTTACAGAATTTTTTTTTTTTTTTTTTTTTTTAATATTTAGCCGTTCCATTTCCCACCTTGGAGGTTGTGTTGCGTCATAAAAAAAGATGAGCTGCAATCTTAAAGGTCGGTTTCATTGCTGAGATCAAACGGTGAATCACGCCATCGCGGTAGCGTTACGTTTTGTAAAGGTTGGTTTTTTTTTGTTTTGTCTTTTTGGCTCCAAGGTAAAATACAAAACAGGTTTTACATGACTTCTAACTTTACTCCGACTCCCCTCGTCTGCTATATAAAAAAAAAATATATATCATTTGTATGCGTGGTGGAGAGCTATAACGTTAAAAGAGTCATGTGGCAAACGGCTTCTTTGTCAGACAATAACTGTGTAGATTGAGATCCCGGCTTGCTCATTATAGCTCCGAAGAGATTGTAGGTCGCGGGTGACCGACTCCCATCGCAGCTTAGTTTCCTCCCCGTATTATTTATCGGTGGTTACGCTTCCCCGAAAGCACAATTAGCAGCTAAAACCGAGAAGAGTTGCCTGGAAACTGAGTGCCTTTTGCCAGCTGGTGGTCCACAATAGATGTCAGGTGTTCCTGTTTGTGTTTTCTCTCTCCGTTTCTGTGATCGCGCTGAGCTTCAAAGAGAATGACGGCGTGGTTTCAGAAAAAAGAATTAGGCCAGTGTTCAGTGTTTGAAAACAGTCGGCTCGGCTTTCACGACTTGAAAGGGAACCCAGTCATTTTATGCCCTCCCCCCCACCTCCCCCTCCCCCTCCGCCCCACCCCCCACCCAGCTGATTTGAACGTTTTAGTAATCAAATTAGGTGAGACTTGTGCATTTGTTTTCAATTGTAGCTTAATGCTAATAACCATGTCACTTGAGTGCTCTCAATAACAGGGCTCGCTTTAAAAGCACACCCAACGATCGTGTGGCTGATAATCAGACTCCGCATTGCAGTTGTCTGGACCGATTATAATTTAAACGCCGCCGCTCTTAAATTCATTATGCAGATTCGACAACGCGGCGCGGATTACGAGTCCCAAGTTGTTTGCGCGGTAGCCGGATGAAGACGGCCGGGGTCCCTCTTTTTTTTTTTTTTTTTTTTTTTTTTCAGACGTTTCTCCACCGTGTGTCAGCGGCGTTGAAAGAAGCGCCGACCAGAGCCGGCGAGAAGTGTAATCTCCAGCTGGCCTTCGACCTCAGTAACTCACCAAAGATGTTCACAGGCTTCGGCCCCCGGAGTCAAAAAAGAATTGCATAATTGAAGCAGGGACACTGAACTTAGCCGGCGAGTAGCACTTCAGCAAGGGCTCCTTTTTACTTAATAATGGCTCAGTGTCAGAAAGAATTACGTTTTCTCTTTTCAACACGTGGTTTTTTTTCCCCCGCTTTTGATGTTGAAAACAGTGTTGAATTTCTCGGGCTACAAAATCTGTGCCGTTCAGCGGTTAAACCAGGGGTGTCAAACTCATTTTAGTTAAGGGGCCACATACGGCCCACTTTGATCTCAAGTGGGCCAGACCAGTAAAATCATAGCATAATAACGCATACGTAACGACAATATTTCTCTATGTTTAAATCATTGGTGAAGGTTTTTGGATGATAAACCCTATTTTAAGGTCTTTCTACGGTAAACTAGAAACATAAAGAGCAAAAACTCAGACATCAGCCCGCTGTTTATCTGCCTGGGCTCTCCTCTGCAGATTCCCCAGCAGCGATCGCTTCTTCCTCCGGAGCAGACGTCGCATTTACGCTGTTTTTGAAGCAATTACTGGATCGATTAAAAAAAAAACAAAAATTACAAAACGTTTGTACTCATAAACCTCCATATTCTCATAGAAATGCACTTTATGTCTTTCTGTGATTTTCACACTTAGCAAAGTCATCCGGCGGGCCGAGCTGGACCCCCCTGGCGGGCCGGATCCGGCCCGCGGGCCGTATGTTTGACACCCCTGGGTTAAACAATAAATTAAACAGTTAACATTGGCCAGTGAAGAGCAGCCGTAGTTCCTTTCAGACGGCAGCCAGGAAACTATCCATACGTCGCCGTGGACTAAATATTTATTTACTTTGCGACGATTCAATTTTCAAATGATTTCTGGGATTTTTTTTTTCTTGCAGTTTAACAACATTGACATTAGCATAGTAATACGTAGCACTTACAAAAAAAACGTCAAATTAATGGGCGACACTTGGCACCCGTATTTATCATTTAAAAACATTTCGTAAAGATTTAATAAATGGTTTATCAATTTTTTTTTCCACAGAAAAATATTGCAATAATACACGATGTCTCGAAATAACAATACAATGCAACAAAACTGCAACTCGGGATGAAAACCCAATTAAATAAAAAGGCAGTGTTGCATTGAATTACAGGCATAAACATATTGTATAACAGAAATATGCTAACAGCCAGGTTGAGATAACCGCAAGCGCCATTGCCTTGGTGCCAGCTTATGTTATTTTAGCATTACATATATATGTTGTTGTCACATATTTACATTTTCACAGTCGTGTTGGTTAAATCTTAATCAACCCTTTTCTTTGATATTGAATACTATAGATATTCTTTTGTACAATACATGCTCTTTCAATAAAGAAATGTCTCTTTTTTTTCTTTTTTCTTTTTTTAACTAAGACACCAAGGTGTTTAACAAATTTGTATTTTTTTATTTTTTTTTATTTTTTTTTTTTTTTTTGTAGTACATACAGAAGGAGATGATAACCCACGTATGCAATCAATCTGAATGATCCAGCACGCATTTTGTGACCTGACTCAATGAGCTGACTCCCATTTTAACAACATTACAACCAACTGTTCTGCAAAGTAGAAAGATAAAGAAAGCGTGAGCATGGGCACATGAAATAGGACAGCATGCGAGGGAGAGGAACTGCTTTTGGTGCTCATGTTGTTGCACGCTCCGAAGCAGAAAAAGGACCAGGAAAAATATGTAATTCTATGGTTTAGCAGTGATGCTTATTGAACAAGTGTTGCAGACATGATTCTCTGTGACCGGCAACAGCAGTCTCGTATGAATTTTTAAACCATGACCAGAACATTTATTATAATCCCGTGTTAAACATGAGCTTGGTGAATGAAAGTGGTTTTAGTCTTAGGGCCGCTGTTAAAAATGAATCTGGGCTTTCTATCCATAACTATTTTAGAAACAATATCCGTGTTACACGTCACATCTTACATAAAATCAAATCCAGACCGTAGATATTTTTAACAGGTTAGGCATGGCTGGTCTCATGGTTCTCCGCGTCTCCCACATAGTGACTCAGCTTGTTCTGATTGGCAGTAAAATCCCAACTGATCACGAGTTGAGAGGTTCTCCAGTTGTTATTTTCCCTGCCGATATAAAGGAAGGTTGTTCACTGTTAATCACACGAGCACAAACGACTCCTTGATTCCCGTTTGGGTTCCCTTTTCCATCTGCCAATCCCGACAGGTGTGCTCTGCAATCAGACAAAAAAACCTCTTATCTCCATTTTCTCCGTGCCCACTCCCCAAAGCGTAGCTCTGTTCACCACTATGACCAATAGCGTCCGGCTGAGCCAGATCAGACCCCGCACGTTCTGCCGTTCCAGTATCCTTAGATCCATTTTATTTGTTACCGACTTTGCCTTAGTACAGCTATAGCAAAACTATTTTTTTTTCTTGTTTGTAATCAGAGAGGAGAAGCCTTAGACTGTATATACAATTGGACCTTTGGGTCTGAAAAGTGAAACCAATAAAGGGCCTTAAATGTGTAATACCACTGAGGGCCACTAGGGGCAGGCTTTAAAAAAACAACAACAACAACAAAACAAAAAACAACTCTGGCTCCAACAGACACCCATTAAGAAAGCGTCAACTTCTTTACTGAAATATAGTCCACACATTTTTTTTCCACAAGTCACTATGGTGTCATCTGCTAATTTTACTTCTTCTGATCAGTATTCTGGTGCCCTACATTTTAAATCTTTATTTTGTAATTTTTTTTACAGCATTATCCGACAGGATGAACAAAAATAGGTCAATTACAGCACCTGCGTCTTCACGGACATTTTGAAAAAGGAATGATGACGGAGAAAAGGTTTCTAATTGCCCCTCACCTCCCTCTGAAGGCGATCTGATGATCTCTGATAATAGCAATACGATATTATGAAAATACAGATCCATGTAGCAACTGATAACAGCTGCTCAGACATTTTACAAACTGTCAGTCAAGGTTAAGGCTTTCTACTTTTACAGCGTGCTGACCCGAAGCGTTGACTAAAATAAAAGATTCAAAGCATCATTCGGTCAACTGTGTACGGCTCCCCACTGTCCACGAGTTACAACCAAGACAGGTGTCTCAGTATGACAGTGCAGTGTAATCCTTTTCATAATCCTTGTCCAAGCTTAGTGCTCAATTTCTTAATCCCAACTCTAATAAACAAGTTAAAGCTGAAGTTAATGTGTCCAGTAAAAAGTGCAGCACACATCCATCTGCCACGGCCGAGTTATTGTGCGATCACTGGAAATCCAGGCAGAGTCAGCACAACGCCAGTTCAAGACTCGCAGGATTTTTTTTATTTTTTTTTTGTCAGCGAGTTAAACATTATTCTTGCCAGTGTGGCTTTTTGAAGGGTTTCAGTTAAGGAACGGTTTGCGTGACACTCGAGCATTGTGGTTTCGGGGGAGATTTCAAAATCCTTCTGTAAAGTCTTGCACGGAGGGAAGAAATTGTGGAATTTGGCACCAGCTGAGTGGCGGGTAGAGCCTTGTAATCTGACAAATTGTGTAGTTCAGTTGCATGTTGTTTTTTTTTGTTTTTTTTCTCGAAACCCCGGATGAGACGTCAGGCATTTCACTGTGAGGGTTTTACACTCTGCAGCCCCACAGTGAAAGTCCTTTTGTTCACTCATCCATTGACAGAACTTGGAAATAGGGCGGCATTGTTCACGCACCATGTAAACTGGTCCCATTTCCGTCGTGATTCTATTCTAATTATTTTGTACCATTGCTTTAGAGAATGGCTCCTTTATTGCGTAATGACATTAGACTGACTAGTCGCTTGTAGTTCTGACAGTTGAAATGGGATAATTCCTCTAATTCCCCAACAAATTGAGTGGAAAAAAATAAATGCCAAAGATCACCCAGGCAAGGTTGTACCTAATCTGAAAATGGAAGATACGATTGTGAAATTCATCAGTTCATTAATGAAAGTTATTAACCTCGCGGATATTGAAGGGAATTGTTCTGTTTTTTTTGTTGTTTTTTTTAAAGCAAATAATTGGAGAACCGCAATGAATAAAAGGCGTCTCGTACTGCTGCTGTACTTGTAAACCGGGGGAATCCTTGAACTTTGCTCTGCTTTCACATTTACACACTAAACCGTGTTTCCCTTAATTCATTATTATCTGCCATCATTAGCCTCCTGTCATTTTAAAGTGGGGTTTGGACCTCTTCTCCGGGGTTATCGCATAAATGCATTACATTTCAAGTATCACTGGCAGTTGGGTCTTCAGTAATGTCTGGTCCAGAGCTAAAGCAGTCCAAAATAATTAAATAGTCTGAAAATATGTCAACATTTCAGGCATTTTTTTTTTTTTTAAGGCAAAAATGCCCAAAAAATATCAGCAATTCTCTTTTAAATGTGCTGATTTTTTTTTTTTTGCGTTGAGTTTTAGATTGCTGTTTGGTCAAAACGGGGCAAAGGATCATTTTCAAAAGGACTCTCAAAATGCGATGGACGTTTGCCACTGTTTTCTGACCAAATGGTGAATCGGTTAATTCAGAAAATGGCCCACAGACGAATTGATTGATAAAAATAATTACAAGTTTCAGCCGTACTCTCGGCGATGCTCGCGCTGCCAGCATCAAGTGGCCAATTCAAACACTCGCCCCAATGAGCGTCCGGCTCCAAACAGCGTTCAGCTAAAACATCGTGTGTTGTTTTGTGTTTGGTCCAAAGAGGAAACAGATCTGGAGATTGTTAGCGTGATAATCTTGATAAATGACGAGTGCCGCCCAAAACGTATGGAGTAAACGCATTTTATTGGAGGCTAATTCCAGGTCAAAGCAAACTACACCAGCTCACTTCGGTCACAAACCTTTCCAAAATGTCAAATCCGGGAATGTCGACACAAAACAGTTTGACTTTGAGGAGTTGAGTCAATTTAGGGGAGGCTCTGCACGAACCTGTTTGCACCTTTCACCGTTTGCTGTCACTCTGAAGGAGGGTTTATTGTGTGGTCTTGTCTGCAGCCCCGTGTCTCCGTGAGGCTCAGGAACAGTGTGTGGTGACAGCTCGGGTGATTACCTGTCCCGTCTCATTCACTCAGCCGGCCGGCGGCTCGGCCACGTCGTGCATCAGAAACTGACACGCGGCGATTACGATGTCGTTAGCCCCGACTCTCTGTCACTCTCTGCACACATTAATTTGCTCTCTGAGCACCGGCAGAAATGGGCTATCCGCACTGATTTCAGTAAACCGTGAAATATAAAGCCTCTGTGATGACAAGTCTTGAGCTAATATTAAATTTCATCAGTGACTAATGTTTGGTTTTCAGAGCTCTCAGTTCATCGCGGATTCAGATTTCTTGTTCTGTGATTGATGTGCCTCACTCGGAATAAATCGCGGGGCATTTTCTAAAAGCGCATCTCCAGTGGAAATACCGATCTATATTTATAGTGTGTAAAAAAAAAAATTAATTTAAAAAAAAAAAAAAATCTTCTAACACGTGATAGGTTATTATAGCAATCTGTTGCTAGTCTTGCAAGATTACAATCATTGTTAAACCCCAAAATGTGAAAAAGTAGTCGAGCGTCATGGACATTTTTTTTTACTTGTAACTCATTACACATACATTTCAGTTTCTCTGGCAATAGATGTAAAAAACAAAATTTGTTTTACTCCGAAGCATTTACAGCCATGATAAGTGCAGCTTTGCAGAGCCACATAAGCGCAGCTGTTCTTTGGAGCTAAATGCTGTCCACGACAATGCTAAGGTGCCGATGTTTAACAGGTATAAAACACCTTAAATTAGCATTAATATTTGCTAATTAGCGCCAATTATTTCTGAATAGTAAGTACAGCGAGGGCTGATGGGGGTTGCATTAGTGATTAGAAATGTAAATTTTGTGTTTGTCCATCTGGGAGGTGTCGAGAGATGTTTCAGTCGAAGGTTGACCGGCAGGCAGGCAGACAGCAGAGTCTGCGGGATGAAGTTACGCCGTAGCGTCGGTTTTAGCGGGTTCATTCGGGTCCGAGGCGGTTTACCGACCCGCCGACAACCCCGGGTGGACCCAACTTAAGCCGTCACCTCGGTATCGGCGGCGGTAAGTAGTTTGTGTTCACGTGTGATCGTACTCAGTTTGGAACAGTAAGTAGATTAGAACAGTTATTTAAAGGGTGTACGGGGTTATAATCCAACGTGTCAATTGTTGTTTTGTCTTCTAAGTCTAATTGGATCCAACATTGGCAGCACATTTGCGAGCACTGAGTGGTTTATGCCCAATTAATAAATGTGCAGCGTTGGCTTCGGCAACGGCGTTCCCCCTGCAGTTCAGTGCTAATGATTTGGAGCGCTTTAATGTCGACCGCCTTGAATAAAGAGCACTAAGCCCGGTGTCACTGTGGCCTTTAAATCACCATCGGTCTTCCTCTCTCTCTCTCTTTTTTTTTTTATTTCCCAACCTACACATTTTTTTCCTACCTCCGGTTCTCTCTCGCGCGTCGTCCCCCTCACTTAGTCTGGTCCCCGTCCCTCGCTGTCCTTTTTCATTTCGGCCCCCCGCCGTCTCCCCGTCGCTGTCACGGTGTGTCAGAACAGGTGGAATCAATTACTGACCCTCAGCAGCCCCGCTCCCCGTACCACAACGAGCTCTTTAATTGAGGGAATTAATGAGTGATCAGCCTGTGAGATGATTTGGTGTGTGAGTAGGTGGGTGGGGTGGGGCGGGGCGGGGGTGGGGGTGGGGGGTAGTTTGTTTGGCCGACCCCCCCTCCCCCCCTCCCCAGCGTAGCGAATTCTGTCTTTCCACAGAGGCAGTCAAAGCCAGTTCACATTTCTGCTTTTTTCCTTCCCCGCCGCCCCGCTAATCACCTCTAAGGTTGAGCAAAGAGACGCCGCAGCACTAACTGCTCCATCACCCGCTCCCTCTGATGAAGATTGCTTTTAAGGGCCACTGAAATACCAGAATGCCTTTCATGCGTTGAGCACTTTGTTCACTTCCTCTCGTCGCGGCATCCGCTGGCTGACTCTCCACATCTGCTCCAGTGTGTGTTTATTCGCTGCGTCTGAAGTGTCTCGTTGTGTTTCTTTCTCTCTCTCTCTCTCTCTCTCTCTCTCAAAAACCTTCCACTCCTCTCTTCGCAGATGGAGTCGCCCGTCTCCACGCCGGCTCCTCCTCCCCCCCTCCACCTCCTGGCCGCGGTAGGCAACAGTGAGATCGCCTCGCCGTGTGAGCAGATAATGGTGCGCACGCGCTCGGTGGCGGTGAACACGTCCGACGTGGCCCTGGCTACCGAACCCGAGTGCTTGGGGCCCTGCGAGCCCGGGACCAGTGTCAATCTTGAAGGCATTGTGTGGCAGGAAACTGAAGATGGTAAGTGACTCTTTTCAAATGAGTCCCTGGATTGTGGCATTAAAAAAAGACAACAACAAAAAAAACACACAAAAAAGACAAAATAAGCTAAAACCATATGGGATAGGGTTTTTTTTTTGGTTGTTTTTGTTTTCACATAGCCAGTGCGGTTGTGCGGTTGTATTGAGGCATCAAAGAGAAGTCGGTTTTTCAAGGCTTTAGTGAAGCCTCTGTCGTTTAAAAAAAAAATGATCATCTTGCTGTCATTACCATACATATTTTCCCTGCGAAAATGTAATTGGATATGCTCGGACTGCCTGAGGAAATGGTGGTGGTGGTACTAATGCCTGCTTTAACAGCACACATGCTGCATAATATTGCCAGGAACAATAGTAGTTGGCAGGCAGTTCTTAGGTGGCCTTGATTTTTCTCTTTTGCTTGGGAGTACGCAGACGGGAGTTTGTTGCACGGAGATATCTGCTCAACAACAACATGCCTCGTAACACAAAGCACTTTTTTTGGGGGGTATTTTTTTTTTTTTGCGAGCCTGCCAGTTGGGAATAGAGTTGGCTCCTCTCCTGCAGCGCAGTCCGAGTGAAATCTCAGACGCTCTCAGTTTTCCCTCCCTTTGATTGAAACCGCATTCGGCTTATTTAATTTTAAGATGTATCAATGCTCCATCAGGTTGGGCTGGGCCTGAAAGACTGCCCCCCCCCCCCCCCCCCCCCGTTGTGCATGTGAAATAATGCAAACACCTAATCTTCAAAGGAGCTCGCGCTCAGTCGCTCTGCGGGCATGCTGAGTACAAATCGCCCACACATCCACAGTGCTGCTTGTTGGTTCACTTGGAGGAACCAAACAGGGGAAAAAAAAAGAAAAAGAAATGTCCCTGCCTCATCAACATTCCCAAAGCACAGTCCCTGCTATTGAGTGCCACTCCACCGCCCCCCCCCCCCCTCCCCGCCCTCGTTTTTTGATTTTTGCTCCAGCCCTGGGCTGTGTCTGATTCACCCCTGTTCTCCTCTCTGTTGCGGCTCTTTTCTGTTACCAAGCATCCAGCCGGTCACCCCTTGACTCTGTTTCCAAGCAAACTGGGAGAAAAGCAAGTGCGAGGCAGGAGAGGGGGTTAGGGGGGAGGGAGAGGGGGAGAGAGGGTTGGTTGGGGGGATGGGGGGGGGGCAGTGGGGGTGGACAAGGCTACTTCTGTTAGTGACACAAACATGGCTCGGAGCCAACAGCAGTACTATGTTTGTGCTCCCTCGTTCTCTTGCCTCCCACGGAGTGATTGAGCCTCCCGCCCTGCCCCCCCCCCCCACCTATCCCTCCCCCTCCACCTCCCCCCCTCCCCGACCAAGTCTGTCCTTTGCCTGCACTCACTCTCTCAAAGCTGCTATTTTCGCTGGAAGAGGCAGTGGTTTGGCCTGATGGAGCTGTGTTTTCTCCTGATTCCACTCTATCTGGCTCAGTGGGGGAGGAGGTTGGTGGGAGCTTTGGAGTGGTTTTTAAAAGTGGTACAGTGGCGAGAGGTGTCTGTCTGTCTGTCTGTGTGTGTGTGTGTGTGTGTGTGTGTGTGTGTGTGTGTGTGTGTGTGTGTGTGTGTGTGTGTGTGTGCGCGCGTGCGCGCAGGTGTATCACACGGGTTGTTATGGCCATCAGAGCGGTAGAGACCAGTCGGGTTTTTCAAGGCTCACTTCATTCTCTTTGAAACCTTTTCTTCTTTCTTTCTTATTTTTTTATTTTTTTTTTTATCTCAGAATAAGACAGAAATCGTAACCAGTAGAAAAATCAAACAAATATGATGTAAAGGATGAAGCAATATGTTTCATAACTGCAACGATCAAGTGGTTCTGAGTTGGTCTGTTACAGTTTTGGCTTTCGGCCGTGTGTGAATTTATTATACTGTTTAAAAAAAAAAAAAAAAAAATCAGATATAGTTTTGATTTTAAGAGGGATTGTTCAGAGTCTTCACTATGTATTTTATGATCACCTTAAGGTGTCATATAAACAGCAGACTATCCGTGAGATTTAATAGTGAATCTGTGCTGGCTTTTGCAAAGGGAGGCATTTCTCAGTGGCCTCCGTTGCATTACATTTTGCACACTACATTAAACAACACAAAGATGTGCGTTCCCTCTACATCATTTTAATGGTACGAGCTCCTAATGACCCACCGGCTAGTTTTAAAATGAAAGAGACCCAGATGCTGCTCGCATCAAATGCGCTGGCATTCAGCTGTTTTCCCCCACGAGACCTATGAATGCCGACTTTCTCGCATTGTGTGGCAGCCGAATAAATGAGAACCAAATGAGGAAATCAAGCAGATCCAGGCCGAGTACCAGGGAAGAGCAACAAACAAGAGGCCCCAAAGACATAGCAGAGGCATCCTGATTAGCAGTGAAGTTGAGCAGTCCCCCCCCCCCCCCCCCCCCCCCCCCACCTCTCTGCATGACAAGTCTCATACAGAGCTGTTTAGGCATGCACCGCGTGGGTGTGTGTGTGTGTGTGTGTGTGTGTGTGTGTGTGTGTGTGTGCACGCGTTTCACTTAGCATGCCAACCAACAGCTGCTTCATCACCTCCGCCTTTCGGCCTTGTGGGAGTAAATGAACAACAGGCTTCCAGTAATTGTCTGCGCCTCAGCCGACTCACCGAGAAAGAAACAGATGAGGAGGAAGCGAGCAACACCTAACAAAAAAAAAAAAATTGCGATCACAGAAGCTGCACCTTCAGTCAGTCGCTGACGAGACTCTTTGGCGGATGAGGCTGAAGAAATGTTTCATCCCCGTGTGTGTGTGTGTGTGTGTGTGTGTGTATGTGTGTAATTTGACCACAGATGTAGCAGCGCAAATCTGGATAGTAAGACGATTTAAATAGAAGTCTTAAGTGAATCTGAGTGAACAAAAAATAAATAAACCCACGCAACTTTAAAAAAAACAAACAAATGTATGCGTTTAGTCCTGTGCAGGAGAACAGAAATGGACAATATGAGAGAAAGTGAGTCTGTGTCATGCTGTCAGTCTGGGGGCGAGTGAAGCTTAGACAGGAGGGTGGGGGCGGGGGTGGGGGGGGAGGGCGGGGGGGGGGGGGAGCAGGACTGTGGTATTTTAAGGCCCTGCACTGACACAAATCCCCTCAGCGCAGGCAGACGAGGCAGTGGCAGCTCCCAGGGTCGTGTTGGCAGAGCGGTGGGCCAACCCCTCCGAGGCTTTAGCATGCTGATACCTCCAAATGCCATCTCTAAAACGCTGGAGAAGTTTATTGCTCTTGAATCGCAGCCCAGAACGCCTTGGCTCCTGCTCCGGGGCAGAGGGAACACAGAGGGGGCCCCTTTGGCCAAACACTGCAGCTCCGTGCCAGTGCCAGTGCGGCGTTTCAGAGGCACCGACCCTCCAGTACGCAGCGGGCTATTCCCCGAGCAGGTCCCGCAGCTTCTTAAGCTCCCTAATAGATAAATAATACAGGCTGTTTGTGATAAACGTTTGTCTCGTGGATTATTTACGCGGCGCACGTCATCGCGAGCGTCGCGAGCACCGGCGTTAGCGCGGGAGTTAAAAGCTGCTCGGCATCTGCATAGAGGAGAGGTCAGTGTGAAACGGATATTCCTGTATAAACATTTGAGACATGTCTTTTTTTTTTTTTTTTTTTTTCCCTCCTCCAACCCCGTCAGGGAGTCGAGAAGGGGAATATTGTATGAAAGGAGTACTTGGCTCCGTAGCTCACTTGCCAGCTATGCTTCCTTGCTCCTTTGAAGACCACCTGTCAGTGGCCTCATTGAAATGTTTTTACAAAGGCGAGCGGTGACTGCTCTCTGTGAACTCGCTATAGAAACTGTCCTTGAAATGAGAGTGGGCATTGTCAGGAGGCCTGTAGCTGTCTGTCAGGGCCGATGGGGGGAGGAGGAGGGCGGGGGGAGATGGAGTGAAAAATCTAGCGCAGAACTTCTGTTAACAGTAGAGGACGTATTCAAAAGAAAAGGAACAAAAAGCGATGCTTGTTTTTCTTTCCCCGGCCTCCGCACACCAGTAGATTTTCATTTTGCCAGCTCCTTAGCCACTTTACTTTCCAGCGCACCGAGCCAATCTTTACACTCATCTGTGTTCACTGTGCAAGAGTGGAAGTGGCCAATTTCCAGGGAGGAGTGGGGGGGTGGAAGGAAAAAAAAATAAAAAATGAACTCCCAATGTTGTAAAGAATTCCTAACTATGCGGTTGAAGTTACACTCAAGGAACTGAAAATAATGGCTCACTGTTTCCTGAAGAAAGAGGCTCGTCTTGTTGGTCACAAATTCAGTCCCCGGGTGGCGTTCAGCAAGATGGCGCCTTGAGTTGAACCCAAACCTCCTGAGAGACATTGGTTCCTATTCTCATTGGCTGACAACTGCATTTTTTTTTCAAGCACTTAAAACAGTCTTGAAACGTAAATCATATGCTTGGAGGAATTTTAGGCTATGCCAGTGGTTGTCATAAGATATCATGTTTGCTATATGCACGTCAAGGACAGCCTGAGTAATGCGCCTTTGGCAGACGCGTCTCCGAATCGCAGCACCATCTCCTTTAAGGAAAAACACCAGGAAGGGCTTGCTTTTCCAGAGAGAGATTGCGCATTTACCCGCATGACATTTAAGGAAAGTGCTCCTTGCCTCAATACAAATTATTTACAGTAATAAGTACGTGTAAAGTTGGTGGAGATGCCGAGTAGTTTTCCGGCTGTTGCAAACACGGCCGGCTGCTGGTTTGTGATCAACTCGTCTGCTCCCACTGTCAAAGTAAACATGGACTGGTTTTCTTTTTTTTTCTTTCCGCGGAGGGAGAAACTGCTGCATGCGGCTGATAATGTGGGACGGTGTGGAGAGCATACTAATGCCGCCTTCCTTCGCCTCTCAGTGGTATGAGAGAATTGACCTTCTCACAGGCTGTTATTCTTGTCAGTGAGAGCGACTTCACACTTTTACCTCTCGTGAACCACAATGCAGCCTGAACTTCTCAGTCGGCTCGAACGCTCTGAATTCCAAAATGCAATCCTCGACCATCGGACCCGTGTCTGATCCGCTCCTCGTCTGTAACTTTCCCCTCTTGGACCGAGCGCTCTCGTTTGTGTTATATATTTGACCGTCTTGAATTTCTTGTTCGTTATAGACTCGCCAGTTACACGAGGTAGCCGTTATTATAATCGCCTATTTAATCTTCGGCATTTTGCTCGGTTACTGATCTGACAAAAAAAAAAAAAGGGGCACATTTTCAAATAGTCGAACTCGTAGTTTATGCAGCTACTCTCTCGTCTTAAAAAAAAAAAAAAAAAAACACTTTTCCTTTGTTTTTTTATCGGCACCTGGTAATAACACATTACTACCGCCAGCGATAATGTGCGCTAACCGCCATTTGATTCTGCAGCTGCAATTTACGGATGTTACATGAACGCCCCGCATGCAAGTCACCGCTGAACGCTGCAATTGACCTCTTCTGCAGTTTGAAGAGGGTGAAATAAGACGTTCTCGTGTGAGATTGGCTTCAGCTGAAGACGCGTGATTTTATCTATGCGGGCTGCGTGGGATAAACGCTGTGGCTCACCGACGCCGATGACAGCTGCTGTCGTGTGACGCAAACTTACTCGTTCGTGTCGGGTCACACGACCTCCTCAGAAATGCTGACGCGTGTTCCCGACTTTTAAGAAATGCACAGTAGGCTTGTATCAAATCAAAACAATGGGTAGGACACGGTGAGCTGAAACCAGCCACTGGTGGCAAAAAAATAAATAAGAAAAAAAAAACAGGGCGACGTCTTCCGAATTGTTTGTTTTGTCAACAAAACTGTCCAAAACCCCAAAGATATTTAGTTTTAGATTTTCTGTCACATTAAGACCAACTAAAACTCTAACACAGTTTCTCAAACTGGAGCAGGGGCCCCCTCGGGGGTTACATTAGCAGAACAGTTAAAATATTGGAAGTACTCCATTGCTCTGTGTAACCTCCATCTCCAGCGCTGTAAGTGACTCATACAGTTCGTCCCAAATTGCTGTCTGCCTCGCATTTAAGATAAAGGTCAGTTTTAGGGCTTCGTATTCTGACACTGACATAACCGGACAAGCTCGACTTCGTTTTATGCACCACAAGTGCAGAAACGCCGTTAAAATGGACTGTTGGAAACATGCTCAGACACTTGAATGCTCAAACGCTTCATTTGTCAAGGTTACAGTTATTGCTCGTGGCAGCACCCGGCTATCTTTTATCTTCTCTGCGTAATGAATACTGACACTATTTTTCTCATTGTTCTCACTTTCTTGCAACCTTGATGAGCGATGCTTTTTATTGCACAGAAAACTCGTAATGGAGAAGGGAAAAAAAAAAAAGATCTGTTTTCTTATCGGATACGAAGAGGGTCTGTCAGTTATTACTTTATTATCTGACTGTGTACAAAAGGTGATAATTGCACGTCCTGGTAATTGCTCGCACGTTTTTTTTTTTTGTTGTTTTTTTCCAGGGCTTCCCTTGTTTTAATCTAAAATCCATTTTACACAAATATGAAGACAAACAGAAACCTTTAATTAGATTTTTTTTTTTTTTCTGTGAGAGCAGTCTGATAATGTCCCAGCCAATCATTACACAGAAGCGAGGTCCGATTTTCAAAGATAACACGGGCGTTTTGACAAGGTCAGTCAGTGAAAATGCCATTAACCCCACTGAATTCCTGTTGAGCTGGAGCAGAGCAGAGGTCAGCCAGTGAACCCGTGGCCCTCGCAAGGTTTCACCGGCAGCAGAGGACCTGATATTTTTTGGCCCCGCTGAAACCTAATGAAATGTGTTAAGTAGGGAGGAGGGGGGTTTAAGGTCAGGGCATGGCAGTCACCCCTGCAGCATGCTCGGGCTACTCCCGACTTCATTTCCCCCCCCTCCCCCACCCTCCTTTCTTCACCTTCTTGTTCGAGTAATCTCGCACGAGTACGCGGTGGAGTTGGACGCCTAAGTAGGTGCCGCCATTTGTTGTTCAACAGCATCGAAAGGAAACGAGTGGCAAAATTACAGGCCAATCCCTCATTAATGTGGGCTTCACTCAGCTGTCCTGAATGACCCTATTAAGGCTGACACAGAAAGGGGTGGGGGATGGGTGCAGGGAACTGTGTTTGCTCCAAATCACGCCGACACCCCCCCCCCCCCCCACACACACACACACACACACACACACACACCCTTACCCCACCTCCCCTCACAAAACAAATCCCAAGTGAGCTGCAGCTCCAAAGAGCAACTTTTATTTTTTGATCTTTGAACTCCCGTCTGTTTCTTCCCCCTGAAACAAATCCAGCGAGTAAAGAGAGGGATCGCAGCCCACGCAAACTCCTCGTATGTAACTCCCCGTGTGTAAACAAATGATCACGCATGCAAAGTCATCTCAGTTTCTTGTGTAATTTGCTTTCTGCCAGAGGGAGATTTGTTTGTGCTGTTTTGTCAAGGGCTTTCCGTGTTTAGACAGACTTGACATCGACATCTTCGCCCCCGAGAGCTTGAAAATTATTCCTCCAGATGAAAGTGTACAGATAAACTCTTTCAGTTTAGAGCTTTTGCAAAAAAAAAAAAAAAAAAAAATACCCTTGATCATATTCTGGAATATTTCCAAATAATTCTATGAGTTTAATGTAGATTCCCCAAATCGAGGCTTTATTAAGTCGTCGGGAAAAAAAAAAACGGTGCGATGTAGATTGTGTTGGATGTCGCGCATCAAAACTGGATTCTCCGTCGAAGCCTTTGAGAAACAAGTTTTCAGTAAACCAGAGCTCTTTATCTTCTCAAAGCATCATCTTTACCTGATACTCCTTTTTTCTTTTCTTTTTTTTCCAATTAGCCAAATTAATGTGAACTCGGCACGTTTTCTTATGGTCTGTTAAGCTGGTATCGTCACAATAACGGAGAAACTTTCATCTACACGACCTACATTTTTAACAGGAAAATGGGTTTGGTGAGGAGGTGCTCAGAAAAATGTTATCAACACAAAATACTCACTTTGATTTAAGGAAACATTTTAGTGGAACTGACAGTACGGCAATGGTGTAAAATCATTTTCATATCTGTCATTATTGTCGCGAGTGTTCACCGCAGACTTTAAACTGTGTGGCCTGGAAATTGAATTTTCCAAGCTGTGCTGCATCTTAAGTGTCGGTACACAAAACTCCTTTCACTTATACCCATGATGTCGAGTATGATCTCATAACTTGGCCTGTCATTTTCACTTTGTGTAAGCTATATACACCACGCATATACACACTTAAAGGCCCTGAAAGCATTACTTTTGCTCACTTTTTTATAAACACCTTAATTAAAGATGAGGTGCTGCAAAATCCTCTTTTTTTTTTTCTTTTCTTTTTTAAGCTTTATTCCCATTCGAGTCAAATTGTATCCAAATTTCTTCGAATGTCCTTGAGGCGTCCCACATAATGTTCAAGGAACTATGTTATTTAGCATGCAGAGAAAGTCAGAAGCAGAGATCTGAGGTGACCCAGAAGCCAAAGACCACTCTTGACAGGATTACAGAGTTCCTTGGCTTCAGCTTGGGAACATGGCCAGAAGGAGGCCACTGGGGTGGGGGGGGTGGGGGGGGGGGACGACGACAGCAAGTGTGAAGTCCGCAAGAAAGCCTCGTCCATGAGTCTGAGCTATCTGCCGTTAACGAGGAAGTATTGCGGGGTTTTCTGTTGCATATTTTCCAGCAATACTAGGTGTATATGAGCATCAGCAGTGACGATATTAAACAAAAATCTTTGCCGTGGCTATATGACACTTCCTGTGACTGCCCTCATAAATTTCCAGTATGTTTCATCCGAATACTGTAGTTACACTTTATGGGGTGCTTAATGATTGAGGTGTTTATGCACCTTTTGCTACTGACGGCACATAAAGTATTCCTGGCCAATCAATCAGCCACCTATTTAGAGTGTAGAGGCTCAATAAGATTGATCGCTGCACTTCCTCTCATCACCTGTCACCCACTGCGTTTTCATGATGTTAAGCCTTTGCAGGCCTACAGCGTGCACTGCTGTTCACCGGCAAACACCTGAGTAGTTGTAGTTGAGGGAAATACAGGGAAATACCAAAAGGGAAACCCGAACACAAAGAGCCAACGATGTCAGCTCGTGGCAAAGATCGGTCCTCCGACGGGACAGCGACACGCGGTCAAATACGCCGTGGAATTACTTCAGAACAAGAATGTGAAAAGTCTGTGAAAAATGAGCCGAAGATCAGACCTGAATCCTGATGGAAAATCCTGCTTCAGGTTTAAAAATAGTTTGTTTATTTTCCCCCTCATTCACTTTGAACTTGAGTAAATGTGCGTGAAAAATTACAGGAAATCCACAAATGTTATGACGTGCCAAGTTAGCAGCTTAGGGTGTACATGGGTTAAAATAACAATTTGACATTTATTGTTATCGAAAATGCAATGTTTACTACAATTAACTAAAATTTGTAATATGTCTTTTAAATATGCGCTTCACCGCATAATCTACACGCAATCTTTGTGAAAATACACCGATTTACTTAGAAACCTTCAACAAATTGGTAGCAATGTTGGGAAATAGGTTTATTGTTGTCTTACTGAGAGTAAAAACAGTTTTCTTATTATTCTCAATCAATTTTCAGCAAATAGGACAAGAAATGTATTTCCCCAAATCATTTTATTTTATTTTTTTATCCAGTACCGGCATTAGTAACAACGAAATCCAATTCATGCCCTTCTATTGTCCCAGCTAGTGAAGAAGACGAACATAAAGACCTAATGCTAATTTTAAAATCATTAAAGACTTTAAACAACTCGTAGTATATTTTCTCAACCTCTCGCCAGAGAATGCGGGGAAGGCTGTATCCTGCACATCATGAAAGGCCAGTCATTCACTTGCCCGGCCGTGATTTACATCCTGCCACGACCAGCTGCCAGAGCCATTTTGTGTTGGAGTGTTTGGAGAGCTTAGAGGGGGGGTGGGAGGTGGGATGGGAGGGAGAGGGGGGGGGGGGGGGTTAGGCTGTTGAAGGCGTTTTAGAAAAGGTCTGGGTTCTTTTAATGTGACAGAAATCCGAACTCGAGGACCTCCTCCACTTCCCGACGCACACACACACACACACACACACACACACAAAACGACATTTTCAGTTAGATCTAGCCTTGACCGAGCGCTCATGTTCTCAGGCCATAGATTGAAGGAAGAGACTTGTGGCCAAGTGTCAGCAGGTTCCTGTAAACATATATAAATGCCTTCTACACTCGCCGCTTTATTCCGGCAGCAGCCAGAGAAAAATGAGGTCTCAACTGTGACTTGTGTGTGGGGAGGGGGGGGGGGGGAATTGTAAGCCAGGGATGGTTATACCATCTGAAAAGAGGAAATGAGGGTGAGGGTGAAGGAGAGAGGGAAAATAGGGTGAGCAAGAGAGGTTTCCTAAGCTAATAAAATGCTCGGAGCGATGGAAGCTGCCAGCCAGCATTCCTGTGCCATTAGATAAGTTAGCTCGCTGCAGCCTCCAGTTTCTCTGCAGTGCTGAAGTGGCAAGCTGAGGTCACCACCGGAGAGCGAGGGGGATGGTGTTGGCAATAAATTCAGAATGCTTTTGTGCAGTCGTTGCTCCTAAACCGTCCGAAACTGTTTGGTTGATGATTTAGTTTTTGAATTTATGGGCAAAAACATCTGCAAATTATTCATCTGCCTCCACCTTGCTGTCAATTTAAGAGAGCGTGGTTTTTTTTTTGGTTTTTTTGTTTGTTGTATTTTTGCATTAATAATAGTTGTATTTCATGCAGTTAAATGTCCAAAGTGCAGGATTTTAGTCAAGTACTTCTGTACAAATCTGCATGATTGACTGTGACATTTTGATGACATACAAGCTGTTGCCAAATGAAGAGTATTTGGTTTCTTGGAGAGAATATGAGTCGTGTGATCTTCTGGAACTAATTTTAGATTTTAAATGTGAGATCAGGTATCGCACTCGGAGCAGGTCAGATTGTGTAGCTCGCACCCGGTGCTACCAAATTCACACTCGCCAAATGGCAAGACAGAAGCTTCTGAGTGTGACAGATTGCAGCGATACCAGTGAAGTCAAGGAGCTTTTCTTGCACACTCATTTACACTCTTGTCAAAACTGAACGGCTCACGCTGAATCGGTTCAACCCAGGAGCTCGTTGATTGTTTTTAAGAAGCCGCAGTAGTAAATCCATACTCTCCCCGAGGTTGTACATTTCAGGGCTGCAAAGTGAGATAGAGAGTTGCAAAAAAAAAAAAATATTTGCCTCGGAGTTAATTCTACTTCGGGGAAATCTCTTGTTCTGCGAGATGGCTTATTTAAATGGAGAGGGGTGTTCGGTGAGTGTTCCCCGGTTACCACGGTAACCTCGGTGTGATCGTTCTTAGTGAGACCTTCTGTCAGTATCTTTGTACAGTTTTTTTTTTGTTTTTTTTTACAGTGCTGACTGCAGTTGAGTCTGTTCCAAGTCTTTTAGATGATATCAGTCAGTCTTGCCCCTACGGCTCTACTGTGTGAAGAAGATAATAAAAAAAATTAAAAAAAAGGATCTTTGACTTGTATGACTGTCTTCCACGTGACACCCTTTAGCAAAGATTAACGCATTGATGCAGTAGCCACCGTGCACTTGCAGCTCACACAGTACAAGCGGTTACATATGAATCCGACAATAAAACATTCCCTGCTGTGTTTGGTAAATGGGGTGTAATTTTCTGTGTAATTTGTATTATTATCATGTTTAATACAATGCAAATGGGTGAATATTTGATGTCTTGTCTCACAGGCATGCTGGTGGTCAATGTTACTTGGAGAAACAAGACATATGTGGGCACCCTGTTGGACTGTACACGGCATGACTGGGCTCCCCCCAGGTAAGAAGCATCGCCCTGTATTTTAAAGTGGAGCGAGCAGGTTTTGCATACTATTAAATTCACTGTCATGCATGGTAGTTTCAAATGTCAAGGTAGAAAAGGAGTTCACAATATCCATGAATCACTAATGCATGCTCTCTATCCAGACTCTTGCTACTTGGTCTCTTAACCTTTTTCATAATCTGTATGATATGAATCTGCTGTAGCAGCATCAGCTCAAGGATACACAGGCCGGTGCACCAAATTGCAAGTGTGCCACTGGACCTACCGAGAACATGTTAGTCTTTATGTTGAGCCTGGAGAAACAGGATTCATTGGCAAACGCCTGCTGTCCCAGGAGGCAGTAGTGGAAATAGAAAGCTACTCCAACAAGCCAGATTGCGGAATCCAATTATTGGACTAATAGCTTTTCCTCAACACTGTATAACACTCTCTATCACAGAGGCTGCAATTTCTTAGATCAGTGCTATGTGGGAGGCAAAAGGTGTTTCTGTAATTCTTGGGGAGTTTGCCTTTGTTATGCAAAATGCACGGGGTGTGTAAAATACCTTGCCAAGCACTTGCTTTGATTTAGAACACCTGCACTGTGTCTAAATGTAAATATAAATCTATACTTGAAATACATGAAGTGCAATAGAAAAAAAAATCAAGATCAAAGTATTGCTAATGGAAAACAAGGCGATTCTGTATCGCACTAATGTATCTCGGTATATCACAATAATGTTCAGTGCGTTAGGTTTGCTGGACTACATTTGCACCAAGATACTCTTACAGTTCGCAGCACTACTACATTAGGGACACACCATGAATAATTCAGAGAGCTTTCAACGGACTGAATATAAACTTGGGCTTGTAATGAGTCTAAATTCCTGTTCCACTGTCAGACTACGGATGTATTCACATCGCCTGCTGGGGCTGAAATTGTTTGGAGAGACTTGTAGAGGAAGCTGTGAGTCATACCAGCCCGGTGTCTGACTTTGTCATAGACTGCTAACCTTCACTGCTGTGCAGAAAGATAATTACATTACTGTTATGGAGCGATAAGGCCAAACTGCTTATTTTTTTTTAAGTATTTGAATGACTGCATGTTTTCATTACAACGCATGTTCATGGCTGTCTTGTCAAATGATGTTTACATGTTTTTCATCTGGAAAGTCATGTGCACAAAACATCAGATTGGTGTGTTACCAGAGGACGAGGACAGAACAATGGTCTCTCTATGTTGATATCATTGCCATTGTTTACTACAGTCTAGGGACCCACAAGAACTTTTACCTTCAGTATTGTCATCCTTGGCATCGCTGTATCAATACATACATATCAACACAGTAAATAACAAGTGTTTGAGATTCCCTGTGAAAATATAAACAAATATTTTTCAGACAAACTTTAGAAAGGCGATGGCCAAGCATAGAAGTAGCCTAAAGTCTTGCATGTGCCTTATGTGGGGCAAAAAAAGATAATTCTTTGAAAGCATTCACCTTTAAAGAGCAGTTCAAGTTTGGAGCTTAAGTTTGCAGTTGCCAAAGAAATCGACCCTTTTACCTGTACAATCAAAGGTTTTGGCTTTGTGTGGTTACGCAATAATGAATAACAAGGGCAACAGGGGTTTGCCTTCATGATGCAAGTGTATTAAGCATGAGGACACTTGTTTTAACTTGCACACATGCGACCTTTGACTGCACCTCGTATGCGATTTGTCTTTTTTTTTTTTATGACCGACTTTTAATTATTCCTAAAACACCAATCGTATTTCCAGTGATTCAGTGGCTGAATTTCCATTATATTATTTCAGTATCTAAACAAAAATGTTTTGTATTGAAATCAACCTCTGACATGACGAAATCTGATGTCACCGCAGGTTTTGTGAATCCCCTACAAGTGATCTGGAGATGAGGAATGGTCGCGGTCGGGGTAAGCGAATGCGGCCGAATAGCAACACCCCTATCAACGAGAACAGCAACTCGTCAGACAACAAGGGCAGCACCAACAACAAAACGCGTGCCGCCTCGAACAGCAAGGGCCGGAGGGGCAGCCAGACGCCATCAGAGCGCCGCACCCCACCGAACAGTAACACAGAGGACATCAAGGCCAGTCCCTCCTCAGCTGGGAAACGCAAGACCAAACCAGCCTCAGACATGGAACCCAATTCCAGCTCAGAGGACACCAAAGGCAACAAGCGCATGCGGACGAACTCCAACAGCGGAGGGGTGGGACCAACAGGTCTCCCTATTCCTTCTATTAAGACTGAGCCACTTCCACCTCCTCTTGATCGCAGCTGCCCCTCTCCAGTCCTCATTGACTGCCCACACCCTAACTGCAACAAGAAGTACAAGCACATCAACGGTCTCAAGTACCACCAAGCCCGTGCCCACAATGATGACGACATAAAGTTGGAAGTAGATGCAGACAGTGAATATGGAGAGGACTCGACTCTCCACCCTGAGCCGGGGAACTGTAATGGCGCGTCTATCTCTCAGAAAGGATGCTTATCTCCTGCACGTTCAGTTACTCCAAAAGGCAGGAACTTTGATGCTCAAAGTCCTTCCCCATCTCCTGGCAAGTTTGGTTCAAAGCAGAGTAAAAAGAAAATTGCTGAGACAGATCCAGAAACGGCGGGTACACCGATGGATGGGTGTGAGGACGGGCCTTGCCTCACTGATGAGGCCAGTAACGATGGTATAGATGATAAGAGAGGGTCAGATAAGTCTAAAAAGGGTAACACTGGCACAAAAGCTGATAAAATGGCTCAGAAAAACTTGAAGTCCCCACGGCCCATTGGTCCTGTCCCTA
This sequence comes from Embiotoca jacksoni, assembly GCF_022577435.1. Taxonomy (NCBI): domain Eukaryota; kingdom Metazoa; phylum Chordata; class Actinopteri; family Embiotocidae; genus Embiotoca; species Embiotoca jacksoni. The sequence continues at coordinate 3,653,505 of NW_027185387.1, read as the reverse complement.
CAGCATCCCAGCAGATGTACTCTTTTCCACCCGGAAACCCAAATTCTTCCCCGGGGCTTACTCCAATGATACAAGGAATCCCCAAGAGTCCCCAAATGAAAGGTGCACAGCCTAAACCTCCTGCCATTGGAGATCCTGCCTCTGGTGGCTCCAAAGACAAGAAGAAGAAAGACAAAAAGAAAAAAGATGGCGGGAAGGAAGCTGACAGCCCCAAGCCTCCAGGAAAGGGAGGAAAACTAGAGGAAGGAAAGCTACCTTATGCTGAACCTTGTGATCAGGGGAGTAAGGGGGAAGGCCTCCTCAATGGGTCTTCAGATCCTCATCAGAGTCGTTTGGCCAGTATCAAGGCTGAGGCCGACAAAATTTACAGCTTTTCTGACAACGCCCCGAGCCCATCCATTGGTGTTGCCAGTCGGATAGATGGCAGTGGGATGCCACAGCCTCTCACGCCACTTCACGCGGTGAACCAGAATGGTGCTGACAACTCTTCAGTCAAAACCAATAGCCCAGCATATTCAGACATTTCAGATGCTGGTGAGGACGGTGAAGGGAAACTAGAAGGTGTCAAAGTCAGGACAGAGGAACAAGCCATCAGGGAAAGTGTCAAGAAAGCACTCTTTCCAAACCAGACACCCAGCAAAGAGTCCCCATACTATGCCGGTTATGAGTCCTATTACTCGCCAAATTACGTCAACCCCAGTCCTGGCGGGCCCAATCCAGGCACGCCGGTGGCAGAAGGACAGGTTAAGATCAAAAGGGAGGAAGAGCAAGAACAAGCTGAGGAAAAAGTGAAGGTTGAGGTTCATGAGGATCGCAAACCTGACACCAGTGTTCCTGGCCAGCAACAACAGCAACCCTCGGTCATCCAACAGCGATCCAACATGTACATGCAGCCTCTTTACTACAACCAGTATGCTTATGTCCCTCCATATGCATACCATCCTGATCAAGCCTACCATAACCACTTGATGAACACCAACCCAGCCTACCGGCAACAGTACGAGGAGCGGCAGCGACAGATGGCTGAACAGCATCGTGCTGCTGAAAAGAAGTCCGACGTTGCCATGAAAGAACGTGAAGCCTCCATGAAGGAGGAGTGGAAACAAAAGAGCCCCATGCCGCCAAACCTTTCCAAAGCCCCAAGTCAGACGGACCTTGGAAAGACCCCGCAGCCCCCAAGCAAATCCAGGGACTCGCCCTCTGAACCCTCCTCCAAATCCATGGGAAGCATAAAGGGGGAGGATCCAAAGTCCCAGCAAGCTGAAGGGCTAAAGATGAAGCTTACTGAAGGGGGGCACCATGGAAAGGAAGATTCCAAGCAAGCTCTGGAGTCCAGAGGTCAGGCAGGGATGGAACAGGCCATGTGGTACAGACAGGTAAATACCAATCTAGTCTAACAATGCTAGAATATATTACTTGTGAATCTTTTGTGACAAGGTTAGGAGTCATTTAATGGTGTAGATGCTCATTTGTGCTGACTTAGACCTTCTTTTCTGCTCTCAGCAGTACCCCGAGAGCCAGAAGCCCCAAGCAGAAGATGAGCACCAGCAACAACAACCTCGATGGAAAGATGAAAGGGACAGAGAACGGGAACGCGATCGTAAATTAAAGGAGGACAGGTCAAGGCCCAAGGACAGTCAAAGTGGGCCTAAGGAGGATGGCAAAGAGGGTAGTGATCCCAGAATCACTTCTGAGGACCATCGGGTTATGAGCAAAGACTCTCGTTCTAATCCCCACATGCAGTTCTCATCACCACTACCACAGCACCAGGGCTACATGCCCTACATGCATGGTTACCCCTACGGACAAGGCTATGACCCCAACCACCCTGGATACAGGGGCATGCCCTCAGTCATGATGCAGAATTACCCAGGTATGACATTAGATTTATTCAAAATATGGGTAAATCCAAATTCTTTTGTCTGGTGAGTGTTATAATCGGTCCAAGTCGTGCGTTTGTTCTCGTGTTTTCTTTTGGTCAAACGCAAAATAGACCAACATGAGCATGAATGCAGAACTTTGACTAAGTTTCTGATCTTAACTATGATTTAAGTTGTGCACCGTGGAAATTAGATGGAAAGGCAACATAGTCAACATAGTTTATAGAATGGAGCGTCTCTTGCTTTTTGCATACATTGCTTTTTGAAGATTTTCAAAGATTTGCTAGTGTACCTCTAGTGCACGTCTCAGTTTTAGCAGATGTAACAGTTGTAACAGTTGTAATTTTCAGCAATGTTGGTGTTGTTTTGCTGGAAATTGTAGTAATGGTTAAAAGATCCCTGAAATATTTGCAGTCCTTCAGCAGCCGTCGTGGGAAAGACGTAGCGTGGGAGAAAGTTCCAAGGACGATAGAACCTAACTTCCTTGTTTACCATTAAATCAGTGGGTATGAGCAGCATTATTACAGAAAATGGTGTACATTGGAGATAACTGCAGGCATCCCTAAATTCCTTTGACAAATTTGACTTTTTGGTGTTTATCCACAAATATATAACCCAAAGAATATCGTCTACATTTGTAGTAAATAGTAGAGTTTTTACCACACCAACATGGCTGGTACTTGAAGAGAAACAACAACTGGTACTATTGATAACTTGCATACAACATCCAAGTGGGCATATTCATGACTAATGCTGGTCTTTAGTCACGTCCCTTTTTAAATAAAAGGAATACTCCACATAATACAGTTGGGCCTAATGTCTTGAACAACGTTGCAATATTTAAAGTTTGTATCTTTATTTTTAAGATCCAAATGATCCCACGTAATGTATCACTGGTTGGTGATCTAAAATCAATTATGTTCAAGTTTGATGGATCATTGGTTATCACATTGGTACTCCATACAAAGCTAAATGTGACCCATTAATTCTCTTCGTCACTCTTAGGTTCTTATCTACCTGGAGGTTATCCCTTTTCTCCGTATGGGAATAAAATAGCGGGAGGTGAGGAATGCAGCGACAAATCGCGTGCTAGCCCTACTGTCACCAAAACGGCAACGGACTCCAAAGCCCTGGATATCCTGCATCAGCACGCCAGCCAGTACAAGAGCAAATCCCCCACAGTAGGTGACAAGCCGCCCCACGACAGGGAGAGGGAGCAGGACAGAGGAGCTGCTGGAGACAGGGAGCGCGAGAGGGAGAGAGAAAGAGACGTGGACCGACCACGCTCGTCCCCCTCCCAGCGCATGATGCCCTCTCACCACCACCTGGCATACCCCCTGCTCTCAGGGCAATATGACCTGTCCTACGCCACAGGTCAGTCAATCCTGAGTCTTCTCTGCTGTTTGACTGTAGATTCAATACACTAAATATGCTGCTCATCTGGCGTAAGCAAACAAAAGTAGATCATAAAAGAGTTCAGAATACTTAACCTACTGTAATTAGACTTTTAAATTATGGCGGAGGACCAATAGGTAATATAAATACAGAGCTGAAGTAGGAAGAAACACCGATAGCCATAGATTTCCCAACTCGCCTTTGGTCTCTGTACTGCAGCCCGGCTGCCAACAAACAGCAACCCCTCCCTTCACCCACCACCAGCAGACAACATGCGAAAGGCCGACAGTGAAACAAAACACGAGCCCCACTGAGAGCCGTGTTTGCAAACCAGACGAATGCAGGTGGAAGAAACTGCTCTTCAAACAAACAAATGCCCATACAGTAACTCCAGGCAAAAATATACGAGTTCTGGCACGGATGTAGAGTGACCTGTAAAAAAAAAATTTTTTTTTTAAATAATAATTAGAGATCGCGTGTTTTCTTTGTCCAAGGGTTGTTTGAGTTAAAGTGAGGAGAACACCCTGCTCTGCACTTTCCTTGCAACATTTATGTTGCAGACTCAAAGGCAGCAGCGTGTAAAGAAACCAAATCCTGTCCAAACAAAGCCCTCACTTCTCTGCTGCAATCTAGTACAATATGCGGTGCAGCTTTTAGCCCCTCAGCTCATCCATCCTAAGTAGGTCCTCTGAGGACAAGTGGATCACAGTGTTGATAATAGAGACGTTGAGTGAGCCCGCCAACACACCAAGGCACTCCAGCCTGCACTGACATCTGGTGGCAGCTCTTTGAAATTACAATTACTTTGAAAAACCAATATACTCGCTGGCTAAAACATGAAACTTAATGCAGTTCTGATATAAATCCCTCCTTCGTGACGGTTATTATGATCAGCCTTTGTTGAAACTGCTTCACGAAGGTGTCGATCCAACTGTATCATTTTGGAGGATGATGTCAGTGGAGCTGTTGTCCTGTATTGCAATATATCAACCATTGTTTCTCTTATTTTGTCCACCTTGTATACATCAATCACCGTCGACTAGAATGCAGAAACACCTCTCTGTATGACGCAATGCAGTTAAACAACAACAACATAATAACAGGAGTTAGTGCAGCACTGCTGTATTCGACTGCGTTGGTTTGAACGAGGTGTACCTAATAAACTGGCACATTTCAATTGACTCCACATTTGGTTGACCTCCTTCAGAGTTAGGGAAAAAAAAAAAAACTTCTTTCAACTGGAAGAAACCTCAGATGTTGGCGGCCATCTGCCTCGACTGATTGAAAGAAAAGAACAGCGTAGAGATCCAAGACAAAGAAAAGAAAAGAAAAAAAAAGGTTGTTGGAGACAGTAATCGCAAACCAGAAACATGCAGCTTCAGGGCCAGGGATACCTGCGAAAGAAGAACAAAAAGAAGCAGACAACTCTTGAGATGGGAAATGGGACAAGGAAGAATAAAAACTATGGGAAGGCATGAAGTTAATGACATGTTGTCATGTCATGTAAATGCATAGAGGGTGAGAGGAGAGGCGTTCACTGCATGAAATCAAGTACAGTATAAATATAGTATCACTGGTATGTATTTATTATTGCGTAAACAGAATTCTGTTGTTGCAGTTGCGTAGGAAACTATTGTACAAGCAGTTGTGTTTATTTGTGGAAAATTAATTCTCTTTTTTTTTTTTAAGCTGCTCAAGTATTGTTTTATGTGAAAACTTGAATCCATAAAGTTAGTTTGGTTTCCAAAATATGTATTCCCAAGTATGTATTCCCTTTTAAAGATTCTAGAGACGGGTTCTAGATGCGTGTAAGTCATTATGTTTTTGTGTGTTTAGTGAACTAAAATAAGTGTTCTGTAATTCAAGATTTTAATTTGAATAAACTGTGCTTTGTGTCTCTCCCAGGGAAACCTGACCGTCACACCTCAACCCTGCAAAGATTCATGTGACTGGCTCACATGAGAACAGGCTCCTCCCAGGTGTTACCTTTTAGACATCAGTTGAATGGTGTTTCTATCTATATTTTTTTGGGGTTCTTCTGCCCCAAGGCTTGGCAGATTGTCGTTTTCTTTTTTTCCTCCCCCACGTAAAAGACCCCCAAATTCTCCAAACCTCGGACTGTAACAGGACTGATAATAACCCAGGTTCAAAGCCATCACTCTGCCCCAACACGCAGAGGAAACACCAACCCGCTGATTATCTAGTCTTTGCACTGTCAACAAATACAATGCAAAAAGAGACTATTGGACTGCCAGAACAGCATTTTTGTTGTCGTTTCTCGTTTTTTTTTTTCTTACTTTTCTTTTTTTTTTTTTCTTTTCTGACTGCATTGGTTGTTTTTTTTTGGCACACTTAGAAAGAAATTGGCAGGGGATTTCAGGATGTTGGGTGGCTGAGGAGAAAGAGGAGTCAAACTAAAATTAAAGACTGACGGAAGAAAGTGAATCGTACTGAAATGATTTCCACTTCATGGCTTTGGCTTCACAAGTCTGCCGTGAAACGACAGTATATCCTTAACTTGACAAATGTTTGGCTATATTTCGTGGGGAGAGGGAATATGGCAACAGCTGCTTTCTTCAGAGACTTAAGAGCCTGAGACTGAAGTTTGTTTTTTTATTTTTTATTCATTTTCCATCGTCATTAATTCCCATCCTTTCTGAACCCTCGCTTCTTGTTTCAGGGATGATGTCGTCATGTTCTGCGAAGGGACCGCGTACACCTCAACGGAGAATAAACACTATTCATGTTTTCTTTTCTCGGTCTTTGCTCCATATCATTGTGCTCATCTTTGAACGTGTCTGATGCTGGAATCTGTTCCTGTTTTTCCTCACGACGAAAGGGTCACGTCTGTGTTTCTGTACACTCACTCGAAACGGTGAAGCCACATTAGCGAGCGATGAGTTCACGGGGACTTTGTCACCGCTGCACCGGGCCGCTTCTTTTTTTTTTTTTTTCCCCCCCGGTGTTTTACTGTAAACCCCCCCACCCCCCCCACCCCCAGCTCGTCCAGTTCGTTTCCTGTAAACAATGTGAAATTTCACTCAACTCATGTTTTTTTTCTTTCTTTTTTTTCTGCTGTAATATAGACTTTTATCCTACTTTTATGTGCGTAAATGTTTATATTTATCCCCGCACGCAACTGTTTAAAAAAAAAACAAAAAAAAAACAACAACAACAAAAAAAAACAACCCTGTTAAACAGCTTTCAGCAAACGCAGCATTTTACCGTCACGTGCTCGGGTCGCTGCGGCGTCCCCGGACGTCTCGTGCGCTTCTTCTTCTTCGCCCCGCGGGTTTCGCTCGGTCCGCGTCACTCGCCCCAACAACGCAGCGTGCCGGTCGACTGAATCACTGTCCACGTCGTTGCTACTCAAGATTAAGTGAAAACACGATGGTAAAATCGGTGGGATCTTTTTGTTTTGTTTTGAAGGCTAACGTGCGCGCTATCAAAAAGTTGAAATTTCTCTTGGCGCTTCGCTTGCTCGTGTGGCTTCACCATAACACGCATTCACCTCGGTCAACTGGTTTTTGGTTTTTGGTTTTTTTCTTGAAACCAGCGGTGAGCTTCGGAGCAGTCCAGGAGGGGGGAAGTGGGGGGTGGTGGTCAATGAGTCTGATAGTGTTTTGTTGAGTTGTTCCTCTCCCCCCCCTCCCTCCTTCCCCACAAAAAAAAAAAAAAAAAAAAAAGGTTCCAGCTGTTACAGAACAAACACGAACCAATCAGATGACCAGAAGTGCGAGCCGGTGAAAATGTAACGTGGTAAATGGAGTGAAACGGGGCCCTTGAGTCGCGCACATGACTGAAGTAGGAAGGCTCAAAGTTGCCCGATCAGCTGACGAAAGCAGCACGTCGCTCTCGGCTTTCCTTTTGTAGCTCAAACAGGTGGTCCCTCACTGTAAATTCACAGTCTGGTTAACTTTAAATCCACACAAGAAAGCCGCTGCCCGGCGCGGCCCGTGCTACCAGAGGGTCCCTCTTGGCTTTAAATTACAGTTCTCTCATACCTCAGGGGTTGTAAAGGAAATTCTATCCCAGTGCTTTTTGCATTGATTTGAGAGGGTTTCTGTTTCTGGGTGTGGAAAAAAAAAAAAAAAAAAAAAAAAAAAAGGAAGCACATTTTCTGCTTTGGGCTGCGTGTGCTGTCGTGGTTCATTCAGCATGGGGTGAAGGTCTAATGTCCTACCAGGCTGCTGTGGGTTGTGACCAGTCTTAATGTTCCTCTGAAGCATTATAATGAGAGTAGAATATTGACCATGTTGTCATTAAATTAAAATTTTATTGATTTTTTTTTTCTTTTTTCTTTTACAAACACTTTTAATGTTCCCATCGTTGTAATTTCTGTTTTTTGTGTCCTCATCATACGCCATCAAATCCCCGAACCACCAGTTCATCTCCTGTCTAACACCCTCTTGAGGTCGGATGTTTGGCTGTTTGTTGAGGATCTACTGGTGATCGGGAAACTGCAGCTCTTCATGTTGAGGTTCTTGGACATTCCAAGGAAAACGAGTTGCCAGTTTCTCGTCCCACGGAAGTTTGCGAGTCGGTATATATTTTGACTTTTTTGAGATTTCAAAAACGAAGAATGGCTGATATGAATAAGATGAATGTGGTGGTTGTTTGACTTGTACTTTAATCTGTAAGGGTAATCTAGGCAGCTGTGATGTTGTCATTAAAGTCGGTGGGTTTTAGTACCAGCAGACTGCATACAGTACATATAGTTTTATCAGACAATGGTTGTGACAAGTGCATTTGTTCTCTCTCTGAGAGTAGTAATGTTATCTCAGTAGTAAGCAAAGCCCAGTGAAAATCATATATACTAAAGTGTATGAAAAAGCCAGAAAAAGTCATGTTTGCTATCAACATATTGGAAAGTGCTTGGCTCTTGTATTTTGCAGGACTGTATTTGTTTCATGGTGAAGAGTATATTTATTGGCCAGCAGTTGTCTCAATTGGTGCCTAGTTGAACATTCTTCTGTGAGAAACACGGAGACACTTGCTCGTTCGTCCTTTTCCTGACCCCGCCCACTGTCACGCAAATGCCCCCCACCCCACCCGCATCCCCCTTCACCCCCTTCAACCCCCCGCCCCTCCACCCGCCCTCAAAAGCGCCGGCACTGGTGCTTTGCAAGGATGTTTACAAATGTCTTCATTTTCTTTCTGTGTGAGAAATTCAGAACTCTTCTTCTTCTACTTCTTCTTCTTCTTCTTCTTCTTCTTCTTCTCCTTCTCCCTCTTCCTCTTCCTCATTTCTCCCTCCCTTCAGGAGTTTGTGTAAAGTGTACATTACCATGGTTCTTTTTTATACAATACTCTGTAACTTGCCTTTGTAAATTTGGGCTGGAAAAAAATAAATCTTTTTATGAGACAATCTGTCCTGGGAACCGCTCAATGGCTTCTGCTCGGTAACGGTACTTCTAATAACAGGAATAATACAACTGTTAAATGAACTGGATTTTAATCTTAAAAAAAAAAAAAATCTTTTGTATATCTGCAATCCGTCTTCCCAGTTTGTTTGCGCAGGCGTTAACTTCATATTAATATTGTCAGCCTTGAAAGCCATAATGGAAAAATAATTTCACTTCGCAGGAAACCGTGTTGATTAAAAACAAGTTTACCTTTTCACCAAGTTTGGTTCGTATCCAAGTGGGTTGAGGACACGGGGGGTTTTTTTGTGTTTGTTTTTTACAGAGTTGTTACTCTCGGTGGTCATTATCATTCTACGCGGTGTACTCGACATTTCCCCGGATATGTATATTAAATGAACTGCTACTCCTTTTCCTGCAGCGGTCCAACAAGGGGGATGATGCTAGAAATACACGAGAGCTCCAGAAACTGCAGTGTGGCATGTGGCCACAGGAGAGCAGTGTCTCTGAAGAGGCGCAGTGAGTTCTCGGCTGGATCAGATGTCAGCTTTTTTAGCCTCTTTCAGGGAGTTTTACTGCTGACTGAGGGGGGTTTGGTTGAACACGGTACACGTCCCATTTAACACTGTATTTGCGATGCTGTTGGCGGACAACGCTGCATCTTTGTCAAGCTGTAAAATGCTCTTTAAGATTTCAGAAATGGGTTTTGGGTTGGGTTTTTTTTTTTGTACTTCGCTGTGCAGAGTTTGACGTTAAAAGGCCGTTTTCACAAGTTTAACTTGTGCACCTTCCGGCCGTTGTTCGGAGATTCTGTAGTTTTTTAATCAGGGAGGACGAGTAGATGTCATTTTAATTCATTTTAATTGATTTGTTTTTGTTGTTTATTCTGGAGAAAAGAAAAAAAACAACAACAGATAAATTGCTATTCATAGCGGCGTATTGTTTGAGGCCATGAAACGTTTCACGGGAGGAATTTAAAAGTCGAGAAGAGTTTTTTGAAGAGCGAGGCTCTGTTGCTTTTCTCAGCTTTATGCAATTTCAGTTTAAATATTGTTTAATCTTTGAAAAAATATCAAGGTCACCTCTGAGAAGTTGAAAACCTGCGGCGAGCATTTTGTACTCCATTTACATCCAGTACTGGACGGAGGAAGGAAGAGCGATCACGAGTCGCAGCGACAGCAGTGTGTTCGGCCAGCTGTTAACAGTTCAGTGCATCACTTAACGTGCTCTCTGTTCAAACTTTATCCGCCGTGGCGTTCACTTGTGTCGGGCAGTCGGGATATTTTTAACTGCCCCTAATGCCCCTGAACTGGGTGTGCGCTCTTGTGCATTAGCATAATGCAACATCAGTGACGGGCAGTGATTACGCCGGGGATGATTTTGTTGAGTGTAAATGTGAAATCTGATTATCCTCTGTGCTCTCGGCTCGGCAGGGGGAGGAGGGCCAGAGAGAGAGGGAGAGAGAGAGAGAGAGAGAGAGAGAGAGGGAGCGGGCGAGGCCGGCTGGAGGAGAGATTCAGCGGGAAGGAGGGGTTAAGATACCAATGTGCTGAGCCAATGGCTTTTCCACAGAGCAGCTGGCTGGCATCAGGACAGGACAGGCCCGCTCAGAGGAAGGATACCTTGAGGACGGCTCTCGCCATTGCTCGCTGTAGGACGCTGCGGGTGACTTCCAGGAGGTGTTCATGGGATGCACTATCTACGCAGCCAGCCCTAAGGCCCTGCCCGCCGACGAGGCCCCAGGCCAGGACAGATACTACCAGCTCCCCCACTACCGCCACCCTCATGGTAACTGCAGTCAGAGGATAGCAGCCAGCAGAGCCAGGTCAGTGAACACCACACAGGAAGTGCACTGAAGGTTCCTGAAAGGATGTTTGAAGTGAGCCAAGTGGATTATGTAAAAAGATAATCAGTGCATATATCTAAAATGAATAAAAGGCTATAAAAAAAAAAAAAAATTAAAAAAAATGGACATGAAGCAATAGAAAACAATAGAAGTTTTTTTTTGTTTTTTTTTACAGTTGCAGCAGGACATCCTGTCTTGAGTTTGCACCTGAAGTGTTTCCCTATTCGCTATGAAGTAGGAGACGCACAACAAATACTTTTTTAGAAATGAAAAACGACTTGAGTGAAGGGATTAAATCAGCATTGCGAAGGCGGGTCATGCTGGGTGAGAGTGCCAGCCCATCCGTGTGTGTCTTATCTTATTTATCAGCAGTTGGGGGATATTATATATCACGACTTCCCCCCCGACTTCTTTTTTTTTTTTTTTTTTTTTTTCTCCTCATTACATATTTCTGCAGGTTTGTTCCACCTGCAGTTTGGACACGCAGCAGCATGTTGAATGCACAGGATGCGTGTTTGTTGTACCCTCTTATTGGCATGATGAACTTAACATGACCCACCTTTTGCAGCACTGCGAGTTTAAACTCATTTTGGAGGGAGTTACAAGATTTTCCAGCTCCAGCTCCAACGTAGTGTAAAAACTCCTCCCGAGTGTAACATCCTGTCTGGAGAGTCCCTCCGTCTTTGAACCTGAACTCTCTTTAACGTGTCTGCACCCAGACAGCTGATGAGGACTCGTACAGGAAACAGGACTGCAGCTACACGTCTTCATACATCTCCATTTTTTTTTTTTTTTTTCCATTCAGTATTCCAGCACACACTTAGTGCACCATTTGGACTGTGCATTGTTTGGACTTTGATCCAGTGCAATTTTCTTTTCCTTCCTCACTTAAATAATATTATACTCATCACACGTCACCCGAGTTATTGCTCATTTAGCATTTCCTTTGGACTTTGATTTATAGTGTGATGAAGAACAGGAAGGAAAATAAATTTTTCACTTGGACAAAAATTAACCAACAAGTTTTGTATTTACCATTAAATCCGTTTACGTCAGTACAATCATTATTTGACTAATCCTTTGCATGCTATTTACAGATATTACCTTTTCTAAGTTCTTACTACACTTGCTTAAGTGCTGCGCTGAAGTACAACGTTCAGGTAGTTTAACTTCCATGTGATGCTACTTTATTTATCCGCTCCACATTTCAGAGGGAAATATTGTACCTACCGCATTTACATACTCACTACGTTTATTTAACAGCTCTAGTCGCTTTTCAGATGAGGATTTGACACAACTGATAACATAACAACATTTTAAAATACAACACAATGTCAAAGAGTAAACCAGGATTTTCCAACTTTTGGACTTCTAATGTATTCCAAAAATCAATGTAGTCAAAGTCACTTTTCAGATATCTATGAGCAAATAGTGATTTTTTTTTTTCACTCTAAACTTCTCTCAATGTTTCATTTCACAAAATTTTCATATGATCCAATGTCTCAAAATCGAAAGATTTGAGAGAAAACTGAAAACAGATTTGGTGTTTTAGAAATTCGTTTTTTTTCTTCTTTCCTTTTCCATGAACTATCTGACGACCCCTCAGATTTATCTGCTGTCCCTGTTTTTAAAACTGGATTAAAAAAAAGTTGTTCAAAACGGCTCCACCTGCAGCAGCTACAACAGTAACAAGCCGTTACACAATAATGCTTTATTATTAATAAACTAATGACGTCGTGCACGATAATGTACCAGTCGGGCCGAAGCAGCAATTTCACTTTAATATTTTCACTGCATTTTGCTTCTTATACTCCTGTACTTCAACTCTGTATGCACTTTTTATATTGCTGAATTGGCACTTTTACTTGAGGCTCTGAATATTGTTTTTCCACCGCTGTCAATACCTTACACAGATAAAATGATCAATAATTAACCCCATAACAAATACTATAACAGAGTGCTTTTATGTGGTCGTTTTTCTTTCTTATCTAATGCAATTTTAAAGATAAATAACTTCCAAAACTCCTACTTTAATATATACATAATACTTAAAAAAATATATATGTATATATATACATATATATATATATATATGAATGTAAACCTCTGTAAAAACAAGTTCAAGCTCAGTCACCATGACCTCCCGGTTAAAAACTAAACTATACTTTTATTTTTGTGGTCTTTTTTTTTTTTTAATTTATTTTTTTTTTTTTTATTCCGTATTTGCACGTGACAGTCTTGAGCCGTCGCGATGTTGTTCAGGACGTCTGTGGGGAAAAAAAAAAAAAAAAAAAAAGCCTCCGTTTAATTCCCTGGCTGTTATAAACAGCCCACACTTGGATAATAGGTAAGCTCAACCCACCTCCACAAGTCGGACACACTTTGAGAGGACGTTGCAGCTCAGCGCGACTCTCTTGCTTTAGCTTTAAGCACTCGTGGGGGAACAATGACGGAGGGGGGGGTTATTTATCATTATTATTATTATTATTATTTTTGGGGGTCAGTTTTTCGTCGATAAAGAACCTGACATGATTTGGCCGGGAAATGCAGCTCAGACCTGAGGAGTTTAGCGGAGCTTCGAGGCGACAACGCAGCGGAAAAAGTCTCAGCAGCCTGTGAGCTACAGGTAGGAGACATTCATTACGTCGAGACGGCGAGGAGAGCCGCGCTTCCGGCGAGGACTTCAAAATAAACGCACGCCAAAACGAATTGTATGCGGTAATGAGCGCCTATAGAAAGGATGTATAATGGTTGTCTTCAGCTGTGGGTAGTGGCGTGGTGACAAACGTATTTAAATCAGGTTTGTATGATGTGGGTTTGTGCTTAAACTCGTAAACGCAGGGCGGTGGGCAATGCTTATTTGTGCTGAATTTGATCTTAATAGAGTCCTGATTTGTGAATCGTGATCAAACGTGGATCATAACTGATACATTTTTGTTTGATATAATATCACCTGTTGCACTAAAGACCTCCATTTCTTCCTAAAGTTAATCATTTGCCGCTTTTATTTTGAAGAGTAACGTCTGTTCTGACCTCGTCTTGACAAACTTCACGCCGTTCCTGCTTTTGATTATGAAAGGCAGCGATTATTGAAAAAGACAAGTGCTACCTATGATACATATACAATACAGGAATAAGTGTTGTCATGTTCAAGGTATTCAGTTAAAGTGTAACACGTGAGTAGGCCCATAATGTGTTGATTTTTGCCCAGCATTTGACATTTCTAAGGTAGTGTTATAGCTTAAATCGGTCTGTAGTATTGCTTGAACTAAAGGTGCTGTAGGATTTCCTATGTCCCAGTAGAAAAGCCGATATATTTTTAATATGGACAAGTTGCTTTAGTTTTTGGCGTATTAATTCAGCAACACATCTACTTAAAGAGGATTTATAAGACTAATACGTTTCTTTTCTTAAATCCCCTTCAACAGTGTACAGTAAACATTGTGCTCCACTTAGTTTTCAGTAAAGTGATATTTGACGCCTTGTGTTGACTTAAAAAAAACACACTTCTGTCATCAAAGGCTGTTTTGAGGCACTTGCACAATGGGGAGGTTATTTCAGGAGGTGTCATGCAGTGCAGACAGAGTACCTCCGAGTCCAAAGGCTGCACTTCTGTTGCAGGTTCGTACACTGTCTGCGTCTGAGAAACCCCCCAAAAGTCTAAATAAAGTACATTTACAAGAATAAGGGCAACAAAACAAATACAGAGATTACTGACGCTGTGGAGGGAAAAAGGAAAATGATGATCATGCCCAGTGATTCAACAAAGCTCTGAAAATGATTTATGTAAGGTGCAAACGAGGCAAACAGCCTCTTCTCCTTTTGCGTTTACATTGGATTTGTGTATTTGACAAGTGCGTTCTTGTTTGCCTTAAGTTTGAGAGAAACCTCCTTCAGACAACTTCAATATTCTTCAATAATGAGAGAAAACCCTCACGTCAGCTTGTCAGACATGTTGAACCTTTTCTCCCGCACGCCCACTGTAAACTATCCAGAAACAAACTGCTGTTCAGCTGCCTGGTTGTTTTTGGAGTTTTTTTTTTTTTTTGTCTGCATGACAGTCTGCTCAAGGTAAAAAAAAAAAAAATCTTCAGTGTATTTGCTTGTTTTAGTTTATTTGCTACAGTAACTTATTGGGAAATCATTAAACAGATCCGGGTCTGAATAGTCTAATCTTTTGTTATAGGTGTTTTGGGAATGTTCTTGTATGAAGCGGACATGTCTGATCAAAGAGGCAGAGCGAGTTGTAACGGATAGCTTCGAGTGCCGTGTGTGCGGAAGCACGAAGGTGACGCCGCACTTTGGCATGTAGCTTCAAAAAAAAAAAAAGAACTTCGCTTTACATTTTGAAAGGGAAATTTCAGATCTTTGGCCTCAGACAGCCACAGGTTGCTTGCTCGAGGGCTACGGGGAGAGCGCGGCGGGTGTTCAGCGGCGTCTCGGTGACCGGCGACCTTAACGGGATTACCGTCAATCGGATTTGAGGATGTCTTGTGACGGCACAAAATGTTTGTCTCCGTAGACAAAGAAGGACGTGGAGGTCGAGAGACGAAGAGGTGGAGGTCTTTAAGTTTGTATCCCCAAAAAAAAAAAAAAAAAAAAAAGGAATAAAAGTTAGACCAGAGCAGGAGGGAGGTTTCGAAGGAGCATGGAGTCATTGTTTATTTGTTTGTTTTGGAGAAGAATGACCGTGCTTGTTGTTTAACTCCGGGGTCAGACATGTAGCCTATGTATTGTCTCGCTGTAATGACATAATAAACTGGTTCCTGCTCTGCGTATTCGTGCTTAATAAAAACATGGCTCAGTAAACCCGCTGCCAAGGACGAGATACTCGCTCTGTTCTCCCTGAGGTCGCCCGTCTCAGTCAAAACTTATCTCCGTCCTTTCCTCACAGCGGTGGAACAAACTCGCCACTAAAGTCGGAGCGGAGTCGCCGCCCGTATTCTGCAGCGGACTGAAATATGAATGGAGCTGAAGGGTTTTTTGGGGAATTTCAAAAGTAGAACCTCGCTGCAATATATCACCCCTTTCGCAGAAATGTTGTGGAGCAGTTCCTCGGAAAATTGCGCAATCTCTGAGCTGGTAAAAACAATACACTGCCCGCTGATTGATCCTTCCACGGTTCTGGTGGAGGACCTCGGCTGACACGAGGTGATTACGTCACGCGGTGTCCTGAAAGGAATATCCATCACAGCCAGCCACTAAGATCATTTCACCAAGCAGACAAAATGCTTTAGATCTCTGGATCCCGCTAGTTTAATGGGGGGGGGGGGGGACTTTGACAAGAGTTCCCAAGAATGAGTCTTTGGTAATTCAACCCAAATGTTGACGTGTGAGGCTTGGGAAAAAAAACAAAAACCGGCGGACGATGTTTAACAAAACCGCTTGGTTTGGAAAAGATTTCTGGGTGAAAGTCCGATGATTTGTCGGACCACCACCAACCTGCTCACCGATACGGACTTCAGCACTTTTGTACATTGTCACATGACCTACGTGGCTGCCATTCATGCTGAAGTGAAGCCAACCGTCACACTGACACGCTCTGATGGAGTCTTTACTCAGAGAAACGTTGTTACATAAAGAACTTTCTGGTCAAACAGGAAGTAGCACCTTGTGGTAACCAAAGGTTTCACTTCCAAATAAGCTCGATGTTTAAATGAAGCCATTTGTCCATTATACTGTGGTGAAGCCCATCTAGTCGCGTGTTGGATGTATTTTTTTTTGCAGCAGCAGCAGCATGACATTAAACATAATGAGTGAGCATGTCACATGTAACCCGGTTACAGACGGACATCTTCATATAGTCAGGTGACTGAGAGAAAATCACGGGTTGCGGTGAAAAGCAGGATTTGATTGTTTATTCTAGGAATAACGCAGACTAAACAAAACCAATTTTAGTCGGCCGAGCCGTCCTCGTAGCCGAACTGACAGTGATACAGTGAAAAGTTGATCCCAGGGCTATTTGTGTCAGCGACTGCAGTGCTGTCTGTGTTTCATACGATTTTCAGAGTGCAAGCAAACATTTTATGAATGAGATAACCAGAAAGTCAAAGTCTGCTCCCGGTGACTTCAGACAAGGGCACTGCCTGGTGTCAAAAGAATTCCCAGCTGTCAGCTAAAAGGTCATGAAAAGTATTTTCTTTTTCTCTATCTAAACTAAAAAAAATAGGTCGAATAACTGGCCACTGACTCAAGTTTATGCCTTTGCAAGATGGTTTTCATACTTTAAACAAATAGGAAAACGGACCAATAGCTGTCTGTGAGGCAGCGCAATCCCAGTTCTGTGCCGTGCTTTTGAAAATAAGAGCTAAAACGCAGTTTAGTCTGATTGCGTGAGACCTTTCTTAATTTTTGGGGGAATTACATTTGCATACGTTGATTTAAAAAGTGCCATATTTTTCTCCTATCATGAACGCCTGGAGTGATTATTGGTTTATACTGAGGTTTCAATCATCAAACAAAACCTTTCTTTTTGAAGAAGAAGAAGCAGAAGAAGAAGCACAACAACAACAACAACAACTCCCCCCCCCTTTTTTTTTTTTTTTTTTTTTTTTTTTTTTTAAAGTGAACTACAGCAGAACCAGACACCTTCATTCTGCCCTCCGGCCCCACAGCTTGGATCACATACCTCTCCTGAATCCCCTAAACGTGAGAAGAACCCACCAAGCCTTGTCTTATCTATTACCAAAGGCCTTTCACCTTCCCTTTCAACCCTCTGTGATCACAGATAACCAGTCAGATGTTACGTCGAGCGCCAGAAAGACCCTTTTGTTTGAAGAGGTCAGCAGCTGACGTAAAGCTTCTGGCCAATTAGAGATAATACATTGGAAACTGCATGAAGGAGCTTATTTCCATCAGCACCTGTAATTATAGCAGAGCAGGTGGTAATGACTTCCCCTCTCCCCGAGGACAGTACGGCACAGGGCAGGCATGTGTTTGTGTGCACAAGTGAGAAAGAAAGAAAAAAAAAAAAGATGACGTGCAGGTGAGAAAAAAAAACCAAACTATAATGGAAGGTTTAAAGCTTTCCAGTACTTGTGCTGTAATGACAACATCTTAATTAACATCTATATCAGTGATTCCCCTCCAAAGGTACTCGTGCACCGGCGTCACATCTGCAGATGAAGGGAACCTGAAAGATTGTGGGCTACTCGGATAATTTAGAAAAGGATTTCAGTATTTATGCAAAATAACACAAAAATCAGATCGCAAACTGGTGTGACGCCAATCTCGCAGACATGCAAAGCGTTGCAATCGAAAGTGAGTGAAAACTAATTATTAACGGAGCAGGAAAGGTAAAAGAGTAAATTAATAATGGATGAACTGTGGAAATAGTTAAATCAAATGTATAAACAGAAAAACGCGACAAGTGTTCGACAAACACTTCAAAAAGCAAGGTCATAGATGAACAATTGGAAAATGCAGCCTACGGTTAGCTAACAAAGAAAAACCATTGAAATAAGATAAAAGCAATGAAAAATAACTCGTGTCAAAACTGACAAGGTCAAGTGTATAAAAAAAATATTTTGACAACACCCCCTTTTCTTTTCTTTTTTTTCTTATAATCAATAATGTTAAACACTATATCGGAGAACAATTTTTGAAACGTGACAGTGGTGCTCATCCAGACTCATTGACATCAGACAAAACCTTGAATAGTTTGTAAGAGTGACGCGGATCACTCATTCAACCCGTTTTCCAACTACTTTTGCAGCCTCGCTGTCGATGCAGATTACAAGACTTGTGTTTCCTCCCGCAAGGAAACCATTTGCTGCCGTCCACTTCGAACCGCATGCAAAACGGCTTCTACGAGCCGGTGAAATGAGCCCGATCCACGTAATCCATCACCGTAAATGCCAAACTTGGATTTGGTTCTCTTGGCGTCTCCGACGAATTGTTCCTTCGCTGAGAACGAGCCCAGCTTTTACATACCGGCGTGTTTATCGTGCTTTTCGGTCGTGGCCCGCGGGGAAGGCATTTGTTTGACCGTCTCACCTTACGCAACTTCTGGTTTCTCCCGGTTGGTTTTTGGGTAACGGTTCATTTCACGGCACGTTTTGCGCTGAAAAGTAAAGTATATCTAAAAAAAATAAAAAATAAAAATAACAAATATTTGAGTCAGCTCTCAGCAGCACATCAGGTCAGCCATCTGCACGACCTCCGAGGTGCTACACTTCTTTGTAAACATCTGGGCGAGAGTCGACGCTGACCCCGTTTTTTTTGTTGTTTTTTTTTACACAAGCACAGGAACACGGCTTTATTTTGCTTAGTGTATATTTTTAATGTCGAGCAAACAAGCTGAATCAGACTTTGAATGTTGCGTCACCGCCGTGTTTGGTTTTTGAAGACAGAGTCCACTTGTTTGCCCCAGAAACTATTAGGGAAGAGCGTCTCTTTGAAGCCAAACCTGGAGACAAAAAACAAACATTAATTTTTTTTTTTCTTTTTTTTTACAAGTGTACATGGAGATGGAGCGGCGAGGTGCCTGCTGTTAACATAGAGCTGTGTGTTTGTGTATCCAGGGCCAGGAGCATGACTGAGCAGCAGGAGCAGAGTGAAGAAACCGGCCTGATCTCGACACAGGACCTGGAGCCCTCCAAGGACGACGACACGCACGGCCACTTCAGGCAAATCTCGCACACACCAAACACACACTGCGCCGCAACACTTGCTGCCTTTCCATATTCCCCCCCCCCCCCCCCCCCTCTCTCTCTCTCCCTCTCCCTCCCCCAACCCCTCCCCACAACACACACACACACACACACCATCTGTATCCTGTGCATGGTCATGGGTTACAGCCCTGGGAGATTTATTTTCACAGCACTTATTTTGTGCTTTTATTTCAGCTGTATTTGATGTCAAACAATAGACGAGCGCGGGCGCACACGCACGCACGAAAGGAGATTTACAAAGGATGTGTTTTTCTTTTCCCTTCTGAGGCCTCGGAGGAGATATGAGCTTGGAAAGTGTGCCGCAGTCTTACCAGTAATAAATTAGTTTAATCCATCGCAGCATTTTTTTTTTTTTTTTTGGGTGCAAGCATTCATATGCACGTGTCTGTGCGTGTCTGTGTGTGTGTGTGTGTGTGTGTGTGTGTGTGTGTGTGTGTGTGTAGACAGAACGCACGTGTTATATAAGAGGGATTCGAGGCGGGAGCGGCGTAATCCTGTGGAATCTGTTCTGGGATGGGATTTAGCATTGAAGCGTGGTGTGTTGGTAGACTCGGTGAATGAGTGGAACCTGGACACTTAATGCATATGTCAGTCTTGAACTCGTAGCGCTCAGTGTGTGCAGTGTGTGCAGTGTGTGCAGTGTGTGCAGTGTGTGTAGTTGTGTAGGCTTTATCCCCTCCCACTGCCCTACTTATCTCAACCCTCCTCAGCTGCTCCGCGCTGTATTTCGGGTTGTAAATCTTTTCTACAGTATTATATTATGCATCTATGGCTGCATTAATTGATTCATGACCCTTAAGGAGCAGAAAAACATTAAAAAAAAAATAAGAGGATCATATTTCAATTCTCATATTTGTATCACTATAAAGCTGTTGCCAAACAACTCTTGTAAATCCAGGACACACAAAGAAACATTAGAATTCATTTTGAATCACGTCTCTGTCCAAGTGATGAGTGAATATTTGCTCTCCATTTCAGTCTCTTTTGGTCTCCACCAGCTTCTAGTCAGCATATAGGTCTTAAACTGCTAAATGCTTCATATTGCAGTAAGTAGGCTATACTCGGTGACATTTATTAGAAATTTAGGTTTGTGCACATTTACACAGAATGACAGTAATCTTTTCGTAATTGTCTGAAACATATATCATTCTGAATGTCAAAGGAATAAAAAGTATTACAAATTCAACTTGATTTTATGTGAAATATTGAAAATAAAAATCAAGCAGAGTTTTTTTTTTTTCCTCTTATAAAGAGTTAACACGGTGATATTTTTTACAGCTGAAAGAAAAGCATTCGTCAAGGTCCTCCAAAGAGCACGGCACATACTTATTATGTAGCACGCAATACAAATGTTGTTTGCTTGAAGTCCTGGGATTTCCCCAAATATCCTCACTGCCCATGTTTGAGCTGCGTAAAGAAAATGATTATGTGGAAGTACCTACTGAATCTCCACATATAAAGAGTCCCAATGTTTGACCACAAAACATTTGGATAATGATTCAAATGAATAGACAGCTCTGAAAATGAGCCAAGACCATAAAACATCAACTCACGAGTTAATTTATCTCACCGGTATAAAGTGTTTCTTTCATGAATAATAAGTCTTGTTCCAAATGAGAGCTCCACTTCCTTGATTTTAAACTCCTGAAAATCCTCATCTTTTCTTGTGAGTCTCATCGTGACTCTTATCAACTTCTCTCACTGCTCTTAGCCCCAATTTCTTCTCCTCCGGCTAAATTATTGACTGCGAGTCCACCGCTACACCGGCCACCGATGGGAGGTGTTCGCTTTCTAATTTAGGATTCAATTTAGGATTCTTTGAGCTTGTAATTAGTTTCACTATTCCGCCTCGCAGCCAAGGACACTGCGATACACGGGCAAAAGCGCATGCGTACACACACACAAACACGGCTTCGCTCACGGGGGTATAAGCTGATACACAGGTTTGGTTTCATTTCCAAACCACAGCTTCTGAAAAGTGACGGCAGGGATCAAAGACGGTTGTTCTCGGGGATTTGTTGGTGTTATTTAAGCCTCATTATAGCTTATGTGAAGGACAGTTACACACAATGTGATCCACAGTCCGCTGAGCCTCCTGGCAACCAGAAAAACAACATTTCACTGCTGCTTTCTGAAAACCTGATTTTGGGTTGTTGTTGTTGTTGTTGTTTTTTTCTTCACATTTTTACTTCAAATATTAAATTTGATGGTTTCCTTCTGGGCCTGTGAATCTCAAACCCTCTGAATAATGTCCAAAATAAACATGAAGCGACACTGTGTTGAGGCTATCCGTATATGTATCATTCCTTCGTGACCTTGTTGATACGATACTCCCCCGACGGTATGGTGGGAATAGCCTGTAGCGGTTTTCTTCTTACTCTCACCTCGCTGTACCAACAGTATTGATTAAGACCTGGAATCTCGGGTAAAAGGGAGCGACAGATGGAGAGCGAGAGCGAGGACTGGAGAGCCGGTTAGTCCCCACAGAGCCGCCTGTGTTTTTAATAATCACTCTGTTCTCTCCACCTGAGAGTGCCGAGCCACTGTGTGGTCTATTTATAGGCGGAAACCAGCAGGCAGGGAGAGCAGCACACACACACCGTTGTTCATAACATGATCACAAGATGATGAGATGTCTTTTCCAGGAGGGCGGTTTTAATGAGGAAAACTGCAAATTTGCAAATCTAGGGCAAGCTGCGTTACATAATTAAATGTTGGAGAGGTTAAACCGAGGGTAGTTTCCAGCTCTTTGGATGACCTGATTACTGCTGTAATTTAGTTTGGTTATGGATTAGTCGGTCGTTATCCTGGTCTCTCAATTCATGTTAGCGGCATTTAAATTGGGCAAAAACTCTAAACTTTAAAGACATATGTAATTTGGACAATGTTTATCACTTGTATATAGTACCAACTCAATACCATGACGAACAATGTAATACACCCGTCACTCCACGAGAAGATACTGTTTCTACCTAAAGTGTTTCTTTCGATATTTGGCGATTGCCCTTTTGGTATTTTGGAGCAGGAAGTGACCATATTTGGACGAGTGGAGAGGAGCGTGCGGTGAGTCTTGACTCGATAAGATCGGGAACCCGAGGATGCTGCGCCCGCCCACCAATGCCGGAAACCTTTTATGAAAGAAGTTGGATGTGAATCTTGTGAAACCAGAGCCTTTTTGTTAGCCAACCCCTCGTGGCCTTCGGTGGTATTGGAAGTTTAAAGTGCTTCCGCATTGCCCTCAATTTCAGACCCGGAAGCTTTAACAAGCAGTCAGTGGATGTTCTCACGCCCAGGAGATGCAAAACGTGCCAGTGACACGGTATGTTATCCTCCAGTGGACCGACGGGTGTGTCACACGCTTTGGCAGAATACCAGGGTGCATAATTCTGGATAGGTTCATCTTGTAACTAAATATAACTCACATGTCGAAGCTCCTATTAAGAACAATAAGCTGTTATTGTAAACCAGTTAAAGTAACGGTGAATATTAAAAAGTGTCCCCATTAGCTGTAACAGCAGGGAAGACACAGGTTGGCTGTTCGGGTGCATTGATGGATACTAGCAGTATTTTTTTTTATTTTATTTTTTGAAGGTGATACATGGTGCAAGTTGACTGACGTATCGCTTTAAGTCTCTGTAAGGTGTCCAGCCGATGCAGCAGGAGACCTGGCAGCGCTGTCACAGCTGTACTGCTCTGCTGTACACAACAACCACGCGCACGCACACACACACACACACACGCACACACACACACACACACGCACACACACACACACACACGCACACACACACACACACGCGCACACAGCAGGCAGACATAGCATCTGTCAACCCCCTCCACTCCTTGACACTTTAACCCTGCTTGGATCTTTTTCCAGCCTGAGCTGCGCATCTTCGTCTCTCACTCGCTCTCTTGATTCAGGAGATAGCAGTTGGAGAAACAATAAAGACGACAAAAATGAATGAACTGAGAATTGAACAAATGTTACAGGACACTCGGGTGCTATGAGGCTTACATTATAGTGCTGCGTCCATTTTACA
This sequence comes from Embiotoca jacksoni, assembly GCF_022577435.1. Taxonomy (NCBI): domain Eukaryota; kingdom Metazoa; phylum Chordata; class Actinopteri; family Embiotocidae; genus Embiotoca; species Embiotoca jacksoni. The sequence continues at coordinate 3,630,309 of NW_027185387.1, read as the reverse complement.
CATTTATAAAATCAATAAGAAGAATTCCCCGCACGGTGTGTTAAAATCCAATAAAACTACTGCGAGAGAGGTGACGATGTTCATTGCTGTAATGTTAAAAAAAAAAAAAAAAAAAAAAAAAAAGACGCTATTGTTTGCTGAAACAATCACAACTCAGTCTTAAGTATCTTTTTCTGTATTTTCATTATGACATAAATTTCGCGAACAGACTGAGTTTGCTCCGTCGTCGTGGAGATGTAGCGGTTGTCATGTGGGCGCTCGCTGTCCCGGCAAACTCGAAACAAAGCGCTACAGATGAAAACAACTACTGAGGCTGTCAACAGATCTGTCTGCAAAGACAAAGACCGGGCCGAACAGTCGAGAGTCTGTGCTGTCAGTGAACCTTGAGTTGGTCGAACTGCTGCGCGTTGTTCAGTTGCATAAACAACAGTGAATGTCACCACTGTGTGTATATATTTTATCGTATGCAATTTTGTTTTGCTTTACATTGTTGCAGGAGTGGACCGTTATATCTCTGCTCCCACAAGTTGCTCATCAAATTGGTCTTTTTTTTTTTTTCAGCATCATTTTCAAAGCATCTTTCAGTCATTTTTATATCTCTTTCACACAACGATCTTACTATTCTTTAAAATGTGTCCCTCCCAACAGTGAAGAATATGCTGCAGTCACAGCTTTAATTTTCTAACTTTGAAATAGCTCAGCTGTAATCTAATTTTACCGAAGAGCATTTTTTATTAGAGTTAATGTCAGTCAAAATGTTATTAAGTGATGTGAAGTTCTGCTTCATCATTTCATGCAAAACACAAAAGAAAAACAAAGTGAAACCTAAAACAAATTAGAGACTTACTATTTGAGAATAAGCTCAGCCAAAGTTATTCTTCCATTCTGTCGCTATAATGTGAGAAACATTTTGTATTCCCTACTTCAGCAGGTGTTTCTTTATCTTAACGGTCAAATCATTTTGTCGTATCGTCTCTCACGTTATCTACGCTGCACGCTGAAATCGCCCATCTCCGTTCCAAAATAATATCATTTCTGATGATGATAGTTTCTCCCCATGTGTATATTTATTTTACTTTTATTTTTCCAAAACAATTCGTACAATTTGATAAAAAAGAAAATAGACAATGACCGTTTTTTGGTTGTTTTTTTTGGCCACGCGCACACAAAAAACCCTCCCACAGAAACGAGCATTTCCCCGACACCGTTGTCTCGGCGTCGCGACCCCGGCGGTCAGACTTTGGCCGCTCTCGCGTCCACTGAGACGAAGAGCTGCACGGAAAAGAAACTTAACAAGAGTCAGGGAGAGTCGTTCAGGGACAGAGGTCACACTATCTTCTTACCCAGAGCAGCGTCTCTCGTCAGGGAGGACGCCGACAGTCCCGCTGCTGCGAGGGCAAAAGCGAGGAGCATTTTAACAGAGCGACACCTCGTTGAAAACAGCGAGGACGGCGGAGGAGAATACAAATGCAGCCGTTACGTGACGTCTCTCGCAGAATCGAGGCACAGCTGTGTTGAGACGTGGATTCTCATAAAATATGAGCGCTGCTCTTTGTCTCTTTTTTTTTTTTCTCCATGTGCACACCGCCAGCCCGTTTTGCGTTCACATTGCGGCTCGTGGGGAGTTTACGGGTTCGTGCCAGTCGACTGTTAGCTTAGCCACGCCGCTGAGTTTTCCATTGCCGCCCCCGTCGAGCTTCCCGCTCTCACGCGGCCCAGATGCAGTTCGCGCAGATAAACAAATAAAACGACGGGTCTTTTATTTCAGACAGAAGTAAACAAAAAGCATCGTTTTTCCCCTTCTATTTAGCGACCATTCATTTTTCTGTTTGAAATGCCAACCGTCTCTGGCAGATTATCTGCGGTAGCGAGCCAGACAATTATGTTAACGTTAGTTTTATAACTTGGCTGAAAACGTGGACTTTTAATGTCCCCAAATGAGTTTTTAAAAGAAGAAAAAAATCCTGTCGAAGTTTTGTCGAGTCGGCACTTAAATGCCAAATGCACATCCTGCTGAGAGAATGCAGCTGAAGCTGAAGCTGCGTCTGCCGTTGATCCGTTTATCTAAGTTGACCTGGACACAAGAAACTGGAAGCATTGTTGTTTTATTGCACTGCAGACCTTCCCCGAGTAAAGATCAACATCACAAATAAGATCACATCTTTTAAAACGCCAATATTCAAAGTCTTTCTTAAGAAAAGGTTCGCTAAATGTGTTCGGGGCAAAATTAAGAAATGTGGCCTGTCAAGAATACAACTTATATTGAGAGAGTAATAACTGTCATATGGTGTGTTAATGGTAATTATTACTGGTTGATTGACGTGTACATGTAAGCAGTATTTGAATAGTTGAATGGATTAAAAAAAAAAAGCCCATTTTATCAACAGATCAGACGTTTTACACATCAAATCTTGATCTTTAACGTAACTATAAGCTGCCTCTTAGATAAATGTAGTGAAAATATCGTTCCTGTGAACAATACTTAAGTAGAAATAGTTTCAGTCCAGCTGATAAATATGTATGTAGGCTGATTACCACAGCATTGGCTGCTCCACACTTGTTCATACTTTTAATAGTAAGTTTTCACTTGTAACATTTAGAAGAGCAATGACTTTAAGGGATTTGAGCAGGAGCCGGTGTGTTTCGCAAACGTTAGTCTTCCTGTCCCCGGTTGGACTCTGCATGGCTGCAGATATCAAGGCTCACTTTCTGCCCTTCATTTAGTGCCTTTCATTCGTGCTCAGTACGAGAATTGGCTTCCACCGAGTGAGATAATTAATCTCGGTACACATGAAGCCGCTGTTTGGTTTTTCCAGAGCTCCCGTTTTTAGCAGCATCTCCTTGAGCTGCGGTGTTTTCATATCAGCGCTGCGTTCCACCTCGCTGTGCTCGCTGCCAATCACCCGGCACTCTCACAAAGATACGGGAAGAAAGGGAAAGTCCCTCAGAGAAGAATCCATCAAAAACGCCCTACCCTTCACTCTTTATTGCAGCGTACATGTCTTCCGCTTTAAAGCGTCTTAACTGGGGCAGCAGTTCATTTCAATGACATTTCCCCTTAAATGTCCGATTAAACTGTGTTTTATCTGCTGGATGGTTGTGTCTGCCTTTGCAACAGATATGAGTATCATGCTGTGACATCTGCTGCACTGCTCTGACTGTTCCTCCTGGGGCAAGTTTGATGCCAGTGATGTGTGTCGGTGTGTGTGTGCATTTGTGTGTGTGTGCGTGTGTGTGTGTGTGTGTGTGTGTGTGCGTGTGTATGTGCTCATGTCCTATTAAAATAGTGACACGGCTAATCTCCTGGCATGGTCGCTATTTGTGTTTGAGCAGCTCAATATTTATCTTTGATTACGAGGTTTTGCAACAGCCTTCGTCTCTCTGCACTTATGCACACGCTGATGATTAACTCGTCATGTGGAGGCAGGGATTTTCATGACATGTATACATATGCACACATACCGTACGTGCTCACCAGCTAAGGACTGTTTTTTTGTCTTCTTTAGCTCAGGTGAAGGTATTAATCTGCCTTCCCAGGCGCTTGTGAGGTATTTTTGTCACATTGACGGTCATTTTTGAGAAAAATGCAAATGAGGATATGTAATTTTAATTAATTATTTTCTTTGTTTCATCACAGGTTTCAACTGATTGAAGACCTGTCGTATGAAGATGTGAAGAAATGTTACAGGGGCTCGGTGAGTCTGCTCTCTCTTTTGATCCTGATTGTTCCTTTCTTAGCCAGATGTTTAATAAAAGTGACAGCCCCAATTAAAGTGGCACTCTCCCTCTCCGCAGTGCTAAATTTCGACATTGGACACTAAATAAAAGGAACAATCTAATTGATTTGGGTGTACAAACTCCCTTTTTGTACAGTTTGGACTCTGATTTGGACCCTTCTCTCTGAGCAGTAATTTTTTTTTTGATCTATCGCTGCTTCAAATCGGAAAACAAACATCTAATACTCAAAACCTATCTGAATTTCATGACATATAGTAGTTACGTAATGTAGTTACGCTGGCAAATTGTCCCACAAGAATTCCATCATTTTGCACTGTGGGAGCAAAATGGAAAATTAGAGCCACTATAATCATGTGTCTTTCAGATGTTTTGATAATTTTAGCGTATATTTTAGTATATAATGTCATTATCATTACGACCATACCACAAACTAATCATCTTAGACGTTTCACCCATGAATTCAGTCAGAGAATGATTATACGTTAGCGGTCGGCATCAACCCTGGGTTTTTCTTCCCAGCTCTCCGTGCTACTGTAACTGCAAAGCGCCATATTCCTGAGGACAGGAGCTGCTCCAGCACGAGCTATTAATAGAAAGACTAGAACAGAAGCGGCGGAGAACAACAAACTGAGCAGACATGAGCAGAAGGAAGAAAAGACAGATGGAGATGGAGAGCAGGAGAGAGAAATAGCGGGAGATAATCTGGTGCGAGAGATATGTAGAAGTGAGTTTGAGCTGTGAGAGAGGAGAGCGCGGGATGAATGAGAGCTCTTGTGTGCTCAGGGAGGAAAATGTATGATTTTTTTTTTCTGAAAAGGGAGGATTTTAGGTGTCACAGACTGACACTACAGACAGGAGGAGAAAAATACGGAGGCAAAGAGGAAAGGCAAAGGCAGACAAAGAAAGGGCTTAAAGTGGGAGCAGTGGAGAGTACCTGTGTGCGAGAGAAAGGTTTTTTTTTTTTTTTTTTTTTCTTCTTCTCTCTCCTCCCCTCAGCTCAGAGTGATGAAGGGCAGAGTGTGTGTATGTGTGTAAAGGAAGGAGAGGGAGGGTGTCAGCTGGGTGCTGCAAAGTGTAGAGTCACTGGAGGTGTATTTGAGACAGAGAAAGAGAACCTTGTAGTTGAGAAAGAGCTCAGTGGCTGTAAACTGAGGCGTTGCTGCTGTAGGTCTGCAGTGTGTTTGTTTGTGTCTGCGTGTGTGTAGGTGTAAACATTAGAGCCAGGTTTGTGTGTGTGTGCGTGTGTGCGTGTGCACGTAGATTAGAGGTAGTTGCGCGGAGGCAGTCCTCCGTTCTCGGGCCCAGCACTGACCGGCGACAGGGGAACAGTGTGTGTCTTGCAGCGGCTTGTTCCAGGCCCTGGATGTGCGCGAGTGTGTGTGTGTGTACGGTGCCAACGTGCTGAGCCTGGTGCAGAGCTCGCGTCCTTTGAGGCAGAGGGTGGTGTCTGCGCCAAGCGGAGCCGGAGTGGCCGGTGGCGGCGGAGTGGCCGGGGGTGGCGGCGCTGGTGCCGGTGCTGTGCAGGCAGGCCGGTCCGCCAAGGAGCTGCTCATGACTCTGCCCTGTCCCTCTGCACAGACTGTCAGCAAGTACAACTCGCAGTACCACAAACTGTTCCAGTGCGTGCCCAAGGATGAGATCCTCATGAAAGGTACTGTCACTCTGACCAGGAAGAAAAATGTACTGCTGCTGCTCTCATTTCACTTGTTTTGCATTGTAATGTATTCGTACTCTGTTCGGCTCTTCCTGCAGGCTGTGAATGCGTTGTAACACTGTGATGCAGCTAAAAGTATTTTCTAAAATATGAAATGTATCGGCTAATAATGTCAACTATAGTTTGAATTAATTCATTCATTATCAACATTGGTGGCAATTAATCAAGAAATTCCAAGTTTGAATGTTCCAGCTTTTCAGATGTGGGGATGTTCTGTTTTATATCATTGTAAAGTAATTATGTTTTTAGAATATGAAACGCCAGTTGGGCAAAAACAAGTCACCTTAAGACGTCACCTTTGGCACCTTTTAACTATTTTCTGACAATCTAAAGGGTAAATGATGAAGTTATTAGTAATGACACACGAGTTGCAATGTTGGGCAATTTACTTTCTCGATCAATTTCTCGTTAAATAATACTCACTGTGTTGCTTTTCTGGTATTTTCGTTACTCCCCCCTGCTGTGTCGGCTGCCTTTAAACATGTCCCAAATTCTCCACACCTTCCACCTTTTGTATTCAATGTGTGTAGAAATAGAAAACAAATGGTTTAACTTTGAGGCCGCTGACCTGAGCCTCAGTGACTCCACACAGCTCTCTAGAAGTCCTGACTTTAACTCCAGCTGTGCCTGAAATCACTCCTTCGCTCACTCAGTCACAACTCCTTCTGTAATGGACACTCAATAGTGAGAAGCAAGATGAGGTTTCAAACACGTACTAAAAATCATCGCCGTCAGCTGTTGAGCTGCGTCACCATCATTTTGACATCTGTCAAACGAAGCGCACTGCATTGTGGGATTGTTACCGGAAAGTGGGCTCTACACTTTTCTCCCATTGCGGCAATTTTTTTTTTTAGGGCGTTATGAGGTTGATAAATTTACACACTCGTGAACTTGTGAACAGTAAATGTAACGCACTGTATAGCAAATAGTATTTCGGACACAGCTCTAACGGTGGCTGATGTTAGCAAGAGCGCACAACATCAAAATAAGAGAAATTCTCTATTTGTAGACCAAAATGTTTGTCTCATCAAACCTTTTGAAGTTTATACTGTCCAGTATTTTTTAATTCGTGCTACTTTTTTTTATTGGTTTTAAATGGCTGTCCGGGTACAGTCTTCATCCCGTCACTGCTCTTGCTTCAGCTCTTCCTCCTGGTCAGCCTCAGCAACTTTTCCTGCACAGCATCAATTTTGAACAGTTCAACCTGCTTTAACATAAACTTTGATGCCATCTGCGACCTATCAAAAATAAAACGTGAAACTGAGGAGATAAATGTTTGAAAAGAAATTCTTTTAATTTCCCGAAAATCTGATGAGGCAGTTTAAGAGATACTGTTTTTAATGAGCTTGCATGTTTTTCTTGATCCAGTTGACAGCTGCTGTAAGTGTTTGTGTCCCTTTTGTTCCCAGTGTACTCCTGTGCTCTTCTCAGAGACATCCTCCTACAAGGCCGGCTCTACATTTCCAGAAACTGGTTGTGTTTCTATGCCAACCTCTTCGGCAAGGACATCAAGGTTGGCCTGACGGACAGACAGCTTAATAAACTCAAACTGACTTTGGAGTTTGGACAAGTTGACAAATTATTTGACTGAAAGTCAGTCAGGATTACGGGCCGACTTGAAGCTTCACAGCCTTCTTCCACATGTAAAATATCTGCACTGTGGAAATTATGTAGCACGAACATGTAGACTTCCTGAACCTTCACCAGCTACGTGGCTTTCCCTTTTATGTTGTCCACTGTACCTTTTCCCTTCATTTCCTTGAAACCAAAACTCTCCTGACATGTCAGTGACAATAAGCTACTTATTCAGACTGCATTCCTCACATTCTCACTGAAATAAGACACGTTTTCACGTCCACTGCTGATTTTCTTCAGGGGCTTTCCCTCCGTATTTTAGTGCCTACCTTCCCTTCTACCATTTCCTCTCATCATGACGGTGGTTTTACCTCACCTGTCATTTTCTCATCGTTCTGTTTTTAAGTTTTCCTCCTCAAATCTCGAGTGCGTCCTTGTTAAATGTCACTTTTTTCCCCGTCTCCTCTAGGTGGCTATCCCTGTCGTCTCAGTGAGGCTGGTGAAGAAGCACAAGACAGCTGGCCTCGTGCCCAACGGCTTGGCTATCACCACAGACACCGGCCAGAAGGTAAACACTTCCATCACAGTCGCTGTAAATTGAAATACTTGTGTTGATTAGCGCTGTGTTTTCCAGAGGAGCTGTGATGGAAAAAACAACAACAGCCCGCTATAGATAGAAGCAGAGCAGAGTACCAGCCTGCTAGCTCAGGAGAGGGAAGTTTTTCCACCCTTACAGCAGAGGTGTTCAGAAGAACCTCCTTTCTGTCATACCAGTCTCCACCAGTCATGAGGTGCTGCTTTCAAAGACTGTTTGTACCTTTCAGCTTTTGTCCTGGCCTCATCAAGCCTCATCAAGCCAATGTAATCACGGGGTAAAATCCGGGTAATTTATCTTCAGCGTCAGAGTAACTGCGCAAAACGAACCTTACAAACACATGGAAAGTGTGTGTTGGCCAGAGGCTGGAAGCTATTTTAATGAATTGGTCCCCCAAATTAATTATTTGTGTGCAACGCGCCTTCTGCTTAGGAGAAAATAGAGGGAGGAAATTGAGTCTTTAGAAAGCATGATTTGCTAAATTGAGGGAATAATACAACAATGTTGAACACACAAATAAGTCATTTGAAACTGTGATTCATCAGAAAACCTCCCACCACCACCAGCAGCTACAGGCTCTGTCGAACTCAAGACACAAGCACCTTAGTGCTGAAATCTATGATGTCAAAGCTTTTCATTCGATATGTATGGTGGAATGAGGTCAAACATGACCCGTGATGAATTTAACATACTACATATACATATCAGAAATACCGACAGGTGAAAAGAAGTCCTTTTCTAAGATGCTAACATATAAACAGATATAAATGAACAGACAGCTCTTTTTTAAGCACCCGTAATTAACAGATGCCCTTTTGTCGTTTTTTTTTAATGCTAATCTCAGGAAACTTTGTCAAGTCATTTTCAACATGATTATGCAATCTGTATTACATAACCACACACACACACACACACACACACGCCTCTGGACACCATGACTTTGCTGCACATGTTGATTGAGGTCGATTCTTCTGTTCATGAGGTCAAACGTTCGCAGCTCGTGTCTTCAGCCACAAAGTTCAGGGTCATTTGTGTTTTTCAGGGGAGAAAGAACGAGACTGTTTATGAGCTGACAGACAAAAGCAACTGAAAACAAACACACAGTAACACAATGTATCAATTACAATATAAATGCATTCAACAGCACCTTTTAGATAGCAGTGATATTTATCCAGGTCAGAGCCATGTTTGTGAAAGCTGTCACTGACCTGTCGCTCATAATTGTTCATGAAAGAATAAACTGGAACAAAACTGTTTGATGAGAAAAATATCCTCTTTGTGCTCCAGATTAAAACTTTTAAATCTCTGAAGTGTTCCCAAATGGTTTCAATGAAAACTTGATATCTCTGTTTCTCTATTTTATTTCTTCAGTATGTATTTGTATCCCTGCTATCGAGAGACAGTGTGTATGACGTCCTGCGCAGGATCTGCACACACCTACAGGTCAGAGGGCACGTACACACACACACACACACACACACACACACACACACACACACACACACACACACACACACACACACACACACACACACACACACGTTCACTCCGCCTGCTGTATGTACTGTGTGGCGTACGTGTCACTTACAGAGGTGATTTCCTTCCCCTCTCCAGGTCAATGGGAAGAGTCTGAGCTTGAAGCAGTTCATGGAGGAGCCCACCTTGTTGCTGGTCAGTGGGAACATGAGAGAAAGTCTTTCATCACCCATTCAAATTTGAAAGTTGTGAAGATCACAGTGAGGGGAACTTCAACAGTGTTGTGTGAAACACGCAGCAGAAGGTTGACTTACCTTCTTCCACAGACGGGATCAATAGATCATTCTGTTGCAGCTGCAGCCTCGCAGGAAGGAATTATTCCCCGAGTCGGCAAGATGCTATCAAAGAGTTCTCTGAAGTCACCTTGTGTGTGTGTGTGTGTGTGTGTGTGTGTGTGTGTGTGTGTGTGTGTGCGTGTGCGTGTGTGTGCGTGTACGTGTGTGTGTGTGTGTGTGTGTGTGTGTGTGTGTGTGTGTGTGTGCGTGTGTGTGCGTGTACGTGTGTGTGTGTGTGCGTGTGTGCTGCTTGGCTAAAGAACAGCTTTTGTATTATGGAATAATTAAGTTCTGTTAACATACTCGTCCTTGATCATGCTCTAACCCTGGCCGATAATATTCGAGGAAAAAAAAAAGCTGTGTGTTCAAGAGGCCTGCGTATTATGATAAAGGTTTATTAGAGCTTTGGTGGCGCCTGACCCAGAAAATGTTGGGTTGTATAAGTGAAGTCTTTTCAAGAAGTAAATGTAGTGATATTCCAGGTAATTAAAAATAATGATAATAATAATGTTTTTCGTAGCTCGGTATTTCCTTACAGCGTAGCTTCCATACAGGCGCCATTGGGTCCTAGTAGGCATTTAGCTTGTTGAAGCTCAAAATAAATGTGTTACCATTTTACAAACAGTTTTACTATATAATAGCTTTATTAATAGTTGGTAACTCATTTGCTTGAGCATTATAGATCAGTCATAAACCATTGATCGGACCAGATATTGTGAAGAACGACTATGACTATTTGGACTGTTGTACCATTTATTTGGACAAAAATAATTCATTACTAATTTATTTACATGTATAACTGTACACTTGTTAGTTTATTAAAAGGGTGTGGTACCCATGAGCTTCTAAACATGGATTACTAACATATTTGTCTGAATTAATGATAAAACACACGCTAAAAGGATTTTCCTTTGCAACCCAAAAGTTGTTTGAATTAATGGCCCGAAACGTTTAATAAAGCATTAGTGGATTGATATAAGTAACCATTTTTGGTTTGATCTTGAACCCGGTGATGTGCTGACAGCTGAGTTGTTCAGACACCGGTACGGTGGATCATTATCCGTTGCACTGGGATCACCAATACGTCCTCCTCTCTCTCTCTCCTGTGCCGTAGGACGAGTTCCCGACGCCAGACGAGTTCCCGGTGGTCGACGAATTCCCATCAGTGTTAAAGTGGAGAAGGAAACCCTCGGTGGTGTCTGTGTCCTCCTCCCTTCCTGACCTCCTGGGGAACTCCACCAGCAGCCTGAGCGCCGCAGACACGTCTTTCAAATCAGAACAGCCGCTGGAAGGTGATAAAACTGCTCGTGCGATGATGATGCAATGTCAGTGTATGTACACGAAGTCCAAGGCCTCACTCAGGGCTAAACGCTTTCAGATTCTTGTCGAAGTGACTTATAGTTTACTTCAATTTCCTCGTCTTCTATCAGGACTGTTATGAGATTTATCCACATGGCTTACCAAAATCTCGATATCACCCATCTGACTGCTAATTGTAAAGCATTTCACGGGGTGGCAGCATTGTAAGTACGAAAATAGATTTAATCTTGAGAATAATTAGAGCCTGCGTTGTGTAATTTTAAGAGATTGTGGGGGAATAAAAGATTTAAGGAGTCCTGCTCAGTAAGGAGGCGTTAATCTGTGACGAGTTTTAAATGAAACGGGGACCGAGTTATGAATGAAGACCGAGTTAAAGTTCTGTCTTTAAATGTCACTTATATTAGAAATGGTTGTTGTCGTCAAAGCATGTTTATATTGTACGTCGTGTATATATAGTTTAGTTGACTGGATACATACGGTGTGTGTATGTGCTTAGGCTTTCATTGTGTGTGTCTGTGCGTGAGACAAAAAAAAGAGAGAAAGACAGTGAATGAGTAATTGCTTTCGGACGGCAACGTTTCTGTTACGCAACGACACATTAAGCTCCAAATGGAGATTAAATCATGCGGGGGCTTGTATTAAAAAGCTTTGGGGCGGATGCAGATTAAATCGAGATTAGCACAAACAATGTCTGCTGTCAGAGTTGTCTGAGGACACTTTTAACGGCTATATACACTGACTGGCTTTGGACCTTCTTCACGCTAACCTACATTAATGCTGCTCTCCATTACAGGTTGGAAATGTGGTCGGCGTGAGCTTTTATGTATGTTATTGTCACGGCTCATGTGTGGAGTGGAAACCTGGGGAGTAATGTAATTAAAAGATGTACGCTTTGATAGCCTAACCTGGATTATAATAGCCTTTACATAAAGCGCCATATGGACACACACCTGTGCAACAGAAAACAATGTATTCATGTCAGCTAGCATGCAATAATTATTAGGCTGCAGGGAGTTTATGGTTATGTAATATTGACAAGAAAAAAATTATTAAAAACAACATAAGATTAAGATTTATTTAGTCCTCCTTTAAAAAGAAATATGCACACCTGTTGTTCCAATTTTTTTTTCCAATTTCTTACTTTTTAAGAAAAGTTTCTTAGTTTTTAGTTAAAAATGCAAGTAATTAAGTAACTTACATAAAAATGTATCACCTTTTTCCATCTTAAAAACCCTTAGCTATGTATAAAATAATATAAAATGCATGGATGAGAATGTCCTCATTAATATAAAAAGTAATTCGGTTGATCTCACATTCTTCAACTACTTGGCACATATTCTTTTTCTATGACATAATTCAGGTTTAATCTTCAGAAAATCATCAGCAGACAGCAGTTAAGTTCCCTGTCCATTCACGGTGTTAATAAATATACTTTTATTTGCACCCTTTGATATTTTATATGCAGTGTATGTGGAAAAAAATGCGTCCCCTTTGGAAAGCATAATCGATCAAATGTATTCAATATTGGGATCCATTTTGCGTTCAGATTTACACCAACAGGTGGTTCAGCAGCAGTATTTACACAAGAATGTGTTGTACAGTCGAGTAATGTTAATGGTTTTATGTGATTGTGTGTGTGTGTGTGTGTGTGTGTGCGTGTTACAGAGCGAGCGCTGCAGACAGACAGAGGTCTTTTATCAGAGCCAGTGGCAGAGCTGGGCCAGATGGAATACCAGCTGCTCAAGTTCTTCACCCTGCTGTGAGTATACAGAGGGACAACCAGACATCAACAACACCACCTTCACGTCCTCCAACAGCTGACTCACAGCTCCACACACACTGTGAGCCTGAACATGGAGATATAAATAGTGGCTGATTCAGTGGCACTAAACACGGGGGCCGGGGGAGGAGGGGGGGTGTCTGAGCTGTTAAAGCACTTTTTAATTTGATGTATATTTCCTCAGAGAAGTTGCCTCTCGTGACGATAACATCGCGGTACATTAAATGATTGGTCTTCGTGGACTTCCTTCTCCACCTTGGACTTTAGTATAGCAGGGTGACTGGTTGACCGGGGAGACTGACCTCCACCCGGAAAGCAGGAAGCTGCTCTGCTTGAGTGTCCTTGAGAGAGCATTGACTCAGTTCCTGGAGGTTTGTCATATGACTGATGACGACCTCTGACGTCCTGTCCAGGAAAATAGAAATGACAAATTACTCTGGTATATAACTGATATAAATTACAACAGAAACTCTATGTACCCTTATGCTTCATAAAATATATACATGTCATTCTTAAGTAAATTAAAAACATAAATTTATGTCATGTTATACTATCATTAAGTAAGGTTAAATAAGGTTTATTCTAAATAAAGTGTACTTCAACTGTAATATTCTAAAATGGTCCTTTTAAATTAATAAATTAAAGTTATTTTTCCAGATTTTTACGACGCCTGCTAGTTTCAGTTTATGGATTTTTTAATGTACAGGAGTGATTGGAAATCAGTGGCTGCTTTAAAAGTAGATAAAAAAATTAAAACTGCAAGCAGTGATATGCGGGCCCTCGCACGCTGCACGCCAAGGTCCGCATATTGCCGCTTGCAGTTTTAATCTTTTTCTCGAACTCGTTCCTTATTATTATTAAAAAAAAAAAATTGCCTTTTTTTTGGCGGCTTTAACATTTTCAAAAACTCATGAAAGTTGGTGCCTGATGCAAGTTTCATGAGGTTTGGAGCATCGTTTGACCTTAAACATCAACTTCCTGTGTCACGCCAAAACATCAAACTTAGCCGCATTGCCCTGGCTATACTATGTACTCTATACTCTATACACAAATTAATTTTGGGTCACTTTTTGGACAACATATGACTTTTTATATATATATATATATATATATATATATTTTGGACGACATACTTTGGATATTTTGGATGACTTTTTTTTTTTTTTTTTTAATCACTTTTTGGAGTATGACCTTTTTCTGAACTGACATGCATGCCTCAAGTTACTTCTCACTGTGAGGCAACTGCTCTAACACCACTATACTGATACTATATCATGTCTGAAATATGAAAAAAAAAGAAGTCTCTTTTGGGGGGATTTTTATTGTTGTTTTGAGTTTTGTAGTTGACCTTTGGTTTGGTATGACTGCATGTACATTCCCCCTCTGTGAACCATGTAGCTTACCCTTAGAGGGATTTGTTCTCAGTGAACCTTATTATGGGGATGTGGCTATAAAGCTCTCAGTGAACCATGTGTAATACCTGAGCGGCGCTCGAACCCTTGTCACCATGAGGTTGTTTCCATCTCTGAAGCGGGGTCGTAGACCCCTGGACTATCTTGGGCACCAGAAAAATAGCCGTGGCAGGAGAAAGTGTATCACGGAGTTCACTCAGAGCTTCCAGTGACAACCAACAGTCTGGTTAACTCAACAGGTAAAAGATTCGACTTCACCAAGGTTGTTATTAATGGTTCAGATTCCACCTTGGCCTGTTGATGGTGATTCAACTTTTAGTGAAGTTGAAATGTTTGGAGAAGTTGAAAAAGTTTTGCATACACTACACAATACAGGAAGATATTTAATATCACTTCAGACCCCCTTGAAAACATGTATATCTACTATCCAAAGAATGTCTGTGGCAATTTTGGTCACATTTGAATGAGTATTTGTGGATGGTGGAGTTATAGGTTGCAGTGAGCCAAAGATTTGTCACAATGTAGGTCATCTCCTGGGAAGATTGATGGTGTAGCGGTTAGAACTATTGCCTATCAAAATTGAAGGTTTGAGGTTCAATCCCCCCCCTTTGTCATGATGTTTTTTTTAAATCATACTACAGTAAAAAGTCACCCAAAAGTCATTTTTGGGTCACTTTTAGGACATGCTATAGTATGACTTTTCTTTTTTTTTTTTATCACATTTTGGACGACATGCTATAGCATGACTTTTGGGTCCCTTTTTGGCCACCACGGGCACACCGATCTATGAAAATAAATTATTTTGATACATTTTAATTCCAAACATGTCAAGAGTGCACAGACTAAATTTCAAATCGGTCTGACAAAATCTGTAGGAGAAGTTTGTTGAAGTACAACATGTCTGAATCGCCAAAAATGGCGACTAAATTCTAAATGGCGAACTTCCTGTTGAGTTGACGTAATGGTGCACTTGGAACTTTTTGTCCATCTCGGTGTGATACACACGTCCAACGAATTTCGTGCGTGTAGGTCAATGTAGCCTCCGGGGCATCTGTTTGCCATTTGGCCACACCCACTCGCGACTCCACTAAAATACGAAGTTTTTAAAAACGCCAGGAGAGACGCGTGTACCAACTTTCATGAGTTTTTGAGTATGAAAAAGCCTCCAAAAATGCAGTTGTTTACAGAGAATAATAATAACGCGGAATAATAATTCCTCGACGACCAATAGGGCTTTGGCACCATCGGTGCTCGGGCCCTAAAAACCATTGAAGTGCTACGTCATGACTTCTTTCCTCTGACTCCTTTAAGACAGATTTATTAACATGTGCTGTTGTGGAGCCGTGTAGTGGCGTGATGCTGACAGAAAGTCGAACAGTGCCACCCAGCGTTCATCCAGGGACATTACACCTCTCTTCCTCCACATCAGCAGGGCGATCACAGTGTCCAATGTCATCATAAAAACAATGTGCGAGTTAACAAACGCGTGTCTCCTCTTCCTCCGTCAGTATTATTCTCCTCATCCTGTCGTCCTGCTACTTGGCCTTTCGTGTGTGCAGTCTGGAGCAGCAGCTGTCCTTCCTCAGTAACCCAAATCTGCCCCTGAGAGAGAGGTAACGCTGCGCCAGCTACATCATCACTACTGATGTAGACACAATGCGACAGATGTGACACAATATAGCACATGAATATACCAAAGATAAAAAAAAAAACAAAAAAAAACATTCAACGTACATGGGTGTTTGGATTTAGATATAAGTGACAAAATAAACCACAATTATGAGACAATTATAACATTAATATATGTTCATTATATGGTATTATTATAAGGTACGTTGTATTTTATATATTTTAATTTAACAGGGACAATAGTGCAAATATTGTCACATTAAATTGGATAAATGCATTAGATGTTATTTAAAGAGCGCTTCTTGTCGAAGCTAATTTATATTTAAGCTTTTAAATAAGTAAAACAAATCATGTCTGACTCGAGATAATTAGATGTTCTGTTGGTTTGCACATGTTTGCACATCAACGTATGTGTTGAGACCAGTGAAATGATTCAAAAATTGTAAAAACAGCTGTACATTTTTCCTCCATTTAATCCACTAACCAGGTGTCTTTCTTGTCGTCCAGGTAACCACCGCTCTCCGCTGTGACCCAATCCGGCTGGCTGCTGTTTAATCTCCTCATGCTTGGAGTTGACGATGCCCTCCTGCACAGATCCAGGACCAGCTCAGAGCCCCCAGAGCTGACCCAACCGCCCCGCGCCGGCTGTCAACACACGAAGGAAGCAGCATCGACCCGACTCCAGGCTTCCCACGGAGGCTGCTCCGATTCAGTGATCACTTCCAGACTATGCAAACTGACTCGTCTATTTATTTCTGAATATAAAGTAGGTTTTAACTTTAGACTGTGATCATCTGCAACGGCCCGTCCCTCTCACGGACGTTTCATCTTTCACCACGTGACACTGCAGTGTAAAGAGGTCCTGAAATAGTGAGGAGATTCCTGCTGTTTTGTAGCTCTGATGGCGATTAGAGGTGGTGACGGATGATGAAGGTTGGTGTTTGAGGAAGAAGGACAGGTAAGAGACAAATCAACACATTAATTACTTGAAGAATCTGACAGTAAAGACATTTCAGGTGTGTTTTGGTTACAGCAGACGTCCATTCATATCCAACATATTCCGACTGATAACAAGAAGACTGAACCCTTTTCTTCTTCTTTTTTTTTTTTTAGATTTTGCCACAGCCCTTAGTAGGAAGGTTAAAACTAGCAACGACAATGCACTTTTTTTTTTTTTTTTAACCATTATTTCAAATGTATGTAGCTGTTTCGATCTTTAATTTGTTTGTTTTTTTGGGGGGGGGGGGCTTGATAATAGGTACTTTCAAGGTATTTATGGAAGAGAGTGATGCTGTAAGCACAGACGCTGGACTGAGTGAAGTTACCTGTCGTTTAAACTGTGACGTACCGGAGCGACAACACCACTCGAGGGTGTTAACTATAATGTGAATGAGTTGGTTAAATGACATGCGAAATCTTTGTTTTTTAATTGCCTCACTAATCTGCTGTGTAAAAGGAGTGGCCAGGGTGTTTCCTTCTATACATTTCAAACGGAGTTATATATTTCTGATTTTGCAGACATGGCTGATACAATATGTATATAGTTTGAGAAATCCCAATAAATTAAATTGGCAAACATAATGTAGATAAACAAAAACAAGTGTTTGTGGGTTTCGCTTTGTTTTTCGTTCGTTTTGGGTGCCGAGACTTTACAATGCGCCGTTCCATCCTGTCGTATCGGCGCCTCACACATAACCACAGAAAGGCTCGACTCCCGACAGCGCTGCAAGTTTTAGAAACCTCCACAACTCAGCCTGAATTACAGAAACGGAGCACAATGTTGGCAGAGGCAGGCGGTGCTTAATATATTACATATGGTGCGGTGCGTTGGCAGTACAACACTGGCACCGGGCTCAGTTTATATTTAATAACTTGTCGCCGTTTTCATGGGTTGTAATTTTTAAAACGAACAGATCAGAAACTCAGCAAAAACAAGCCGTTACTGTAGTCATGAATATGTTAATACAAACGTTTGATATTACCTGATGGGGTTTAAAAAGGCTCAATAAACTCAAGAAGCAGCTTGAGTTTTCTCATCCTGCATGAAAACCATGTGATAATTAAGCAAGCTGAAGTTAGAAGCTTTTAAAATGAAAACAGTGATACTCAGCTGTAATTTCCTAACGTAAATGTCAGACAGTCCTTGTTGACATTTGACCCTGAGGTTGAACTATTTCTCATTTTTAACGAGAATATTCTCAGAAACAGGAAGAAACTCATTCCGGGAGTTTATTAAAGAAAGATTGTGGATCAAATTTTCTGGATCTGTCCCTTTGCCTGTTAAATTCAATCTGATTGAATAAAAAGGCCATCTTCAGACCATTGGCTTCACTAAACACCAGGATAAGAACCTACACTGACATCTAGTGAACACACGGCGTTCAGCACCACAACATTTTTGATAACAATATCTGAAATGACTTCAATCAAATGCATAACCAGCACAAAGAGTTTGATCTTTATTCTGATTTTGTCTGGCACAAGTTTCCTATATTTTCTCCTGTAAATAAAACAATTCAATATATCTCCAAAATTATGCTTCGATCGTGGTGAACTAAAACTCTCCACTGAGGAAAATGGATCATTTTAATAACAGTTGGCTTTACTGTAGTAAACTCAGTTGTACAGTCACATCTCTTCCTCAGTATTTTTGTCTAAAGCTTGAAAAAGAGAGAAAGACATCTGATTCAGAGGGTGAAACGACAGCAGCGTCCGGGACAACGTCTGAAATCCACAACAAACCTGATGACGATCAAACCTGTGCAGGACTCTTGATTTTCACTTCATGTAATACGAGCTCATTCTAATATCTGACATGAGATATTGGTTGATGCCACATCTGTTAAAATGACTCTAGATCATTTCCAGTCAGTATAGTTACAGAACACATGATTTAATTCATGTTCAAAAACAAGCAGAAATCCCAAACCCTTAGAAAATATAAATTTGCTAACATTGAAATTACTGTTTAATCTTTCTATATTCAGGAACCGTAAAGTAATCGCATCTATATATAAAGGTTATTCTAATTAAAGTAAGTTGAAAAGACTGAAAGCATCACTGAGAATTTTTTTTTAATTGAAAGAGGTACATGTGAATGTACAAGTGCACATGTAACCAGCCATATTTATTTGACTGACAAAAAGTAACCACACAAAACTCCACTTCAGAAAATAATGTGGATAAATGGACAGAAGAAGCAACTTCAGGAATGAGGAGGTGAAATCCTTTAAGATTTGGTTTATGACGTTAAAGTACCGTACCTTCATCCAAACCCTCCTGATGGTGACTGATGGAAGATTCAGATTTCTTTCTCCCTCTAAAACCAGAAACTACATTTACGAATATCCTCCAGAAGAGCACCGTGTCTCAGATCCTGAAAGTCTGTTACTTTTACACCTCTGAAGAACGTTTCCAAGAACTACATTTCACGTTTGGAAAAGAAAGACTTAAAAACCATGTAGGAAAGATCTGTGAAATCTGTGTGACATCAAAGCTCAGTTCAGTTTATTTGAGCTACTTTCATGTTCCTGATGTTCAGTTTTCTGGTTCACTGTCGTGGTTTGGCAGAACAATCAATAGCACTGAGATTGTTGAGCTATTTATTTTTGGCGCGAGTGAGTTGCAAGCTTGTTTATCTTCATTTTTCTGAGCGCTGATCTCTTTTTTACCACGCCTTAATGGTTTACATGATTACACATTCAACGGTGGATTTGATATACACAATCCTGAGTACCGAGGTCGGCTTAAATACAACTACTTGTGCTTTATTTGATGTTTTTTTTCTCTGCTGTATTTATTTAACACTAAAGGTTCCTTTGCAGATTTATATTTTACCCACAAAACAGATGATCAGCTCAGATAATGTTCAATTTATTGTTCTACATTACACTTATTATTTACATGAAATAGATCCATCAGTAATGAACATCCAATATGGTAGTTATTTAATACTACGAGCGTTCATTCCGGTCTATCGTGAGTACTTTGACGTTTGATTCTCAAATGTTTTTATTTGGAATTTTATATTGTTTGTTTACGTTTGTTTGTATTGTTATGTTCACTCATTGATTCATCCATATTTTGACGCCTTCAGTCATTTTTAGTGAGTCGTAAAAGCACAGTAGAAACAAAGTAATTGTAGTTATTAGCTCGTGCGGCACCTTGTTTGTCAGTCTCAGTTGGACCGCAAGCCTTCTGGAGACCTCAAGGAGCACAAAGGTCAGGGGTCAACTACTGTAACTCTTTGTGTGTGTGTGTGTGTGTGTGCGTGTGTGTGTGTGTGTGTGCGTGTGTGTGTGCGTGTGTGTGTGTGTGTGTGTGTGAGTGCAGAGTGACGGGGGGGGGGCAGGTCGGAGCAGATGGCCAGACAAGCTGCAGCCTCCTCCATACCTCCGGGGAGCCGTAGCGTCTGTCCTGGAATGCTCTTCGGGCGACCTTTGACCTCCGTGGTGTTGAAGGAGAATGCCGAGTGTAACTTCACGGTAATGGTTTATTACGCGCAGGGAAATGCTCGCACACACCGCTGGAGGTTTTCCAAGAACACATCACCTCAGTGGGGCATTAAACGTGTCCATGTCTGCAAAGATCACAACCCAGGAGCACTGCACTTTATTCCATTTACGAAGTGAGAGCAGCTGTTTTTGTTTTTTTTACTGCAAGACAAAAAAATAGTTCTTCCTCTGCGAGGGGATTTTGGGACCAAATATCCAGAGAGAATTACACACGGCATACATCCAATGGAAAATGTTCTGCACTGAAGCAATGAAATTACTTTGTTTTACAATTTTCTTTAAAATGTAATGTATGTGTTTTATGTAAATAACTCCAAAAAAAACAACCTGCCATGAAATTGCATTAGAGAACAAAAAAATCGTTCATATCCCGTGACAAGTGTTAAGCGTTATATCTAATGTGTAAGAATGTACATTACCCTGATTTACTATTCAATGTGTATCTACAGTTCAGCTTGAGATCAAAAATCACTGTGAAAAAACTGTTTTTTAGTAGACATGGATTGGTCTTATTTTCATAAGAAAGCAGCCATTAAGAAGCTTTCCCTTACAGAAAAAAAAAAAAAGAAAGATGTTTCCCATGTTTTACACACGTGATCGCGTGTCTGACACACATTTTGCACATTTTGCAACACGTGATAACTTTGATAACTTGGGGAAAATACGTGGAAAATGATTCATACGGGAATCTACATGAGCTTCACGCATTCAACGTTGCGTCGTGTAAACATGAAAATGTTCCACACGTTTCCAAACGGGCAAAACACAAGTTTCACATGTGCAACATCACGTATGTGTGTGTGTGGTCACATGTGAGTTTTTGCGCATGTGAAATTCATGTGTTTTTCCTGTCAGGTTTTACATCCTTCCGGGCTACGATTGAGGTTTGGTACGAAAACGTACCTCAGAGTTTGACTGACAAAACTGCGGTGAAACACTTGATTCATCTCCTGCCAGACGACCTCAAAGGACCAGAATGCACTGCAGCCACATGTTAAACCGTGTTTTGATGAACAGAGGTCGGCTGCGACCGCAAACACGCCCGTGTTCACAAACAGTTGGATCGCGTCACCATATTTATTTGTCCATCTGCCCGCCATTGACTGAGAGCAACACCCATCCTCCGGAGAGCTGAAAGTCATTATGGGGAACAAGTCAGAGTATATCTGTAATACATTATTAAATATATAACAAGATTTCAGCACTAATAACTCCTGGAATGTGCTGACCATTAAATGTATGATATTTATTTAGGTTAAGAATGTGGCCTTAAAGCAAAAAAAAAACAAAACTGTATAAAACTAAATATTTCTAGCTGGGAATTTGAGTGGAAGTCTACTTTAGCACACGTTTCACGATGCCCTCCTGTGTTTGACAGGTTGAACCGCAGCCTGTTCTGTAGATGA
Organism: Embiotoca jacksoni; assembly: GCF_022577435.1. Lineage (NCBI taxonomy): Eukaryota > Metazoa > Chordata > Actinopteri > Embiotocidae > Embiotoca > Embiotoca jacksoni. The sequence continues at coordinate 3,608,815 of NW_027185387.1, read as the reverse complement.
TAAGCAACCGTGAAGTTCTGAGTCTTTCACGCTCGGATTAACCGTCGTCTATGTGAAAATGGCCGTGCGGTTGAATCGAGCGTACCTTTCGGTTGTCCTCTCCGCTCTCCATCTTCCAGTCTGCTTCTCTCGCTCTCTCTATTCTCTCTCTCTGCGTTAGCATCTGCACTTCATCAGCTCTCTGGATTCTTTCCTTTTCCTTCCAGCGATCACTAATTCAACCCAGCGAAGCCCATCGCCGAAAGATCTGCAGCCCCTCGCCGCTCAGCGTTCCTGCGACTTTAGTTACGAGTGTCCACCAAGTGACACAAGCTATAAAATAGAAGACACGCATGTGTGGGGCGTAACTAAGAACAATTAGTTTTCATTACACCATTTATTTTTTTTACTTTGAGCCAAACAGAGACAGAATGATTAATTGTTGTAATTTGCTAACGTTCAAAGTTTGACATATTGTTGGAATTATGCTGATTTTCTTTCTTGCTTGGAGCTCAACTTAACACAAATAAATGAAAAGGGGAAACGGCATGCTCGCCTCTGTCTGAAGGCGACAAAATCTGCGCGGCGGCGGCAGCAGCAGCTTTAAAGGTCACCAATCGACACTTTACTTCTTGTTAATTCTTTGAAAAAATAAAAGTGTAAAGTTGTGACCCAGAGGTGCTGGTATTTACAGTGGGAGGTAACCTTCGGACAAGTTAGAGGTTTATTATTCTCTGGTGACTCAAGTATGCCTTTTCCCGATGCTAAAAATGCAAATTTATGGGAATTATCAGGTTATTTATATCGGTTATAAGTCAATTTGCAGAGTTCTGTAGAAAAGATATTCTTCCATTTCCCAGATTTCCACAAGATGCTCATAAAAGTCAAGTATTATTTACACCACATTAACTGTTCACGCAGTTCCTGCTGTGTTTTCAATGGTGCTGCTGTTTCACATCACATTTTAGGATTAATTAAATATTTTCCACATTGAAACCGGAGCCTCCTGTTTCTGATTCTCGGCTGTGTCTTTGTCGGATTAAAGATTTGTAATTTCCCAACAGTTTTCTGGCCATACAATAACTGACCTACATATTATCACTGACCGCCTGATCCCGGCAGGTGAGGTGGACCAGCCCGGCTGGCACTTCTGCAGCCCGCCGGTACAGTTTGTTAACGTGCAGCACAATGGTGACCTTCATCTCGGGAGGGGGGGAATCACACTGCACTTGCAGCGGAGCATCTAATTCCCGCCTTCTCTTCTCATTTCTGACGTTGTGATGTGGACGTGACCTACTTACAGCTCCCGTAACGTGTTACCGTGCAGAGCACATCTGCAGACGCTGCTGTCCAGGATGGAACTGTGTCGCTTCAGGCCTCTCGATAGCATGTTTTAATCGAACCTACTCTCACGCATGCAGCTGTTTATGAAGCTATAAATGTTCCAGGTTGTTGCAGTTGGCTGCAGATGTGTCGTGACAGGAAGTGATGTAGTGAACAAGAACCGACACTCCCAAAACAGATTTTTACTTTAAGAGACACTTCTGAGCTCATGTTATAGACCTGTGTGTGTGTGCGCGCGTGTGTGTGTGTGTGTGTGTGCGTGTGTGTGTGTGCGTGTGTGTGTGTGTGTGTGTGTGGCCTGAGGACGTCTATCTGATGAGTAAATAAGAAGCACCTGCAGGTTCTGGAGGGGAAACCTTGGCTGCTGCTCCTGACATCAATTACACACAACTGCTGATGAAGAACAGCGGTGAGTGAGTTCACTCTGTGTTTATTCACATAAAAAAATGAAGGAATATCTGTGGTCATAAAATAAAACCAAATAGTTTGACATACTCGGGAACTTGTTTTAACTCTTTTTGGAGAGCATATCCAAGTCAAGCTACAGATTCTCACGAGCAAACAGGAACAAAATGGAGAAAACGGTAAGAAAAACAACATTTCAGATAAACTCGTGTGAAATGTTGCGTTTTCTAGATATATATTCATGATTTTCCTAAAATCTCTGTACCTCAAAATTTCACACCGCTTACTTCCTTTTCCCCGCTTAGTCCTGTTTTCTTCCGCTGTACCTGCAGTTATCACTTACAGCTGCTCAGCATTTTATTTGTACCTTATTCATACAACAAAATCACCCCGTCAATGTAATTAATTCAAATTAATTATCAACTCGACTCAGCTTTATTTATATATCATCTTTTATAGAAACACTTAGCCCAAACTGTTTCACATTAAAACACAAAATTGATGCAACAACAAAACAAAAAAAAAACAGTAAAGTGTTAAAAATTTGTATATTAAATTGAATAAAAGAATGAAGAACAAGGATTACAAAAAAAAAAGACTATAACTTGAAAAACCCGGGTTTATAAACATAATTGAAGTGGAATAATTCATCCTGATGAACTGATCAGTTTCACAGTACACTTTTATATACAGTATACTGTTTCTGGACTCTCATTGTTTTCTGGTTTGTAATCACTTTAATCACATTTGTTTTCAATACTGTTTCCAAATGCAAATCTGCTGTCTTGACTTTTTCCTCAGATGTGTGTTGAGCTCACTTCACAGCAGCTCACCTGCACACATGTTGAGGGTCCAAAAGAAAAATGACCTGTTTTCTCCCAAGGGTGGAGATTATCAATGAACCCGGTGTGGACTCCCAGCAGAGTAAAACCACAAACACTGAGCAGCTTCGTTTTATGCCAGGGAGAGCTACGCATAATTTGCCGAAGGAACAAAAAGCATAGTACAGGATTTTATAGGGTTTAAATTGATCCATCTCAGTTTAGGTTATTCCGTGATTCAGTGCATAATAAAGTCCTATTGCTTCAAATCATAACCAAAACTCTTACTCTACTGCATGTCGAGGGGTAGCGAGCAATGACGGCAAACAGAGAGCTGTGCTTCCTTGAAAGCACCCGTGACTTGATTAATCGACCATTTGGAGGCAAATCTGTCTAAATAAATTTGCCTTTCGCCGGCCACTTTGTTTCACTAATGCAGCGTGCTGCCAGGGAGGGGAATGCCCCAAGCTTTTTGTGGCATTTTATGAGGACAATAGTAAACCCTGATGTCTCGTCTGACTGGTTACTCCGGGTGAAATATGCCCGTGGGATGTAGACGAAGCACAAGGGTGCCAGCGGAAGGAGAGCGGAGGGTAGAAACAATCCGAGCGGTGTGGATTTAAGAGGAGAGCAGGGCAGGCAGCCAGATCAGGAGGTGATGGCCCTTTTTTTTTTTTTTTTTTTTTTTTTGTCTGCCACACAGTTACACAGTTAGTCCTAAAAACAGTGTACAATGTGCTGGATTGATTTTTGTCACGTTTTAAAACACCCCTTATTAAAATAATTTTCTTTTTTGTTTTTTTTACCAGGCTGCTTTTAGAACACGCATGAAGGGAAACTAAATACATATTTGTCCAAATTGTGATTTGCGTCTTTTGCTTTCTGGGTTTAGAGCGGTGTAACACAAGACAGGACAGTGATCTTTTAATTCATTCGCTCTCCCTCCGGCTGAATCAAAAGGACGTTTTTGTGAACTTCTTGTTCGTCTCCACACGTGGTCAGCATTACTTTGCTGAATCTAGAAACTCCTGAACTCAATCCTGCTCAGACTCGGTTTGTAATGCTCGCTCATGAATTTGTTAAGAGACCACAGTCAGATTCTGGATAGTGAAGCTGAAAGTTAAGAATAGTTCGTCCTTCCTGTGTGATGTCGGCGGGTACAGTAGGTCACCCATCTGTTCTTCATTGTGACTCTCTTGGAGATCTTCATTGTTTTTCTAAAAATGAAAGCTGTTGAAATTTATTCCCACTTTGAAGAGAAAGAATCTGTTTCAGTTGTGAGACGTTCTTCACTGCTGCAGATATTTTTTTTTGCAGAATAGAAAAAAGGGCACACTTTTGCCTTTTATGTGTTTCAGCTTCATTCTGCTGCTCTCCACCAAGACTTCCACTCCTGTGAGTAAATAATGTTACTTTCTCACAAAAAATTACATTTCGAGCACTGACTGCATTGTTTGTAGCACAAACAATGTAACAAACCGTCTGTCCTAAAAGTTGGATTTGAATGTTTTGTCACATTCTTGGATTATTTTAACCAATTTGCCGATTCATGTTGTACGACTATCATTTTTTTTTTTAAAACTCCAGCCACACTTTCCTATCATATTTTACTGATGGTATCCAAAAATAATCCCAAAATTAAAGTATCCAACACCAATTTAAAAATAGTGTTAACATTTTGGGATCAAATGTTGTGTTACTCTTATAAACCAAATGTGTCACTACGTCAGTGGTTCTGATTATTCTACTTAAGAGCAAAGGTTTCATTTAGCCGTAGACAAGACTTTTTTTTTTTTTTGGGACTTCTGAGCTACAAAAACTGACACGGAAGTTCAATCCAACATTTATGCATCAGTAAATGTGTGTACGCTATATGTAATTTCTTCAATGAGGTAATTGTGCATTCCAAATAATATACAATGAACTTCTCTGGTAATTAATGTCACTGTATTTACAGGAAAAAGACTTGAACTCAATAAAAAAGACAGCTGGGACCTCGAATAAAAACCAGAGAAATCGAACCATTCCGTCAACAAAAGTGTGACAACAGTCACATTTATTCAATCAGCAATGAACTCGATCATTTTTAACACGCATAACATAACAACACATTCCACCACTCGACATCGCCCTCTGTCCCGTGAACACTCGGCGCACGTCTTACCCTCGCGCGGCGAAATATCCGTTTCCAAACTAAAAGTGCTCGTAGACGCGACGTCTGTTCGCGCCGAGAAACAAAGACCGGAACGGGCGCGACGTAAAAGGAGAGCCGGCGTTAAGATGCACATTCTTATTGTCAATTCAGTTCATTTAAAAAAAAAAAAAAATGACCCTGAGCAATAATTTGCGTAAACATTTCTACGTTCGCTCCGTACGAATACGACGGGAGAAAAAGAAACGTCCGTGCCTCCTCGTCCGCGAGACACATTCTCCGTCCTCGCCGAATATGTACAAGGGCTAGAATATAGTTTTATAGGCATGCTGGTGTTCTTGTTTACGTACTGTAACGTTGCTGTGCGCAAACACGGGAGAAGCGATGACATCAACCGTTCTCTCTCTCGAGTCCTTAAAAAGACCCGTAACGTTTGCTTTATCTTTTTCAACTTGTGAGTATTATGGATTATGATAAGACCGTAATAGAAATATACTTCGCATATAGTTGTATATCGTATTGAAGGAGTGCGTTCAGATTCTCCGGCTGCAGATACGCAGCCGTTCTGCATATAGTGAGGGGGGGAGAAGGGGGGAGGGCAGGGCAGGGCCCCCCCCCCCCCCCCCGATCGGCGTGCTAAGGGAAAGACAGAGCGCAGCAGAGGTCATTCTGAGCGAGACTCTGGATCAGTCTGCACCACTCGGCCCTCTTCTGGGTGATGTAGGCCGGCGTGATGGTTTGCGCGGGCAGGCGCGGCGAGCCCTCCACCCTGGCCTTCTCGCACAGGGCCTCGGCGATGCAGATGACGTACATGCCGCAGTCGTAGCTGTTCTGCTGGGACGGGCAGGGCTCGTCGGCGAACAGCGCTTTCCTCCCCGCGCCCAAGAAGGGCTCCAGCTTGCTGGCGATGCGGCGCGCGTGCAGCGAGTTGCTGCCGTTTTGAGAGTCGTAGTGGGCGAAGTGGTTGGCGTTGCGACGGTAGAGCAGCAGGCTCCAGTGGGAGCCCCCGGCGGCGTGGTTGGAGTTGTCGTTCACAGCGAGGAAGACCCAGCGGCGAGACGCGAGGTCCAGCGGCTCCAGGAACAGGGCCAGCTCGTCGGGGCAGGAAGCGCACTTGATGAACTGCGTGACCTCCGGGCTGATGAAGATGATGGCCTCCCCCAGGACCCTGAAGCGCTCGGCGGCAAAGTACTCGAAGGCAAAGCCGATGACTTGGTCGTTGAGCCAGTAAGGTCCTTCCAGTAAGGACACGTCGGAGCGCCGCAGCAGGCTGTCCTGGTAGCTCAGCACCACGGGGTCCATCTTCACTGAGCGTCCGTCTGAAAAATACAGTCTTTCAGTGCTGAATGTGTTTTTTTTTTAAATTTTTTAATGTCATCAGAAGATTAATCAACACCCATTTAGATAATACAGTCTAATAATTTCTCATACAATAAATGCACAGCACCCTGAAGTCTTCTCGAAACCGGGACAAACCCCCGAACAAGTAAGATGATGTTTAAAATGATATTAAGTGAACCTAAAAAAAAAACTCACAGACGGATCCAGCTGTCGATTTGTGGAGACTTTTAAGATCGCTGATGTGGGTCGTTACGAAAGTGGAATGACGTCACCTAGTTGCGTACTTATCGGAATAACGAGCGATTTCCAAATATTTACAATGACGTTTGCTCGGCCATGAATCCAATGCCACTTTACTGCAATGCGTTTTAGTCGCTGGGTTTGTTGTTGTTGTTGTTGTTTTTTTGCCAGCAAAGCAGCCCTCGCTTTGCTGCGGACGGTCTCGATTTAGCCTGAACGAAAGCTAACCGCCACTTTTCACCGTCACACTTTAAAAGCTAAAACAAAGTCGGGCCGCTTCCTGCGTAACACGAAAGCGCGCTCGGTCGTACGGGGAGGGGGGAAAAAATAAATACGTGCAGTTTGTTTGTAATGTCCGTACCTGCAAAAGAGATAACATTCAAATGAAAAGTACCATGAAAAGTGCGGAGTCGTCCCTCATTGCAGTGACTTGACCGTAAAGCGCCGTCGGAGAAACGTAAACACGTTGCGACAGCTCGCCCGTGATTGGCCGGTTTCATCCGGGTGCCCGCGCGTAAACGGTCCGGTTCATTTTACGCGCAAAGCGCCGGAACGTCATCGGTGGCCGAGATTATAAAATGTACGTAAGATTAAAAACGGAACCACAAATCCCACCACGGCAGTCCTTTTACAAACTCCAAAAAAGAAAAAAAAAAAAAAAAAGAAAGAAAAAAGAGCCTCAGATTTGATTCATGCGCCATTTAAAAACACGCGACGTGCTTTGCGCGTTACACGTCGCCGTCGTATTACCCCCCCCCCCCCCCCGGTCACTTCCTGTCATTTCGCTGCGTCCTCCCTCTCGGATTGTTTTCTCCGCCCATGGTCAGCGTGAACGCGCAACTGCTGCGCGCCTCGGAATGGCCGCACTGATTATCACGGCAGAGAGAGGAGTTTCCAGCGAGCTGCGAAGGACTGCCTTTTAATTACATTCAAACTGCAAAACACGCTCGGATTAAAAAAAAAAAAAAAAAAAAAAAAAAAAAGAAATGCGCGAGTGTTGAAACGCAGACTTGAATTCCGAGGACTTTATTCTGGGGGGGGGCGAGCGGCGGGAGAGAGAGAGAGAGAGAGAGAGAAGAAAACAAATTAATTCACTGGGAAATGCTTGCAGGGAATTAAAAAGAGACGTTTTTGCGTGGCTACAAGTGTGCCGCGACTCCTGCAGACCAGCCTGACAAGAGACGGGGAAAAAAAACTCGAGTCCCACTTCAGTTTTTTTTTTTTACTTCGGCTCACGTCTGGAGGTAAGAGTGATGCATTTCAAACTGGTGTGGTGCCCCGCAGCGGGACGACAGGCTCTGGGGCTGGAGGCAGCCAATAAATCCATGAATCACTTTGAGTCTTTGTAAGAAAACTTGTTCTTCATCTCATCTAATTTGCTAAATTGTTTTCAGTCAGCATGCTTTTAAGGTGTGTGTGTGTGTGTGTGTGTGTGTGTGTGTGTTTGGGCTCAGTCGGCGCTATTGTTAAAATGAGTAGTCACAGTCAAAAGGTGTGTTGGTGCGTGTGTGTGTGATGTGTGCTTGTAAAAAGTTTAAGCTGCTGCTCACTGATCTGTCATTTTCAACATTGCAAATGCAGACTGCTACATCTAAAGCCACCGATTGTATCTTTACAGAGGGACAATTATTTGATCCTTTCAGGTTGGATTTATTTTATTCTTTAGTTCAGTTTTTTTTTGTTGATAACGCACATTCATTTGCGTCAGTGCTGTGTAAATGTTTTACATCTGGCCAGAAAGCTCATTTTCAACTGTAATTCTTGGGCCCATTGATGTTTTTAATACCCTTTTAAACGAAGCTTACACGGCTTAACACACACACACACACACACACACACACACACACACACACACACACACACAGAGGATGATACAGCACAAATAATATAAAATCTAAGAAGAAGAAAAAAAGAGAAGACATTGCAACCATTTTCCAGAACACATGAATCAGGTGTTTTGAATTCAGGTCTGATTTAAGAAATGAAAAGAAGGTGCGTGAGTGTGTGTCTGCAGCAGGGTGGGGTACATGTTTACATGTATTATTTAGAGGGGGGTCAGACAGTGCAGCTTATAATGCAGTGAAGGCAATACAGAGTGCAAAGCAACTGCAATTGTACAGGGAGGTCTAATGGGGTGAAGAAGCTGCTGAATCATGGGCGCACAGTCTCAGTCTGTCAGTGGGCAGAGTGTCGACTTCAGGCGCATGCAATATGCAGCTCCACTGGCCCCGAATGGGTTTTATTTTTATCTTGCTTGATGCCATTTCGGTATTATTTTTGAGGCTGTGGCCTACATTGTGTGTGCCGAGTCTAAAGTGAGGCGACCTTGTTGCAGTTGCCGATTTAATCTGCAGTATTTTGGAGTCATCTTTTAGACAGACATCAAGGAAAATGAAAGGAGGGAGAGATGGAAAAGCTCATGCAACAAAGGCAGACGTCACAGAGGACAATCCAGTCAGAGGTCTGAATCACACACACCAACAGGGCGCTCTTCGCTGTCTTTGCGACAATTATGTAATTCCCATATTAAATTTCGATCAGTGATTATCGGAGCATGCTTTTAACCTGTTGTTTTTCTTTTTTTGTGTGTGATTTCATTTGGTAAAAACATTTGTGTTCTTTCATAACTGCAAACAACTACAGAAAATGACTTGAATTCACGTCGCTGTGAGCTGGTCCCGCCCTCAGATCAGCACAGGTGATGAGAGTAAAGTGGGCCTGTCCTGCAGGAATGTGAGGTCTGAGGAGAGACAGCTGCATGAGAGGCGGTCTGGACTGAGACTCCGGCAACTGGTCCCTGTTGACATCTGACACCCCACAGGCCCTCTGTCTGCTATTTCTAAAGGACTGGCCTCAGTTTTGTATCACATCGGGCTGCATTGAGCGATGTCACCGACACCGCCTGAAAGATTGAAGCTGTGGTTTGAAAGAGAGGAGAGCTCGGATGGGAGTCTTTGCAGGGGCTCATCTGTACGGTAGTTGGACGCAGTCTTCTTGGAATACTTGTGAGGGCTTTTAAGAAACCTTTTCGGTCCATTTGTTATGACTCACTCGGGTTTCTCACAGGGAATCAATTAATGATTTGAGGATTTTTCATCTTGTACATAATGTCCTGCCACCCGGTTAGACCAGAGCTTGGCCTCATTTTGGCGCTTCCATGTGTCCATGAGCTCATACAAGTTCCTAATGTCTTTGCAATTGAAACTGTGGCCACTGAGTGAATAACGTTTTAAACTTTCATAGACTGTCATTGATGATATGTCCTCTTCTCCTCTCAAAAAGTAATGGCAGATACTGTATACATTAGCAGTAAAAAAAAAACCAACATCTTTGTACATCATTTTGTATTTTCTGAACTATAAAATGTGCCTGAGCTTCTAGAACCTGATTGTGTTGCCCACCGTACAGCTATCAGTATTATATTGTGTGCCGTGTTGATTTTAGCATCACTAGAATATCATCTTCAATGGTTGAAATGAAGGATGAAGATGATGCTGCTATTTCTACTGTTTTAACCAACAATAAACTACAGAAAACACATAGTATGATGATAAGAGTTCGAGCTGAACAGGAAAATAAAGTATTTATTGTGTTATGCACATGCCTATACATGCTTAAATACCACACACAAAATAAAAAAATCTAGCTTTAATTGATTACCAAAGGACTGTAAGTGTGATGTTTAACTCCTGGTGCTTTAAGAAGTCGACATGATAAATGACCACTTTCACAGAGCTGCAGTTTCTGCTGTTTTGTTTTGTTTATCGTTGAGGTAACGATCCTCTGGGCTCTGACTAGTGCTTTGCACATCCACTAAAGCTCCAGTGAGTGACTCTGAGCATTGTTCCCGCAGTCTCTTGCATAATCTGATAATGGGAATGACCCCATCCTCATCCTCATCCTCATCATCATCCCCCGAGGTGTTACCTGCTGATCCGAATGGCAGCTCATGTTTTGGGGAGAACACCAGTCGCACGGTCCGGGCCCACATGATCGGGATGTCCTGAAAAGTGTTGCGGCCGCATGATGGGATTGTATGGCGCAAGTGATTGGCATGCATATGAAGTCATTAAACCTGCTTGTGTTGCATCGAACAAAGCTCCCCTTTCTTTGGTTGGCCATTATATGAGGCAGGCTCTGGCCTCACAGGCTCGGCTTCCCCACGTTTTGCATTTCTACTCATTAACTCACTGGTGCTAACAGTAGCTGGAGAGAAGAAAGTGCGTCGTGTTGTTCTTTGCAATTTTGTTTATGTGAAACGAGCCTGACTTATTCTTTTTAATTAATCCCTCACAATAGGCGGCAGAAACAGAGTGGACAAACAACACTGATCTTGTTGGCAGCTCACTTTGTATCAGTGTCTTTATTTTGGACAGAGAAGCAAGTGGTTAAAACCTTTTTGTGCCTCTTTTTTTTTTAATTAAATGATGACGTTAAATGTGGCTACGGCTGCTCACTTGCAACCTAATTTGTCTTTTGATGTGAGGAGGAGGAGGATGTTTAACGTCTTGGATGAGCTTGTGGAAACTGATAATTGGTGGAGGAATGTTTCTGATTTTGGTGATGGTGTAAAAGCACTCCTAAAAGTCTTAATTTCAGAAGAACACTTTACTTAATGGACAGCACTATTGCCAGTTAACGCTATGCAGGACGACATACAGGTGAAATGACAAAAGGCCAAACTAAAGTTGTGATTTGCTGAATTTTTGTGTGTGTTGTGACATAGCTATGACAATAGCTCCTGGCCCCCAGCAGCCTCATGGTACAGACAGGAGAGGGCCCACAGTTAATCCTCAGGCATGTGCAGTTGTTTAATGATACACAATACAGCAGAGCAGCTCTGCCCTGAAACCACTTTAAATAGCTTTCAAAAGTGTCATTACCATTGAAGCATGGGCCTTAACTTAAACATAGCATCAGGAAATATTAAAATATTCGTTTGGATATTTAACCAACGAGAGCTGGGTTTGTTTTCACGTTTCATAACACCCACTCGGTGCCAAATATAATATTAAGACCTCAAGGAAATGATGTATTGATTTGTTTTTCTGGGATACAAGCTCGTCAAGGAGGACAAGACGAAAGACATTTTGGAGTTTGGTGTCTCTGCTCTACACCGCCGCTCTTATCTGAGAAACTCTGGCGGTTTACAGAAGTCTGTTCACCGTCAGAAAGAGGCTGAAGGGGAGGAAGAGTGGAGATAGGTGTGGGCAACTGACAGTAAAAGGGCTGTGATAAGATGGATTTCAAATACACGCTCACTAATAGCGAGCATTCTTCCCCTGTCTAATCTATACAATAGTTATCAATGTAGTAAATGAGCAGATGATAACGGGCCACTTGGCGATTATGGAAAAAGTCGGATCATTAACTGTGGAGTAATGGTTCGTAAGTGGAGACTTTTGTTTTGGTTTTATTGAAGGAAAATGATGGAAAATATAATTCATCCAGAAAGACTCAGACAGACATTTAGGACAATACCACTCCGTAATGTAGTATTAATGAGATGTAATTGGATTTACATCATATAAAGTTTTTCATGCCGTGACATGACTTGCATGTATCAGACTTTGCTGTTGAGGTCAGCATAAACAATTAGTGCATTAAACAAAAGTAACAAGTTAGATGATTGTACGGTCGTTGCGAAGGTTTGTGCTGTCTGAGTGTTTCCTTTTCGTGACCTGTGATTTATTAAATTATTTGTGATTCGAAGGTGCATACATATAGTCGTTCTTTGTCGGTCTCAACAAACATCATCATCATCATCTAAGAGATCCTTATAAGGTCATAACATTTATCATTAAAGAAAAATACAATGTTCAGTGTAGCGCCTGTTTAGTCTGGCACCCACCTGCTTTCATCCCGTTTTCCCACTGACGCATTTCATGGCCCACATTCATTGCTCTGACTGGTTGAACGCTGATGGTCAGACACCCTTGAGATGATTGGAGGGTCCTTATTGTCTCCACAAAGTCCAGGTCCCCCACTCAGACTGAAAGAGTCCACTTCATGGTGAAGCTGTCTCCGCTTAACAAATATTTTTGCTCTCCATGTCATGCTGGCTGAGCTGCGCTGCAGAACAGGTGAACTATGAAAGTGGAGATGGAGAGTCCAAGCCAGTATGAGCTCAATAAGGGTTCAGATGGAGGGTTGGACTGTTCTGACCTTCTCAGCTGAGAGAGACAATGAAGTATTGTTCAGAGAGTGGACTGAGTAGTTTGTTCTTGATTTTCTGCAGACACATGGTCTGTTTTGGTTGAATAAGTATACGAGAATTTAAATGTAGATCTGCCGTACTTTATCATTCATTTAAAGGTCCCTTATTTTACACTCTTGTGTTTTATTTGTTGTCTTTACATCAATAAAAATATATTTTTGTGGTTTTATGGACCAATAACCATTTCAGTATAGTTTCACACCACCTCTCGTTAACTTCTGTCTGGAATGTTACAGGCTGTTTTGTGTCTGTCTCTTTAAGATGTATTGACCTCTCTTCTGATTGGCTGACTTCTTTCTGAGCAATGAATGCCCAGTTTTTGTTTGGCCTTGTCGTTTGTTTACTTGGTGATGGAAAGACCGCTTGGTGTTTTCTTCCAGATAAAAGGTTCAACAGTCGGCCGTGCACAAGGCGAACATATCAACGAGCATGAGTTTGTGACATCACAAACTTACGGAAGTCCAAATGGCACAGTTCTTGAATAAAGGCTGCGTACGTTTCTCTGTGGACTGACCCTTTGGAGTGTTATATGGCCTGGGGCATTTTAATGAACCTTTTGAACTGGTTTTGAACAATCAATCAGATAAAAAGCACAAAAAAAAAAAAAGGATTAATTGTCGATAAAAATGGTTTCACATTCGGAAACTTCGCAAACAGTTACATCAGTTTGACAGCAGATTATTTTACACAACCTAAAAATGGTAAAATATCACTTTTTCTAACAGTTTCTTTCTCGACCTTTGGACCAATGTTTAGTCAGAAATTAATCGAAGTTATCCATGTTTGTTTACTCAGTAGACCAATATAAACAAAACAAACAATATATATATGGTGTTTTAGGTCACAGGCGCGAGGCTTGTCCTCGCTTGTCTTACAAACTGCTGTCTGTCTGGGTCACGCTTTACAGTTGCTGTCGCTCATTGCAAAAGAAACCCGGCGGAATAAAACAAGCCCATGCATGTTTCTGGGGCTGTCGCAAGGCATTCTGGGAAATGAAGGAATTCACAATCTAAAGGTAGTAAAATAAATAAAAAAAAAAGTAGGTGAACGATGTTTCCACGCAGGATAATTCTTTCATTACATGTAATTTACATTTTATTAGCAACAGTGAAATATTATCTCAGGATGGAACTTTCCTTTAGCCTCGACAGTCACGTTCATTTCATGTTCCACCACCAAATGTCACTTCACTTCGTCTCTCTTAAAGTTTAGGGCGGGCAATAAACTGCGAACTCGGAACATTACATGTAGCCTCTCCGGAGATTCTCGCCAACATATTCCGTCATATCCTTGAAGCCTGCAACCAAACTTGCGTTATCATCAAACAGCAGCTCTTTGCCGTCTCTCTGTTGACTGCGGCTCTGACTGCACCACAAGGCTCAGATTTCAAAAAGCCTGCGGTCTGCTGAAGGCAGTAAGACACCAGTCATCCCCCCCCATTCAGAGAAGACAGTGAGAGCCTCTGTAACACTGCCCTGTAATTACAGGTCATGTTTTTTCCTAATACGCTAAACAGATGTGCTTAAAATAATGCTTAACATGCAGACCCGGAGTTAGACTAGATGACCTGTCATTACTATCAGCTGCTGGAGGCATACACTGCTTCTGTGGCCTCAATGATTTGCATTTGAGGTTCTCTAATTCTGACTGTTTATCCGAGTTACTTATAGTCTCTCTGTGTCAAAAGATTTGATTTTGTAAAGGACCTCCTCCAACAGAAAAAGCTTTCTTTCAGCTTGTGAACATGTGCACGTGGTGTTTTATATTTGCTTGAAGACATCATGAGTGAAATAATGAGTTAACGCATGGTTGAGCATTTCCTCTTTTTGAAACTGCAGTGACAGTCTGCAATTTTCAAAAACACATTCAGGCTGTCTGGGTTTTATACGTCACGTATCTAAAGAACCAATCCCGTCAGCTTGCGGGTGGATGAATGAAGGCAAAGGTGTCGAGTTACATGTAAACCACCTAAAGGCATTCTAAATATGTAACTTTGAACAGCGATTTATCAAAGCCAGGAAAGGAACTTAATGAACACAAAAAGCCGCAAATTAAAATTTAAATGGAGATTTAAAAAACGGGGATTAGACAGCTGACTGCTCTGTAACACACATGGATGTGATTCCATGTAGTTGGTTCAAGTTGCTGTCGGTCGAGTATGACAACATAAAAAATAAACCGACTTGTATAAGCTTACATGAACTTGCATGCCCTTGAGTTTTAAGTTTACATCACCAAAGTCTGATGAATTACATTTTCCTTTGATCATTGGCGCCCACTCATGTGTTCAATGATTCACAGCGATGTCTTTGAAATAGCTCTGAATGTAGGTGTTGGATGCCCTTAAGTACAAAATCCTCCATCTGCATCATTATGCAACACTTGACAAAAGAAACCTTCGGCAGCTGATTGGAGTTAATTGACCATGAAGATGACGCGTCCATTGGTATAACCCGAGGTTGAAAATGAACTCTTTACCTGGTAACGTCTTTTGTCTGTATGCTCGACTCGGTCTCAGGTATCCAGAATAGGAAACAGTGTTGATCTCTCGGTGCACACCCGTGTTCACCACCCTGAAGTTGGGGGTATCTTGGCACCGCGCTCGGTGAGCAGCTACAGTCATTATTGCTCGTCTCCACTCGGCTGTGAAAGAGGAGATGAGTCCTTTTGGCATCTGCAGCCCGTCTTGCTCTCGGTGTGTATTTTTGTTTGCAGACTAAATCCAATTCCCTGTTACCCACTCATCCGTTGTTTGGATGTACACTGTGCCTGTTTGTGTTCAGCTCTTACGTTTGTGCACTCGCGTCCTTGCTGCTGGTTCGTATGTTGGCTTCTGCACGTTGAATGTTTCTGGAGGAAAAATGTAGGTGTGCCAAGTGCGCTGTC
This sequence comes from Embiotoca jacksoni, assembly GCF_022577435.1. Taxonomy (NCBI): domain Eukaryota; kingdom Metazoa; phylum Chordata; class Actinopteri; family Embiotocidae; genus Embiotoca; species Embiotoca jacksoni. The sequence continues at coordinate 3,593,430 of NW_027185387.1, read as the reverse complement.
TTACCTCGAGGCCAGAGGCGACTGAATGGGTCCGTTTGGCCCAACAGACTCCCTTTCTGAGAGGGAAATGGAGTGTGCATAATCCGGGTCAATGATGGCTCCTCATCCCTCACTGTCTTCCTCCTCCTCCTCCTCCTCTCCTTCCTCTTCTTTCATCTCCCCTATCTGACTCTGCAGCATGATAACACCTCGCCATCCTCTGCCTGGGGTACATTTAGACCAGTGTTGTTAACTGTTGCTGCACTTTTTAAACCAATACAAGATGTTTGAGGATGATATGATATATCTGCTGCCAATATTAATTGTCTTTTGATAAAATTCCCTTTTATTATTATCTTTTAACTGTTGCATTTTGCATTCTACTTTTGATACATACTCTTGTCACGTCTCTCCCTTTCTAAACATACAGTATCTGTATTGACTCGTGCGTCAGTTGGACTCACATTTTTTTGTGCTTTTGACTTTATAAGATACCACATAGAAGTCTTTTTTTTTTCTCTTTTCTTTTCATATTCATGTCAGACTTTTACATACACGTGTCATGCAGTTGGCACTTAAAGGTGATCCTTTTTTTTGGCTGCAGTGATGGCTGTTAATACATTTTTACCTCGGTTGACAAAGTTGTAAAAACTTCCCCACTGTTTGAATGTTTCTAGTTTTTACAGTTGTGTTAAAACCACCCATATTGAATTGATTAATGTTTTTTTTTTCATTTAAAAAAATAGAGGTCGACATGTATGATTTCCAAGGACCCGTTAAATCTAAAAACTTTTCAAACAGCAGCAGCAGTTGCCGATGACGTGCCCTCTATTCGCTGGCCTGTTTTATGGCGGGGTGGTGTACTTTTTCCTATTCCATCGGCCAAATGCAGACTGTGCAGCTTCATATTGATATTTCCAGAGCTAGAATAGAGTCTGAAAGGAAAAACATTTTTCCACTCTGTAAAACAATAAAATATGAACGCGAGGTCAATAGAAGAGTGAGGCATTGTTCATAATATGTCAATTTCTTCACCTACGGAGGCTTAATATGACTTTAATTCAGGCAAATATAGACTATTGAGTAAAGGGAAGTAGGTATGTTGAGAAAAATGTGTTTAGTGAAATGTGAAAGGGGTTTCCTTTAATGCTCCTCAGATTTGACTGGAAAATCTCTAATTACTTCATTTAATTGTGTGGTAGTTTTGTTGTATGGAGATCTTTCATTGAAATCACCAGCTGCTTCCTCAGAGAATCCTTCACACCCCTACCTCATGATATCAGTGAACCAGTAAAGCATTACGCATACTTTTATGACTTCGACTCACACTGAGCTGCTCTCTAGTTTACTCACTCGGTACATCTGTGTAGAAGCTTTTCTTTGTTCAGAAATTGAAGACAAATCACAGGTGTGGATCTATAGAATTCTCTCATCTGTGAGAGGTCGAGCTCACTGTGAGCCAGAGGCAAAGAGAAGGCAATCTACATGTGAATAAGCCAGAGTAAAGGCTGCTTAAAGAGGAAGCAGAGGTGTTGGGACAGAAACACTGAGCTGGAGATAAGCGACAGGTTTCGAAGCAGGTGTTTCAGGATCAGGTGACACGGCCGTCTCATCTGCTGCGTCTGCACCCTGGAAACTGGAAGAAGTTTTCCAACATGAAGCTCAAACGGATCATCTTATGAATCCCTTGGCAGTCAGATGTTTTTTTTTTTTTTTTTTTTTTTTAATTTATGTTTGTGTATTTTTAGGACATCTGAGTATTAATTTCAGGCATCGGATTTCCAAACCAATGGAAACCAGGTCCACTGGTGTGGCTGTCTGAGAAGTTTAAAATGTCACACGACTGGTTGTGTTGCATTGTAGAAAACCCTCTCCTTTAATGCATTGTTTTTTCTGTGCTATGTAGTGTACAAATTGACTTTGTCATACATCGCCTACAGGCCATATTGTTTTTATTATTTAAGTGTTTGATTTTGAATGTTCATTCAGTTGGAAAACAAAACCTCTTAAAAAAAAAAATCATGACATAAAATGCATGATTTGTAGAAGGTGAAATCAAAGTGCTTTTACAATGGCATGATAGTGTTGTTATGTTGAAGCCCCCCCTGTGCTACACTTCCTGTCTCACCCAAAGCTGCTGTCATTGTCCTGGGAGTGGACACAGGAAGTGGAGTTTACCATGGCGACAACAAAGGAGTGGTGCCGTTTACTCGCTGTTTCTCGTGGTCATTCATAGTTGTATTTTCTTTCATAGCCAGTCTCCACAGCAGCCTGGAACAAAGTGCAGTTTAATGGTTTAAAGAACTCCGTTTAATTGTGGTCATGACTAACTTCAATGAATGTACCACACTGTCTCACAGGAGAATCATCCAGCAAAGTATATCTGAAACTCTGTAATTGCTTGTCACCACTGACAGAAGAGGTTTACTTGAAATGTAAAAGTAAGTTTTCACCTGTGTGCAGGAAAAATATGTTCTCGTTTCTTTCTGCCTCTTTCCCCTTTTATGAGGGTCCATTAAAATAAATCCACCAGTCATTTACAAGCTTTTGACTTAACCTTGCACTTTGGAATCATTGTTTTTTGTTTGAACTTTGAAGCTTTGACCAAACCTTGTTGGACTAACAACTTTTGCTTTAATATTCTTTTTCTGTGAAGGTTTGTGATGTTTGAATAGTGCGGCAACATACCGAGAAAGTGGGAAAAGAAGGAAACAAGTTATTGGGGCAGAATTTGCCGACTCTGCGGATATCGGAGCACACAGTAGCATGCAATGTTTTTTTTTCTTTTTCTTTTACAGTGTTGTCCTTGGGACTCCCACTGTACTCTGGATTAATTTCCTTCCTCTGGCTTCACCCTCCACTCTCGTCAGGCACTCCACTGCAGGCCAATAATATATGTGGCTCCTGCACAGCAAAGTGAGGCTCTTAATTTAGCAAACACGCACGGTGTTTCCTCCAGTATCATATTTTCGTGTCACCTGTTGGTGCTCGGCCGGAGGAATGCGGAGGGAGTTAGTGTCGGCCCAGCGCTTCAGTCAGAGTGACCAGTCACACTTATCCTCTGCTGTGTGCTCTGCCTGCCCGAAGAGGCCTTCAGTCATTTCTAATTACGGCGTGGACAGTGATTCCAGGATGGACTTGTTCCAGCACGTCTCCGGTCTCACAGACTCGGGTGTCTTTGTACTACTTAGAACCTGAAGTACCAGCAGGGCAAGCGGCAGCATGTTGACGTTAATTAACTGATTGATTAATTTTCTAACAATTATCTAGGTTCTATTCTATTTCACTTGAGTCATTTCTTGGTGAACATGATCAGTAGACTCATAAACCATGTTTGAGTTGATGAATCCATCATTCAACACATCACAACTCTATTTGTTTGTCAAAGTTACGTGAACGTTATGAGATGATATAGAGCAGATTTTTAATAACAACTTGTGCGTATGCTGCATTTTCCATCAAATAATGGGACACTGAAGATTCAAAAGTGCAGCCTTGACGCTCACTTATGGCGAGTTCAGACCAAAGATTGGCTACAAAATGATAATAAACTTGCAAATTCTCGCAACTCACCAGTCTGCAATACTCTGAAATGTGCCTGTTTACACCAAAGCAACCAGACAAGACTCTGTAACCCTTGTAGCATTTTTAGTTGTGCCTTTTTTTTTTTTTTTTTTTTAAACAGAGAGGGTAGAGAATTAATAACCGGCTAGTCGTCCATGGGTGCTTCTATTGAATACTCTGAGACAGGAGATTTCCCTTCTTTGTGAAAATGTGTCCTATATTGTATTTTTCTTGCGCAATTCTGTTCTTTAGAGTTATCGATGTCTCGTATATGATGTGATGTTATTTAGTCTTTACTGCTCCGAAATCTCTTTTTTCAACTTTTTATATTTGTTTGCTGCCTGCAGTGAAATTAAGTTTTAGTTTTTCTCGATACGAATGGAGGGAGATAACAGGAAGCATCTGCTGTGTGTTTCCTGGACAATCATGTTGTAATCTCTCAAATAGTTGTTGAAATTATGGAGTAAACTGTATGTTAGACTAATTGTTGAACGGTATCAACAATGAGTACCTGCACTGCTGCAGCCAGGTTGACTGTCAGTGTTGCAGTCCTTCATTTCTGCCTCTCCTTCCTCTCACTTTCCCACAGCTCAGGTTTCAGGAAGCCGACATCCTCTTCACTCTCCGTCTCTCTCTGTCTGACTGTTTCTGCCTCTCCTTTATTTTACTCGGTTCAGTCTCTCTTTCTGCGACTCTGCATCATATTTCCTCTCACTTCATGCTCTTTTCTTATTCTCTCTGGCTCTCTGAATACTCTGCACCCCCCAGCCTCTACTTTCTGGTCATTAGTACTTACAGAGCGGACACAGAGACCCGAGAGCCGTGCGAGTGAGTGCACATCATGCTGTAAAATGTATTTCAGGCCGTGTTTCGCTGTACGCCCTGAAACCATATTGTTGTCTGTGTGTGAGAAAATAAAACATGTCCTTCTTCTGGGCATTAATTGACGAGTTAATTTCGGCAGAGATACTGTTCACATCCACTCCCTCTAGTAAACCTAGACTCATTCCTTTCCAATTGTTCATTAGAGTGATCCGCCCAGCTCAATTAGATATTAAGGGTTTATTAATGTCTGTATTTGCAGGCAATACTACTCTAATTATGTATGACTTGTTTATATTTAATTAACGGTTTTTGTTTTACTAATGCTCCCAAGCACCTTGTTAGTGCGTATCAGAAACATCCTGAGACATCAAATATTTGTGTCCCCTCATCTGGCCTTCATGTGGACATAACTTGTGCACAATTTAACCAAAGTAATGTCTGCCTTTCAGATAGGTGAATTTAAGGAATTTTTACGAGGAAAAAGCAAAGTTTATGAGCCCTTGAGTCATGTCTGTACAGATGACGTATAGCATTAGCAGCACATCGCACATGGAGGGGTTCAAGTACGGTACTGAGTTTTAGTTCATCTGTTTTCACTCCATCACTGTAGTTACCCACACAAAACACAGGAAATTAGACGGAATGTAGGCATTTTTAAATTAGCTCATACTCATCCATCAAAATCTGTCCAGGTTTGCACCAATAGCAATCAACAAAGTTGGCTCAGGGACTCTTGTTTCGTTGTTACATATCAGGGAAAGTTAACAAGTTAAATGTGTGTACGTAAAATGCGGTTATATAATTTTTCCGTAATTACAGAAAAACTTGTCATTGTCACTGGAGGTGTGGAAAAAGTTAATACCGCATAGCATTGTGATATTTTGAGTGGCAAGTATTGTATAGACCCACAGATGTTAAATATTGATAATTTAATTAATTGGCAAATAAATGAATTTATCAGGTGCTTGCAGAGCTTAAAGAATAATTTTCTCATATATTTAAAAAAAAAAATCTACTGGTTCTGTCATTCCTAAAAAAAAAAGTCCAGGATCCGGATGAGTGAGCACAGTCTACACATTCGATCTTCGAGAAAACCTTTGCACGTATTAACTGCAACTGTAATAAAACCCCAAAACCCAAATGATACAGACGCTGACAGCAGCATTTGCGTCCTGCATTCCTTGTTTTCCACTTTACCCAAATTAGCGCCAGTTCACCAGTGAGTTAAATACAGGGGGAAGTTACAGTAGGCCGCCGTGCCATATCCTCATGTTACAGTCAATTTACCACACAGTCTAGAAAAACGTAACCTCTGTCAACCATTCACTTCTGGGCAGCTGCGCTCGTATGGCCAGAAAATGTTTTTTTTTTTTGGTGTTTTTTTTTCCAAAGGAAATGGAGTACAAAACCGGCACGTTGTCAACTGTGCAGCAAAATACAAGTCAGAGATGCAGCACAGAAATGAGCTTCTTCCTCCTGTTTGTCCAGGTTCCCTCGATTGGGGCTGTTTGTGGTTTTTTTTTCATTCATCCACTTTGGCATCTCCAGATTTCTTGTTTCAATAAACCAACTTACCCATACTAAAGATAGCCTATTTAATTTCATTTAATTTACACTCGTATAAAACAGTGATAGCACCAGAAAGTTGCACAAATACATCAATCTGCCAGAAGCATTTTTTCCTCGAGGCTCGGTGGCGTTGGGACTCCTCGACTGGCCGGGAATCTACTTTTTGATGAGCGAACCAGTTGGAACATGTTAGCATTTGTCAAAATGGCTCACAAAGTTACTTCCTATTTTGTCTCTACTATAACATTTACTGCCTCCTGGCATTTGGGAATTAAGCTTGCAAAGCGACCGAGCTTGTTAACTGTCTTTTGACTGAGTAACTGTCAGTTAGCGAGCTGGTAAATCTAATGGCTACAATTTCAGCGAGATTAATTGATTTTGCGAAAAATGTTTAAATTAAACAAAAAGTCTCTGACTAAGTGATGAAGTTGATTGGCCGAGTGCCGCGACTTCCTGTGTCTGTTTCAAATTAAAAGCCTTCTACTGTTTCATATGTGGTTTCCTGTTAATTGCTCTGCGCAGCCCGGAAGCAGCAAATCCTCGCTGTTGAGAAACTGCAACCTGCAAATGTTTGGACTTTTTTTTCCTTTCTGTCAATCAACTGTTGAACTAAATAACAACTAGTAGACTCCGCAGCTTTCTGTAACTACAGTACAGGAAGCTGCTGCAATCCTCCGATCAGCTCGTATTGTTGCTCTTTGCTTGACAAGGTCAAGGCCTCTCTCAGCGAGCTGCTCTGTTGCCTCCAGGCTGAAGGTGAACTATTTCCGTGGGACGCTGCAGAGGCAGAGTTGTGTTACACATTGGTACAGTTGGGTGCAAGGAGTGGTGACCTGCAGTTATGTGTTTGTAGAACGTGTTGGTGCTCCTCTGCCCCATCAATCAGCCGACCCCTCCGTTCCTTTCATACGACACTGGGGTGCTGCTTCTTCTGCGGACTAAAGTAACGTCCCCACGCTGTAATGGATGAATCCGAACATGCTGTTAACATGGAAAAAAAACAAAACTGCATCCAAATAAGATTTACAGGTAGTTTTGAATAAGTTCACTACACTAAAGTGCCAAAACAACAAGGAATTGGCTAAATCATTATTTCCTTTTTTTTTCAAACTGAATTTAAGCTAATATCTATTAAGAGGCAGTATCACAGTATTTTTTGAATATCCCCTCTTTTTTTTTTTTTTAACCTAAGTTAACCTTTTTGTAACGGGAGACTCACTTTTACAAAGGTAAAGATACCACATAAATGTTTTGTAACAATTTTCCAACTAATACATTAATTCACCAACTCATACATTTGCTCGCAAAGCATAATGGTTTGGAGAAACATTTAGTTCTACATGTATATTTTAGGCGTTTTAGCTTGTGTCTCGTCCAGTTTTGACTGGACAACATTTGAGAGATTTAAAATGGAAACGGAAAGCCACAGACATCCCGGCTCATTCGGCACTTTGCATTCGATCTGTCTACATGGCTAAACCTACGCGTTTAATGCTCGCATTGTATGGATCAATGGACCGTCCACAACGCGGTGCTCAAACTGAACTTTTCCGATGAACCGCTGGTCTTTCTTGGTCCAGTAACAACATTTCATCAAACGAGTGCACCACATCCTGAACAGTGTTGACAGAAGACTACAGTTTTAGCCACAACATGTAATCTACCGCTCCAGAAATATTCAAACAAGTTCACAACAATTTATAACCAATCAATTGACAGCAGACTAAAGGAAACCCAACCAGACTACAGACAGCCGGCTAAAAATGTTATGCCAGAAATCACAGCCAGATTGTTTATTGTTTATGTAATCAATCATGCATTGTGATCCCCCCTCAAACCACCTTTCAAGCGACAGTCGATCAAGCCATAATTTCTTCCGAAAATCTATTGGAGATTACAAATTCGGAGCAAAAATCTGGTACAATATTTTGGGCTTCAAACACCTCTGGAGAAAACACTTACACAGACAGTATGAGGAAATTGTTTACTGGAAATGCTGTAGGCATCATTTTATTTTCTCCAGTGATGTTTTTCTTTTCCAGTAGCTGCTGCCCATCCCTTCTCTGTACAGTTGGTTTTATGGTAGGTTCTACTGTTTGTGTTTTATGTGCAATTTCCTCCCCCTGCAACAGTGAGGGGGTTGGGCTTGTTTTTAAAGGTTCTACAGCCCTATTAAAAGCAGGGAAATTAGTTTCTGTGAGGAATGTGAGCTGGATAACATAGTCTGGCTCTTTGGGTTTTATCTTTCCTATCTGTGCAGTAACATGATGCCATGATTAACAGCTTGTTTCACACGTGTGAGACAGATAGTTACCAATAAACAAACCGAATGTCATATAAGCGCGTCCTTTTATTTGACTGTGCTTTTCACATAAAAAAAGTATTTGGCATAACAACAGATTCAGTCGGCAATAAAAACTCCAGCTATAAACTCCAACCCAAATGATTATTGTCGTAACTGCTTGATCTAAAGACTATTTTCTCAAATAATCCTGTTGTCCACAAGTTATCAAACTTTTCAGACCATACACCACTATGTACCAAACCAAATTTCCCAAGTACCGCTTCCAACTGCTGATACCAACTTTTTCATTTAAAAAAGGATCATGAATCATGAAAAGAAATAAGAATACATTTACATTTGTAATAGTAACGCCACTACATTTATTGTTTCCTGTGACGGAATGAATTCAAATGACAATTTTGGGGGTAATTTGGCCATTTGGGGTGCCGATGTTACGCATTTAATGTTTCCATACACATTTGAATTATTACCAGTATCTGCTTTTAACTGGGTTTTGTAGCTGCCATACTGATTGACTGTTTTTTTTTAAGATGTATGCACATACATATATACATATACATAAGCAGTAAACTATGAATTTCACAGGAATGTCAAGCTGTGTGAAAAAAGAAAGATGTTGATGGTAACAATAACTGATGTGAATGCCACATTTGGTGTGTGTTTCATCAACCTTAACTGAGCTACAGCTTTTACTCCTTTGAATAATTGATAACAAAACAAAATGTAAGGCAGTAAGAGACAAACAGTGTAATCCTGTGACATGTAGCTAATAAACATAGCAGATAAATGTTGCATCATGAAGCTGTCGGATTCATAAACAAACCCTGTAAAACTTGTAGAGTGAACTCGAGAGCTCACAGGTCAGCGACAACTCGCACACCTTCGTGCAGCGCATAAAAATTCACAGTCGCTGAAGGTATGATAAAGAGGCACCGCAACATTATTAGCCCTGAGTACACGAGCTTAGTACTGATGACAGTGACACACACGCGCACACACACACACACACACACAGAGATAGCTTTTCAGAAAGATGACTTCACATTGTAGAAAGCTGACCAAACTTGATCCTTCACTCCTTTGCAACAATGGCAGCCATTGAAGAGTCTGACTCACATGGTTGAACCTCCCCTCTGTTTCCTGTCAGAGAGAACCTCCAACATGGCATCTCTCAGACAATGATCAGATTACATAAGGAATGCAAAAGTGTAGTTGTCTTTCAATACATCTGCCAAACATGTGTACATTTGCAAGCATCCTGGCAACCATATATCTTTCGTAAATCACACATCCGGACGTATAAAAAGTATAAATATGCAGTTGTTGCTGGTTAAAAAAAAAAAAAAAAACAGACCGTGTTTTTCTCGTGCTACACATTGTATTAAAAATACTGATCCAAGTGCAGATTCTGTGAATTCCAACACCTCTCCTCGCTTTGGTGAACTCTGATAGCATCGGAACCAAATTTAACTTTAACAAAAGCTGAATGCAGAATCACACCCATTGTGTTTTATATACCTAAAATATGTGTCAATTTCAGTTTTTTATTTCTTTACATCTTCGCTGAGATTGGATTTGCCCTGATCTGCTCAAACTGATTTGAGGTCAGATGACTTGACCGTGTTTTCTAATCCCTGAAGATTCAGGTGATGTAACCAGATCTGTTTCTGGTTCAGTCATTTTAGGAGACAAGACGAGGCCACTGCAGGTTTCCTCCCAGCTGTGCTCCATCTGCTTTGTCACTTCCTTCAGGGCACAAACCTCAGGCTTATCTGCGTCAAACCTTTTTAAGTGTGTGTGCAAGACATAGAGGGACGGCGCTCGGGTGAAACGACATAGTGTCTCAAACATTTTGTCTTCTTTGCTCACTCTGTTTTGCTCTTCATGTCCTTTTGTTTTCTAGTTGTTTACTTTGATGTGATTGTCACTGCACAATGTGATTGCTGCTGTGGATGCATGTTACAGTATGAAATTGCCTCTTTGGTGAATGTGTGTGTAAACGGGATAAATTGTTCAATTGGAGAAAAAAAGAAGCAGCAACAATTGGGATTATGTTAATTTATAGAACGTTTTTAGTTCACAAATGTTTTCTTTTTTTTGCAGTAAAGACATTTTTCCCTATTTAAAAAGTGCCAGACTAAAAGATCACCACTTCTTTTTATCATTCTTTCTTTGCAAAACTGATCCGCCAAATATTTATTGGAGCAAGAAAAGAACTAGTCTAACTCCCTCTATGTAAAATGCCAGTATGAACCTGCCTTTGGACGATTATTTCAGTCGACAGTCTCCTTTTCTTTCTCTATCTGTGTTTCACAAAAGGAAACAACAACTACCTCAGAGCAACGACCTGCATGCCGAAAATGGCAAGTTTTGATGAAGATTTGGATCATGCAATAAGACATTCCTGCTTGACTATTTTGAGTCTTTAGACAGGTTAAGCATTTTTTATGCCCCCTCACGGGCAAATTTTCCACTAAAACAAGTTCCCCTACAACACCAATTTGCAAAGGCACCATCACTGCATCCTTTGCTCAATTCACCCATTACGATTTAGACTGTCTTAAGAGATGCAAACAACCCAGGGAGTTTTTTCCTCCTCCTGATACCAGGATGATATATCAGTGCGTCCATTCTCCAGAGTTGGTACAGTGAGGTGGAGACAGGTCTGACCACAAGACTAAATGGATACAGATAATCTTTGTTTGTTGGTTACAGGACTTGTTGATGCCTGAATCAGTCAGGCTGTTACTGCCTTGTGTGCTTAGTCTCATTTCATGTATATCTTTAATTTAGGTCTGTCATGTGTGTAATTACTTTGTCCATTTATCACAGAATAGTAGCTGACTGATTAGAGATGTTTTTACGATAATAATTTACTTATGTTAAGTGCCGGAAATACTTAATTTTTGTGGTTGCCGTCACAGAATAGAAAAGTTAGTTGTTAAAAGCTTTCACTTCGCTTTTTTTCTTCGTGATTAATTCAATATTTATCATTATTTTTATCTGACAATCAACAAAGAAAATTACTTAAAATTTTCAGCCCTTATAATCCATCTTTCTTTTCATTACATCATCCCATCCTCCAGTATGAGCAGGCTTTTCCTCATGTCGCCCTGATCCATCCTGTGGTTAATGCAGTTGTCTGGACCAAAAGCAAGACGGCGAAGGGAGTTACTGGGTATCTGTGATTGGTAAGATTTGCTGGACGACATGTCCATTAGTTGATTGTCCTCGTGATGGTAAACAGAGAGGCGGCCAGCATGGCCCAGTGCTGTCCAGCACTGCCACAACCCTAAATCCCCCCTCCCTATCCTTTAAGCAGTGAGCTGACCATCTGTTCGAGACGCCAGGCCTGAACTCAGTGCTCACAACACGCACGCGCACACACACGCACGCACGCACACACACACACACGCACGCACACACACACACACACACACACACACAAACACACACACACACACACAAGCAGGGAAACAGACATACATTGATCGCTGTCAGTTAACACCAACCAGTGGCTGTATGTATGTGTATGAATGCAGCTTTATTCAGTTAGATCCAATGCTCTGTGTGAGGTTAAAAAAGGTCATGTGTGTGTGTGTGTTTTCCTGTGTCTCACATCGGTGGGTCTGTGTTTGGAAAGGGGGGCAGGTACTGTGTTCATGTGTTTGTATGGCACACGGTTGTATCAAAGTTGCTGAGGTGACACATGGCAGGTTGGATATGGGGCGGCAGGAAATGACCCGGCGGGGGCGCAGCCTTGTCCCATTTCCATGCTGGAGTCCGCTGCGCTCGCCTCTGTGCACCAACTATACACGTCCCTGTTCCTTTTCCTGTTTTCACTTTATTTCTGCTGCGGTCGTGCTGCTCATGCAATTTGATATTTTGTAAAGAGCGTGATCCATTTTCTTCTTTCTGATATTGAAGATAACTTTAAATAACGATGCCGCCAGTAAAGACAAAGTCTTGTGACAGCTGTGAATTACATAACGGTACATATCCTACAAATTTATAAAATGTATAAAGTTGTGTAATTTATTATCAGTAACAACTGGTCACACAGATATGAATTGTTTGCAGAGTAAATACTGAAATATAATGGTTTGCTGACAGGATGGGACTTTCTTGTGTTTTCACTTCATCCAAATGATATGCAATCAAAAGGTTGAGAGATTGTCCTTGTTATGCACGAATGGTTCGTAGCACAGTAATAACACGTGGAGAAGGGCGAAGCAACAACCTCAATGAACATCAGCACCTGAGTTACACAGGTTTTTTCTTTCTGAAGCATTTCCAGGGTCTCTTTTGCCAATTTCCTGAGTTTGACACTAAATTTGATGAGCGCTCTCTGCTCAGGTGGTGCAATCATGAAATCGCACCTACCAGTGGTCCCAAAAACCACCTGTTACTCAGATGCTGATGTTGATCAAGCGACGTAACATAGCTTCTAGGTAGCTGTGATGCACAATGAGTTATGTGGCATAACACATCGACCTTCTTCAGTCTACGACTTAGCAGGCTGCTTATGTTTCATTAATATAAAGAGATGTACATAAAGCAGAGCAGATAGATAAAATAAGTTTGATGCATAAGGTGATGTAAAACACTGCTGCTGTTTAAATTATCTCTTCATGATGTACTTTTGATTTGGGCCTTTTTTTTGTTTTGTTTGTTGTAGCCTTTATCACATTTATACCTGACCAGGTGTAAACGTTTCAGGAATATTTACTGTGATAATGAGCCGCAACAAAAAAATTTCACCCGCTTTTGTCAGTTTAGAAAATTAATCAACAACTGTTGTGATTGTCATTCAAGTAAATTTTGATGTATATCACCATTTCCTGTTTCTAGCTTCTTGAATGTGATCATTTCTTCTTCTTTTTTTGTGTCATATATGATAGTACATGTGCTGGCAGAAATTCCATTGGGTGTATCTCACTCTTTTTGAACATCGTTATAGACTAAGATATATGGATCGAGGAACTATTTATGTCAAGTGTTAATTGTTAATTGACAGCCTATATATTGATCTCAGGATATTTTTTCAGTTATTCGTGCATGTGACCCCATGTCATAATTTCATTATTCTTTAAGTATTGGTATACAGTAGCTGCTCAGCACCTATATTGGATAAATTCCATCCTAGAGGAGGCAGAGATCCTAATTTCAGCACAATTATAGCTCTTTAGAGGCCAGATTGAATTGGAGCCACAACACTTTAAACTTGACAGGGGAACCGAAAGTACCACAGTTACGCCATTCATTTCTCTACCTGCATGAAAAAAGCCACAACTGATAGCAACAAGTTGACGCTCATTCCTTTGAAAATCAGTATCTGATGCAGAAGATGAAAGGCGGACTGAAGGCAAACAGCTACGACGTAAAGACAAATTACAGTACATCACATAATAACTCCTGGAATGCTCTGAACATTTCAGTTTGATGATACACGAGGCTGTCACGTTGTCGGGGTTAGACGAAAGGAGGAAGACACTGACTACTGCAGTGTCGGCTTAATGTGTGGTAAATACTTATTTTGTCTGATACAAACACCAAAGAAAGCCCCTTTTTATTTTTGAGAGCAGCAGAGAGTTTTTGTTGGCGGCTGTTTCATTTAACTCGACCCTCTCTTCCTCTCTGTGTCTTCTCCGTGGCCTCGACTCTCCCCATGATGTCCCTCTGCGCTGTATTAAAGAGGGAACTTGTGAATGGCGTGATTGTGTATTGACTAAAGAGGACGGCAGCTGCTGGTCTTGGGGTTGGCGAGAGCTTATGTGTGTGCTCGGGAGTGTGTATGTGTGTTAATGGTAATCCTGCAGAACCTAATGACTTATCCTTTATCCGTTATGAGTATGCATGTCGGGGTCCAGCAAAATAATTTGGCCCTTTAGCAGATTACGTAACAGCACAAGAGGTCTTTGTGTCATAATCTGACCAAATTTAGTAATCTGGTAGATTTGCAGAGGGCTCGGCTGACGTGCCCAGTCAGAGATCAGACTAGTTGGTAGATGTTTCATTCATTCATTGCAGTTTCAGGTCAGCGATATTAGAGCTAAAAAGATTAATCAATTAGTCAATCAAATGAATATTAATCTGCTGGTTTAACAATCGGATAATCATGAGTCATTTCTCAGCAAAAATACATGGATTTATGTGATAGTAAATTAATATTTTTAAGCTTTTGGACTTTTAATTGGACGTCATATTGGATTTCTTAATTTTTTTTTTTATAACTCTTAGCTGCTTTTTGACATTTTGTAGACCAAATATAAATGGAAAGAATCTGTATTTACATCCCAAATATGTCCTGCTTGGATTTTAAAAATAGGCTTTTATGTTTACGTCATTCTTTGTTAAGGCTGGTTCTCACCGTCTGAATCAGGTCATGTTTTATATTTTCAAGTACTGTGAGTCTGCAGGATATTGATCCTTCTTTTTCTCGTCTTTCTCTCTTGCAGTGGTAATGTCTTGACTCGGCGGCCCCTCTAGCCCAGTGAAGGACGAGCCAGTGCCGGGCCGCTGCTCATGGGAACTCCTGCTGCGCCATGAGTGCTCGTGATGGCGTTGGTGGTGTCGGTGGCATGGGCACCCTGGGCCGGCGGCAGCGCTTCGAGAACTCGGAGTTCACGGTGCGCATCTACCCCGGCGCCCTGGTCGAGGGAACCATCTACTGCCCGATCAGCGCCCGCAAGACCACCACGGCCGCTGAAGCCATCGAACGCGTCATCGATCGGCTGCAGCTGGACCGCACCAAGTGTTATGTTCTGGCTGAGGTGAAGGAGTTCGGTGGGGAGGAGTGGATCCTGAATCCCAGCGACTGTCCCGTGCAGAGGATGATGCTCTGGCCCCGCGTGGCACTGGAACACCGGTCGCTGTTCGGTGGGGACGATTACCGCTTCCTCCTACGGCAGAAGAACCTGGATGGCTCGATTCACTATGGCGGCAGCCTCCAGATGTGGCTGCAGGTCACGGAGGAGCGCAGGCGCATGGTGGAACGTGGACTGCTGCCACAGCCCGAGTCTCAGGGGGACCACGCGGATCTGTGCTGCCTGCCGGAGCTCAACGAGCGCTCACTGCTGGACAACCTGCGCTCGCGCTTTCGCCAGGAAAAGATCTACACGTACGTCGGAAGCATCCTCATCGTCATTAACCCCTTCAAGTTCCTGCCCATCTACAACCCCAAGTATGTGAAGCTGTATGATAATCATACACTGGGAGATTTGGAGCCGCATATTTACGCCGTGGCAGATGTGGCTTACCACGCCATGCTGCAGAGACAGAGCAATCAGTGCATTGTTATATCTGGGGAGAGCGGCTCTGGGAAGACGCAAAGCACAAACTTTCTCATTCATCATCTGACCGCTCTCAGTCAGAAGGGTTTTGCCAGTGGAGTGGAGCAGATCATCTTGGGGGCGGGGCCAGTATTAGAGGTAAGCAAAAACACCGCCTCTCCGGGTCTTTGATGAACATTTGTTGTTTTTCAATGTGCTTCGCTGTTAATTAAGATCGGCACTCGAGACGAGCCTTGAGACTTGACCGCCAAAAAAACGAGACTTTACTTCAGACTTTAAAGCAAAAACACAAGTTCTGATGCTGTGAAATCCCGGAACAATGAAAAATACACAGCATCGTGACAAGCAGGTCTTTTATCACTCTACAACTTAAAGAGTTAACATGTTAAGAGTTGTGATGTGATTTAGACTTGTCCCGGAGGGTTTGATCTAGATTGATGAAGTCTGAAGCACAGGATTATATTACATTTCATCAGAGGATTAGCTTCATGTTGAAACATTAGTTGCTGCACCTTATTTAAAAGCTCGTATTGTGAAAAAAACATTTTGTTCAGTCTCGGTTAGCTTTACATTTCTAATTGTCTGATGCACAGAGAGTCCCTCCTCCTTGAACTGTGACTGAAATAACTACGAACTTGACTTGAATTTTCCCCGAAAGACTTTCTGCCTGCTTCGCATCGTTTGTTTGCTAAATTTAAGAGAAGAGACCTTTTAATGTTCAGTGTGGATTTTTTTCTGTCTGCTTTTGTAGTTTCTACAGTTTGCCTCTACGTGTTTTCATTCATGCTTTCATAATCAACATGCTGAGAGTTTTTTTATGTGGCTTTTTACATCAGTTACACAACACTGCTCAGCCACAACTATCTCTGGTTGGCCTGGAGTTGTGTTTGACCCATACAGGGGTTTACTGCACTTTTAGTCCAGCTGTGTGGGGATTACATTGTGCACAGAGGAACTCTATCTGCAAGCCGCCTGTGGCCTATCAGTGGTACAGTTGTAGATTCTTGTTTCTGGCATTTCTTTTCTACACAGTGGAAATATTGTCTCAAGGTAGATGTTGAAGAGGCCCAGCCGAGGGTTGTGAAGGAAACTGGTTGTTTTCATATCACACAAGAAATTCCTCTCATATTCTTTTTCTTCTTCGGGGACCTGTCACTTTAACACACACCAGTCGATAGTCTGTTCACAACTGCACATTGTTTTCTCATTTGTCAATATCAACTTCAATTCCTGAAAGTTACGTAACACCCTTCAACTGTAAGCACAATGCCTCTTATCAGAAAGGCAAATACAGGTTGCACATTGTCAGGAGGGTTATTGTATTTTTTATAAGGGGGTTGTATCGCTCACTGTCGCCACACCTGAAAGCTAGCTGTTTACACTGGGTTCACAGATGATAAACAGAAATCCATACAGGTCCTCGGGGAGGGGAGGCTGTGGCTCAGACGGTAGAGTGGGTTGCGCACCAATCGGAAGGTTGGTGGCTCGATCCCCAGCTCCTCCCGTCCACATGCCCAAGCGTCCCTGAGCAAGACACTGAACCCTAAGTTGCTCCTGATGGTGTACCATCGGTGTGTGAATGTGCTCCTGATGGCAGCACCCTGCATGGTGATCTGTCTCATTAGTGGGTGAATGGGAAAACCATGTTAAAGTGCTTTGAGACCGAAAGGTGATAAAGCGCTATACAAATACAGACCATTTACCATCTATTTCTTCCTCTGGGTATAGCCAACTAGAATGGAAGAACTCCTGACTTTGTTAAATTATCTATCAATCAAACAATTTAAAAGAAAATATTATGATTCCCTCTTTATAAGAAAATAAAAATAGTTTATTTTTCTTGGCATTAATGTCAAGTTGAAGATGACAGCTGAGAGGGCCAAGTTCAAAGGTAACAAAACAACAATCCTGGCATCGAGTAGCTCGACATTTTATTGCTGTCAGTTTAGCAAACACAGTTCTCAGGAATACCATTCATTTGAGTGTCACTGAAGTTAATGTGTGAGCCCACTGAGTTAATCCTCAACGCAGCAACACGAGTGAGTAGTTTCGGGTGCAGAGGGAGCAGCCTTTAATTGTTTGCACAGTAAGATTGCGTATCTGCCCGCTGGTGATTGATGCCAAGACTGGAGCTGCGGTGCTACTGTAGAGAGAGATAGAAGAGAGAAAGACCAGGAACAGCTGCCAAAAATTTCCTCAGGAATAATTTATCTTCATTTTCTTAAAGCTTTTCGTTCAGGAAAGGAGACCAGCAGCAACAGGAGGAATGATAATTGATTTATTAAATATATTCAGTTGATTTGTTTGTGTTTTTTCCCCCCCATCATCTTCTTTATCACATTGTCACTGAGGGGAAGTCCAGTGTCCATGTGTCCAAGTATTGACCCCTGCTGGAGTTAATGTTCTATGAACTTAATGTAAAGAGCTTTGAATTTAAATTTGACCTCTAATTTTACATGGGTCATTGGTTTTAAGAGCTCAGTGGCCTCCAATTTTACACATCCGAATCTGTTCGCAGGTCTTTGGGAGCACTGCTGCTACTGTTCCTCATCTCTGTTTCAGGCTACTTGTTCAAGACTACATGAGCATAAAACACTGCAATCTATTTGGAAGCTGAGAAGGACAATCAACAACACATGCTTGAGCATGCGTTGTTGTTGAACTCATTACGTAATTGATGGTAAGAAAAAAAGATTGTTTCTTCTTGTCTGCATGTGGCTCCGGAAAGTTTCTATGTAGTCATCTTATTTGCAAATGGCTCCGGAAAGTTTCTTTTGTTTTACTTTCGGCATCTAATTTACGACTCTCCTGTGTCCTTATCTTGTGACCTACAACCAACTCAGTATTACCATACGAAAGCAGATACAAAGGGAATGGGGGTGACTGTCAATTGTTTGTCACACTGTATAAAAGCTGCCCTACGGAGGAGTGACGTTGAGCAATGCTGGGCATCCTTCTTTGAGTGTACATGTATTTGCTCCTTCTTGCAAGAAAAAATGTCCGATATGTTTGATTTTGAATCTAGCCTCAGAGTAATTTTTCTAACAGTAATTTTGTAGAGATTGCGTGGTTTGTATGACGGACTTCTTTGCCCCATGTCTTTGTTCTCTCTTAATGTTACAATAGCTATTTACTTCATCGTCTTAAATAATTGACACATGGCTTATTGTGTGATATGCTATAGTTTAGGGAAATGTAAGTCGTTATGGGGGACATCCAGTATCGCCAAACCCCAAAATCATTGTACTCTTTGGTTTGTCAGAATAAAGGTTGAAAATTCAATCTGAGGAAAAAATTACAACCAACAAACACAGTCAAGAGGAAACATCGTTTGTATAGATTTTAGCGCAATTTGAGTTTTAAAATAAAATAACATTGGAAAATAATTTGCTGGAAGAAAGAAAATTCAAAGGAGGGTTCATTCTAATAACTAAAAGCCAAGAAAGTGAATGTTAACCTACTGTAAATGATTAAACACTCAGATGAATTGTGGAGCAGAGATTTGTTGAATTACATTTTCAGACTTTTGGACAGGTTTTCACTCAACATTATGAAACGCATATAAAACACACAACACTCAGTAAAAGTCCAGCAAAAGTGTTTACAACCCGGCACCAGCCAGTACAAAAACTGTATTCAGTGTTTGCCACTGAGCCACTTTTCTTTCCTTTAATGCCTTGTTTAGTGGCAGTCGCTTGGGGTTTAATTTACTTTTGGAGAGTTAAAACATATTTATTTTCCTTCCCACTTCAGTAGTGGCTAGGCCGGGTCATCATTCAGAAAAGGTTGAAGACCGGGACACTGTGGAGGCATCACCTTCAAGTGAACAATCTCAAAGCAGAGCAGACAGACGTTTTCTACTGACTGTCGGTCGAAGGGCAAACGCACCCCGAGGCCTGAACTGCACGGATAGTCAGATTTTCTTTTTCAAAACCCATGATAGAGGATATCGCTTACAAAGGCGTCTGGTCTGGAAACCAGCCAACAGCTGCAGTTATGTGTTAAGACCCTGACAAGTCCTGTCGCTCGAGTGTTTCAATTAATAAAACTCAGAGGGAGATGAAAACAGACACTGTAAGGGCATGTTGTGCTGGTTAGACAAATACAGCCAGTTCCACCGTTTTGTCTGAACACGGTTATTATTCTAACTGAAGCCAATTAGAGGTGTGACAGGCTTCAATTTGGGGTTTGAAGGGGAATAGTCTGATTTGATTTATCCTGCCTTCAGCAGCTGTGGACTTCAGTTGACCCTGCAGACCGAAGACGAATAACAAGCACGCATGAAACACGACAAATACTTCACCTTGTGTTGGTTTAGTGCTTATCTGCTGTCTGTCATTCCTGACGTTGTTTTCCTTCGTGTGCCAGATATGACTGGATTGACTCTATGCCTTAAATTGCTATGACGACATATCTTACTCACTGGAGTTCAATGTTGACAAATGTTTGGGATGTTTTCATCTTCTTTTGTCTCCATGGTACCGTTGATGGTATGCAGGAAATTTTGACTCAAGCTTTGACTCAATTGACATTTCACACTGCCGGGATTATATTTTAAAGCATGTGGCTGCAATAACAGAGAAATGGATGACAGACAGCTATGAAGGAAAGCTCGGAGTGCAGCATCACTATTAAAGGCCATTTGCTGTCCGCTTGATCTCCACTTGTTCAACAGTGCTCATCAGTAACTATACGTTAGTGCAGAGAACATCGAGGTCACCAGGCACCTCTTTCCTCTCTTTTTAGCTCTCAGCATGATCAAACAACCTTTGGTTTAACGATTGATAGATTAAACAAATGTATTGTGGATAATTGGACGATGGATCCTTGGTGTATTTTGTTTCTCGTGCTGGCTAGTCGTCATCTAGTGCTTAACAACCAACCCGGCTTTGAATCCAGATGGTAGCCTGTCCAGTTTTTATATTCAGGTGGCTACCTGGCTTTTAAGAATGATTGAAAGCAAGGTCAGGGAGTGAATGTCCTGAGTAGGTATGAAAATATGAGATGTCCTAAAAGTACTACAGGATAGGTTAAAATGCAAAGCACTTAAGCACAACGTCGCCAGTGGTATCCCGGTCCAGGACCTTCATCGTGTAACCCCTCTTCCTCTTTCAACATGTTTTCTGTCTTTATCTGCAGTGACTCCAATTAAAAATAGGGCAGAAATCTGAAAACTACTGCTACATGTAACCAGAAATTTGGACTCGGGTCAGTTCACGACTCTATAATGCTATTTCAGGAAGTAACTAGTCTCGGTTCAATGAAAACAAAGACTTCTCACAGGAAGCATGGTCATTTGTTTTACCATGTGAGCGAAGTGACAGCTTAATATGAGCTCAGCTGTCTTCTATTCTCCCCTCGGGTCACGACGGAGAGGATGGGGTTACCTCAAGCTCACTCTGACAGTGCAGCTTCAGGATCTGCTGTCCAAGACCTGAGTGGTGTCACAGGGCATTAGTGCACGAGCACGGCTAATGCTGTGTTAGAGGAGTGTTTCAGGGGCACTTTAAGGCGCCTGAGCTGTGAGGCACTGTTGCTGTTTTGCCAGACCTCGTTGGCCCAGCGAGCGCTGGAGCTCCCGTTGTGCTCCTCCGTGTTCTTGGCCAAAAGAAATATCCCTGGTGTGAGTCATCCCAGGTCAGCGTTTTCACCGCTCAGCATCTCCTTCATTGCTACCTCAATACGCTCCTGCACTCACACAGAAACGCGCACACACTTGCACATTTAATACTGTCTCCCCAGAGCCCCTCACTAATACTGAGTAGATTAGTATGTATTACAGGTTCTCCCTCAACTGGGTGGGGTCAAACCAGCTTTACTGTGCCCTGAAAGTGTTGTTTTCCTCAGGCTGGGATGGAAAAGAAAGACTACTTGAGAGAAACTGGGAGTGATTGAACAGCGTTTATGTGCAGTGTCCCTCAGCTGAGTGTAAAGTTACAGTGCTGTGCTTTTTATTGAGGTTAAATCAGGGTAAAGAGTGTAATACTGACCATTATGAATGCTTGCATTGTGGGCTCGGCCGATGGGCTGCGTTCCCTTGTTGAGGAAGGTGCAAGACTCCAGTGCCATGTAATCTGTATTCACCGGACTCCAGTTGAAGTTTTCGAAAACATGGTCCGAGAATGTGAAGAAAAGGGAGTCGATGCAAAAGATTTACGTGAAACAAATGTAATTTATTAGAACTGCAGTCAACTTGGATAGCAATAGGGTGACAAAAACAGCAGCGTTAGCCATTAAAAGCAAGGAACGCATATGTTGCACGTGGCCTGTGGAAATGTTTAATGTGCAAAAACAAAATAAAGGGATGCAAGTTGGCAGAAGTAGTGCAAAAGTACACTAGCACAAGTTACACATGCAGTTTATCAGAGAATATAGAAACTCCAGGTTACCCGTGTAGATCAGAAATAGAGTTTTACTGGTTTTGGACCTACTATTTTCACCATGGTATGTGGATGACATAATATGTTTACTGACGGTTGTCCCAGAAGATCAGAGGATGGCTGTTTTGTCACTAGTGGTAGAATCAGAGAGCTTTAAATTGAAGTTTTATCTGTTTTTATTGTCTATCTATTATGTTCTATTGGTGGTTAAATCGAGACCTCATATTTGGGCCGGCCTCTGTTCTACCGTAGCTTTTAGAAGTCAATGCAAATTCCGATTAGCTCTCTGAAAAATGTAAGCTTGTTCCTTGGGTTTACTTAAAGACAAATAGTCCTCCAACGCAACAATAGAAACCTCAGGTATTTCAACAATGTAAAATAGAAATCCAGCCTGGCAGCTCGGGTACTTACAGTATGTCATGGTTTCTATCCATGAGATTCCTAAACACTCTTTGTTTTTCAAAATTTTTCCACATTTCCTACATTTTTCCTGCTACCTTCAGCCCTGCCACTCACTTGAGGACTGAGCTCTTTAATTGAGCTAAATGACATTTAATCATTGGCTAATGGGAAAGGCTGCTCTTTACACTAAAACGCGAGACACTGAACATATTGGGTGAACCACAGAACATACTCTTGAGAAAGGCTCCATTAAATGGTTAGATTTGCTGGATTTTCATAATAAATGTCTGTGATTTTCAATGACGTTGACGAGACTTTTATGTTGATTGAAATTGCGAGTTGGGTTAAACTCGGGTGTAGATTGTGGGAGTTTTTGCACTGAAATATGACGGCAGTAATGGTTTCTGTTGCGTTTTAAGATAAACCGTTTTTTTCTTCTGAGATCATGTGTCATCTTTGATTGTATTTGAGTGTGTAAATAAAGAAAGATAGATTAGCTCAACTGCTTGATAAATTATGGTCCTTATCTCATCCACATGATCAGGTCCTTCCTCTGCTATTCATAATTAATATGAGTCATTAGTCTGACTCATAAAAACATACCTCAGGAAATGAATCACCTTCCATGGTGGAAGTAGCAGCGAAGCAAACCGTAGTGGCTTCTGTACTGGAAGTTTAAGGGTTTGATATTGTGGGAAAGTGTCTATTTTTAGACTTTATTGGAGAGTCGTGGTTATATGGTGAAATGAGAAGTTACAGAATCAACCAACATTTTTTTGAATTTTGTAAATTTTCTGTCAGTTGTCAGCGCTGTATGGATTTGGATGAAATCGATTTTTTGGTTTTATGTGGATGTGATGTAATTGCATAGCTGGTTCAAAATATGGCTACATTTTTAGAGAAGCAAAGGTAATGCTAAAAGAAAAATGGACAATAGCAGCCTTGAAAAGTCTGTTGATTACCGTTTTCTGTCAATAAAACGCACATCTTGTCTCTCAAATTCTGTTAATTATAGCTATGATATTCTTATGTGTTTCGGTCGAAACAACAGCAGAAATGTTACTTTAACTAGTTTCACCCAGTAAAGTTTAGCATGAGATAACCCACAACTACAAACTTTGTATCGGCAGTGTTCGAATTCGTAGCCGAAAGACAAAGAATGCCGACAGCTCCAGCTGTTACTTTTCATTTAGTGTTTATCTCGCCACTCTGCTGCCAAGCTCCTATTTTTCCCTGACACTGTATACATGAGGACTGGTACTAGTGTCTGGGAAAGACGAGTACATACTGTTCCTGCTTTGTCAACCCATCTGTACAAAAAGATACAGCTTCTCACTGTGACTGTTGCAGCTTGAGACCAAGAAGTTACTGAGAGTTTTGGTTGGAACCACATCGGTCTTAAAGGGGTCACGTTGATTTTGTTGACTTCTGAGCTTTGTGTAGTTTGTGTCGGGTCAAAACGAAGCAAAAATCTGGATAAGTGTGTTTTTAATTAAACTTTCACGAATCATCCAGTTGTATTTTTTGGTTTTCTGGAGGTACAGCAGTGAAGTTATGTTAACTTGTATATTAAAGTCAGAGTGGAATGTGATGAAGTTTTGACCTTTACATCATTTTAGATCAACAAAACTGTTAAGGCTAAAGCACAGCAAACAATGAATCGGTTAATGGACCAGACATGATCACAGAAAAATAATAATATTTCACTTTTTTGGTCAAAAAAAGTAATGAAAAACAACAAAAAAGCCATTAAAAAAAAAAAAAAATAAATAAATAAATGTATAGATAGATAGATAGATAGATATATTGGTTCCAGCTTCTTGCATTAGAAAATTAGCTGTTATTCTTTTCATTTGAAGATTTAATCTTTGTGTCCTGGAATTTGTGATAGTTTTTTTGCCCCTAGATTTTAGTTTTTTTAAGAACAATCGATTAGTTTAAAAAATAATCTGCAGATTAACTGGTACTGAAAATAATCGTTCAGCCCTACATCTGTGCAGTTATATTCAATCAGCAATTTTGTATAGATATGTAGCCTCATCTTGTCTATCTTCTATCCCTCATCACACTTTTTAAACCATCCAGTCATTCGTCAGCAACAGATGTCAGCAGCAGCCCGACAATGTGCCTGTTTGTGTCCCCTCACAGCCTCTTTATATGCTGTGGTGTGCCAGAGTTTGCAGGTGCTTGGTCAGCATCACACACACACACACACACACACACACACACACACACACACACACACACACACACACACAGACACACACACACACACACACACACACACACACACACACACACACACACACAGTCAGCACCTGCTGTCAGACTTGACCAGCTGTCCTACTACACCTGCACCAGTGTGTCACATAGCAATAAGACGGACAGAAAAGACTTTATTCTGTATGACGTAAAAGTCGTGGTGACGAATACAATCACAGTGGACCAGCTCTCTCTTTTTTTTGAAGTCTTTGGTAAATTACTTGGAAGCACATTTGTGCTGTCAATGCCTCCAATTATGGCTCAAAAATGTCGTATCAATTTTGTGATGATAAGAAGTCTTAAGGCTTATAGGTAGATTGAATGCTCTATTAGGCGATTGATCAGCAAGAAATTTGATGATTGATGAATGGCTTAAGTGCAAAAATGCCAAACTTTACAGGTTCCAGCTTCTCACATGAAATATTTCTGTTTTTCTTTGTCATCTGTGACAATAAACTGCATATTTTAAGGGGTTTTGGACAAAAAAGACGTTTACGAAATTGTTATCAATGTTATTTGTCAGTAGTTTCACTGTTGAATGGCTCAAATGATTATTATCATTGGCAAACATTTAGTTAAAATCTCTAAATTTTGGTTCAACATAGATGACAACCACACTGAGATGATATGTCCTCCCTTCGATTGCTGTGACTTTGTTCGCTTAATGTGGTTCATTTACATCATCCCTCCTCAGAAACTTACAGATGTTGTGAAGGGGTTGATATTCAGCACTTGTTTTAAAAGCATCGTGTGAATGCTCAGTCGTGTCCTCCTCTCCTCCTGTAGGAGTGGCAGTGATACAAATTCAGCAAATTACCTGTGATATATTTGGTTTTTGAGAATTTATATAAACTGTATTACTTTAGAAGACTAAGACGAGAACTGTTAAAATCTGTAACCACTTCCTTCTGAACACATCGTCATAATTGTGAGCATCAGTGATGTCCGTTACATAAATGCTGAAAGCTGCACACCCTCCACTCCTCACTGGAGTTACATAAATCCTTGCAGGTGACCTCTCTGCAGCGACGTTCTCATGTGGTGTGTGTGGTTTGTGGTCATCTTGTGCGCCCCACATGTCCAGATGTGGTGGAATAAAACCTGGTGTGGAATGCACACACATCTGGAATGGAGCAGGAAACATGAGGGATGTCACCCCGGAGCAGGACGCTCATGAAAAGCTCCTCCCAGCCGGCCACATGCTGTCCTGTATATTTTCCGGGTTGTCTTGCATTTGTTGGTGCTGAGTTTAGGGAAGTAAAAAAAAAAGTCCCTGCGTGGCAGGTGGTCATCTCTTTTGGCTCCAACAGCAACGGACATGAAAGATAAGATTTGACTTTTGTCCCTATGATATGTTATCATGAAGGAAATGCGACGCAATTATGAAGTGCTGTTATCGTCTTCCTTGTTCCCCATCTTCCTATTTCTCTCTTCCTCTGTTGGCTCATATATCGGTCTGTATGTCCCCTCCAGTTCATCCAAGTAAGAAGATAGTGTCACTCCGAGAATAAATTAAGGTTCTCGGGGAGAGTTGCCGGTAATTCAAATTATGTAAATGACTCATTAAATGTCCTCAATAATGGCTCTGAAGAGGTGTGTATTTAATAATTGTGGAGATACAATCCCCTTCTTTTATGAAGCTTTACCAACTGCCGTCGTCCAGACATTAGTGCTTCTGCTCAATAAACACTGACCTCAGGCTCAAGTCATTAAAGAAACATGACATACAGCAGCGTTTCCCCTTGAAGTTGAAGTACATTTACTCCATATTACTCTTTTTTTTTTTTTTTTTCATAATGTAGTTAAAGACTCAACCTGGGAGTGGTCTCTCTTTAGTTGCCAGGGTGATTTGAGTTGGACATTCTCCTGAATTTGCAACTTTTCTCAGGTTTAATTAGCTTTTGTATTGAATTTCAGTTCATTTTTTTTTCCCACTGGCTGACCTGCAAACACAGCTCTGTGTTAATTTAGACTATTATTAGAGTAAAGCTCGCTGTACACTACACCACTGCACCGAACGGTGCATTTAGTTGGAAAATATTTCTCTAGGGGATAAAGGCCAAAAACAGAGCAAAATCTTCTGAATGGACAAATGTATAGAAATAGCCATAAGTTTTTGATCATGAGTGCAGCAATTCATATTAAGCTTATACATTTATACTTAACAAGCAAGTCGTGACGCAACACACATCCTGGCTGACTATGGCGGACACTAATCGAAATGGGTACTGTGTAGTCGTATGAAATCTCTGTTAAACAGGATTACACTGATTACATGTTGCGGACAGCAAGAAGCCAGAAATAAAGAAGAAGACTGCCAGCTGAACAAGTCAGGTTTCAAGATATAATGATAAACTGACTTTGCAACAGCTTCATAGGGACGGAAAGGCATCCAACAACTCGGCTTTAAGATCGGACCGTGACGAGTGCTGTGAGGTCACCTGCTTACTGAGCACTACATTGAAGTGTTCTGAGGTCAAACAATGGGGCAGCCCAGTTTTTTGGATTAGATAATCAACCACTTAATTCCACCTAGTTTATAACATGAAATTTCCCTGTTCAACGACTCGACTCGACTCGCGCAAACTCTGATAAAACGTATTTCTGTGTGTGATTTGGCCAGTCGGATACATCTGTGTAATGTTGAACAGAAGACCTGAACGTCTCGTGGGACTGGCACGGGATTGGACAGAGTCCTGATGTTTATGTCTCTCGGATCTAACTAATTGGATTGACCTCCTTTAGTGTAGTGACTGTGCTAAGTCACTCACCTCAGCCGGGTGCATTGTCTTGTCTCAGCGTAGCTCGGCCCAGCGCTGGTCAGCTAATGCTTGACATGTGGCCTACATATGGGCGCGTTACTGATAAGACCACCTGTTCCGACTTTGCTCCAACATGGCTGGCTGCATGGACAAAGCTTTACTAACACGACCTGGGTGTTGGCTAATGACAGAGAGGTTGCGGTACACATGCTGGAGGCTACAACACACCCGTAGAGATTCATCTGTCAGATGAAGTGAGAGATTGACTACAGTTTATATCCCTCACTTTAGAGAGAACTTTCCACACTATTACTGCCAGGAAATATAAGCTATTACAAGAAACAGTCGTTCTCGGGTGAGTGTAGTACTTTAAAGGTATTTATTAGGTGAATGCTTGTGGATTGTTGGGGAATAGTAAAATGTGTATGTGAAACTGTGAAAAGGAAAGAAGGATACAATGATTTGTTAAACAACAAAAGAATGTGAGACAGAAATAATAATATGTTGCAAAGGAAATTTGCGAATCTTCACTATGAAAGGCACAAGCTTCCAGATTTGTTGAGTTTCTGATAAACTGAAGGTTAAATATGAATATTTAAAAAATATTTTGTTTTAACAATGACATTTTACAAAAAAATGATTTTCTTGATTTAAGATAAAAGCTTTAAAACCTGCTGTATATCACACATCTGCACCAAGACGGTTACCAGGAGATGGTGGAGACTAAAAACAGAGCTAAAAGTTTGACTTATATTTGCCAATTGGGCAAAATCACACCTCCCGAGTTGCTTTCTAACTGCTGGATGTGTAATGAACAAAAATAACAACTTGCTAACAAGTTGACCGCAGCAACTTAAAAGGTGATGATATGTTTCGGTGGCGTTTGTTTCATCCACCGGCAAAATGACCACAAAAGTCGGTTTATGTTGAAGGAAAATCAACACTGAAGAGATCCAACAAACACAACTCGGAATCAGTTTTCTTCTAGGACGTGTCTCCTTGTTGAGCCTCACAGGTGTTGCTGTTTTTTTTCCCCCTTCTGGTATTCACAGATAAACACGTTGATGACTTCCATTACCAAATCGTACGCGGCTAAAACTTAAACAGTGCCGACAGTGTCAGGTACACAGCTCTGATTTGTTGATAGAACATTTTTTTTTAGACGTAGTTGTTACTTGACATTATGCCACTTCTCACTTCAAACTCTCAAATTTAAGGCAGACATATCCAAACTTATTTAAGTAAGAGAAGTTATTTAATAAATTGAACTGGCACGAATAGATTTCAATCGGCAGGTTTGACAGATGGACGATAACAGATTAGGACCTGATTGTTTCATCAACTCCGCTCATTATTTGCACCTCCTTTAACCTGCTGTAACTTTTCAGCTGTGTTAAGTACACTCCAGTTACCTTCCCCATGAACAGCAGGATCATACATATGCATTCAAATAGCCGAATGTTTCCCTTTTGTTTGAAAAATCCCACAGAACTGCAGCAGAACCAGTTCTACTGGGATGACATGTAATCGATCCTTCTCATCTTCCACTTGTGTCGTAACCCTCCGCTCTCATCCTGTGTGCTGCGTTAACTTGAGAAAGTGGGAAAGCTGAAGCCCAGCCCGGCAGTAACTGATCTGTAATAACAATTAGCAACAGCTTTGCACTGTTAGTGTAAAGAGACTGTTGAGATTATAAATACTTGAGGAGAAGTTTATATTTCTGTGGCTGAGTAATCCCCTTTGTTCTGCATTGTAATGGATGTCTTTTTTGTTTTATCTTAAACGTGAAGTTTTTTTTTATCATTTTATCATTTGCCTTATTCACCCTCAAAGTAACCTCTCACCGATATTAGTAATTTGCTGTGCAGGGAGTGTTCGAGACGTCACTATAGATGCTTCACTTGCAGTTCGTCACAGCACTTTTCTAGCTGTTGTTTCTTGTCTTTCCCTGAGTCTGAACACTGTGATTTGGGACGTGACTCCATGTTTTCCAGGACATTGTGCCCCCGCCTCTCACTCCCCCTCACTATTGCATTCCTGTTCACTGTATGAGGGCCAGATTTGGGAAGCTTCTTTCTGCGCCTCGTGCATTTCCTCTCTTTCTGCTGATGTCTGGACTGTGAGCGTCTACAGTTTTTAGTTTTTTTCCTTCAGAGTGTTGAGAGAGAACTTTTAAGTTTATTTTCTCAATGGCTCTGTGGAGTTTCATCCAAGACATCAATCTTGCACTTAGGAGATGATGAAAAAAAAATAGTATATGGTTAAACTGTTTTGTGTATGACACACACATAGGAAGCGACACTGACAATACTTAACACTCTCCTCACGGAGCTGCTGTAAATGCTGATGTTCCTGTGTTTATGTAAATACTCTTATGCACACAGTCAGAATGTAAAGAGTTGGATTACAACCCCAGAAATCTGTCACCAGTCCATAAATCCACCCTGTGATCCCTCATGGCACACCTCCACACTTACCAAGACACAAAGTCGCACACAAAACACACAAGTATGCGAGTGCACAGAACAAAGCGTAGGAGGTTTTATATGGAGAAGCTGTTGCTTTGTAACCCCCAGTTGTGCTGAGTTATCTCTTTCGGCCCATCCTCTCTCACAGTCAGATCTCGATGCTAGATTCTATTCATGCTCAGCTGTGCATTTTATTTTTTTCTGTTTTGTCACACCCTTGGTCGACATGTAGAACAATGTATAAGAAACAGTTTCTGGTAGCAGAGAGTGACGGACATAAACACGTCTGAAAAAGGGTATAATTTGTTAAAACACTACTGCTGTTCCTTTGCAAGTTAACTCGCTTACCTTTAGCATAGTTTCAGTGGCTGCCATTAATCAGTACATACTCATTCACGTTAAGTACACTCTAGATAAACTACGTCTTCATGTTCTGCCACTTAATACATCCACTCCACTTTATTGTCGATCAAAGTATTTCACTCTTTACTCCGCTGCGTTTGCTGGATGGCAAACTAAAACTTTCTAAATTTTACATAAACTAGGTTTTTTAAATGCAGTGCACTGTTCAAATTTGAGTCAGTGGTTTGAATCCTCTTGTTATTCACGAAACAATGGTTTATTTGGGATCCCCTGTCCTGTTTCAGATGTCTATGAGCTGTTAGCAAATTCAAAAAGTAGTGATTTTTACTTTGAACTTCAGTTTAAAGATTTCAGTATTTCACAAAATAGCAAAGCTTAGTGCAGTAAATGAAATGTATTTAGCACAACTTTATTTTTACGTCTGTCCCGGTCCAACTGATCGTCGCACAAAAGCTCAGATTTACCTTGTAGCTAGCTTCACCTTAACTTACTGTAAAATGCTAATAATGCCTGATACTACTTCTGCACTTTTAATCATAGGATGTAGCATTTTCAATAAAGGGCTTTTATTTGTAATGGTATATTTAGATTTTTGTATTGTACATTTACTTAAGTAAAGAATCCCAGTGCTTTTCCCTCCACTCAAACTAATGTTAAAAAGGCTCCCTGCTCTCAGAAAGGACGAGCAGGGACATTTTTCCTCTCAAGCAGGTTATCCAAGCAACTTGCTGCCACTGAGAAACTTCATATTGACAGAGGCCTCTGGAGTGAGTGGGGTTAGTGTTTGCTCTAAAAGATAGGCCTGTTTTCTTAATGGCTGAGCACATTTACTCAGTGCTTGTCAAACACATCCGATACAGGGAGGCAAATTGACTCCGGTCACTCAACCCTCTGTCGTCATCATCAAAGCACAGCGCTGACTGGAATGCCACTAAATATGCTTCAATACACAAAATAGTATTTTTCTTTTGGTGTTGTACTTCAGTTAAAGTGGAAAGCATTAGCTCTTGAGTATTTCTGTTCTGCGAGACTTTAATTTAACTACATTTTAGATGAAATAATAACAATCTCACAAAGGGAGAATTTAATGTCATACAACTTAGAAGCCCCGTAAGTAAAACACTTACAGTGTAGAATTTCAATTATTTGTAACAGATCAATAATAAAACATTCATAAAATGCCAGTTTTTGGTAGTTTTGATATAATTAGAAGTGCAGCTCTTTTATCTTTATTTAGGTATTTTTTGTATTATATTATTTCGTCTTTTACTCAAGTGAAGGCTGGAACTACTCCATTACTGATGTGTGCATGCCAAAAGCAGCATGTTTTGTTGATAAACAGTTGAAAACCTTGATATTCTGATTACGATAATATAAAACAGAGAAAAGCTCCAAATCCTCACATTTGAGAAGTTGTAACTTTTGCTTAATAATTGGATTAATTGATGATCAAAATTGTTTCAGATTCTTCTTTAGTGAGTTCTGTCAGAGTTGTTCATTTGAGGTTAGTTAGTGTCGTCAGTGTATTGAGAAGCACATTGTAGCTGTGTATTACTGACAGTTTAGTGTATGTTTACAATCTAATTCAAAAAGGCTTTATTAGCATAAACATTTCGAAAACAATGCTGCCAAAGCATCAGGATATAGTTTGTCCAAATCTCTAGACAGTAACAGTAAACAGTATCAAAATAGGTACATAGATTACAGTATATTATATGCCAATATATGCTCTCTGTGTCCTTCTCCAAGGAGTATTTTAAATACTAATAGGCCACTGAGTTTGTTAAACTTTGTATGTGGTATTTATTATTGGACTGGAGATGAAATGCCTCTTCTAGCTCTGCAAGCCAGCATCTCATACTTTAAAAACACCTCTTATAGAGCATCACCTGCACTGCTGTGTACATGAGGATCTAAATTGTATTTCCTTGGTTTACACTTCATCTTTTAATCAAACCTGGTGACCAATAAAAAGAACTAGCGTGTGAATGAGTTGCTGAAGTTCGCTGCCACTTGAACCTGACGCTCCCCCACCCTGCTGTTAAAATAAACATTGTGAGTGAAGAGTGCATGGATGCAGAGAGCAGCCTGTGAAGGGATTTTGCTGTGGAAGCTATTACATCATCAGAGTGCTGAGGCTTGTAAATTTTAGTGCAAGCCAATAAAACCCTATTTAATACCAGATAGTCAGCGTGTTATTCCAAACTGACAAGAAAATGCTCCTTTTCTTTCCCCTCCTTTGTTTTTTTAAATATTTTTTTGTGGGAAATAATTTCCTCAATTATCATATTTTATTTGACTGCAGGATCTTTTTTTTTCCTATATCTGTCTTTAGATCATTGAGACATTTACTTGATTCCAGAAAATATTGGATATTAGGGAGGTTAAAAATTCTTACTGCTACTTTTATTTTCTATACACACATATCATAAACATTTTTGCTTTGCATCCCTTAATTGCTTTAATAATTTGAACATAGATATCTACTTACCAGGACATTTTGTATTTTACAGGTACAGTCTGTACAGAACATACTGCATAGAAAATAGACTATATAGATATTTTAACTGGTTTATTTCAGTCTAAATGAAACATTTACTCACTGTGTTCACGGAAAGTTCAATTTCATAAGTTTTGGGTCAAATTGTAAGTTGCACCCTAAAATGTTACAGTAAATTTAAGAAAATATCATAGGTATAGTAGATCCAATGTGATAGCCTGTCCCTTTCTCCAGCTGGCATCAATGCAGCCCATTCACACAATAATCCAGAAGCTAACCTGAGCTGGCGAACAGAGTGAAACAGAGCCGACTGGACCACCAGGCCAGCATCACTCCTATTGAGCCACATGCACACTCTTCAGCACTCAAAACACACTCGCACACAGAGCTTGAATCTCTGCCAACACGATGCAGCACTGCAGACATGGGTGTGGCCTCACGGACGGGCCTCTTCATCAGTACCTTCCTAATGTCCAGCTGATGTGAAGAATGAATCGATGCCATTAAAACTGACAACTAGGACGCTTGACTGACAGCTAATGTCAGTGGAGCAATTACAAGGACAAATTTGGTTTGGTTGTACAATCTGCCGCGTCATGAATGACACCTTAATGATCAAACTACAGTGTTCCAGTCAGCGCTGTCACACGTGTGATCAAAAAAGGCAGCTGGATTAATACGAGCTGACTTTCATTCATATTGCACACACAATTAAAAGCAAAGGTTCCCATGCAAAACTATGAGTCTGAAAAGCGGTTTGTGGTTGTTGTTGTTGTGGTTTCAGCGATCAGTCTGATATTTGACTCAACAATCAGGTCTTGTTCGTCTTTATGTTGGTGGAGTGACTCACAGCACTGAGCCTGTGGGCCGAGTGGAAGGAATGACAGCAGTTCACTGCTGACTATCAAACATCTGCTGCTCTCTCACTGTTTTCCTAAATTCCAACCCTGCGGAAAGGCTGGAGGACTAATGAAGACCGATGTGAAGACAGACACGTGTTCTGTCTATCAAATCTGAACCAGTCTGCATCGTTTCAACACATTCATTTTTTTATTCTCATTTTTCTTGAAATTGCAAGAGATGAGCTTTGTCATTTTGGTATTCTTAAATCTGTATTTATGTTTTTTAAAGGTAAAAAAAAAATGTGCCACATAGTTAGTGATACTGGAGGCCTGAACAGACTGTAAACGATAGGAATACATTATCACACAGAAAAAGCAGGACGACTGCCAAAATCGAGTCACACTGTAATCCCAGCCTTTTTAGTTTTATTTATACCAGTAAGGGCTTGTATTTGTGCGTATATTTCAAATATTCTGTTTTCTCATTTTTCTTCATTTGAATATTCCCCTCGTTTCTTCTTTGTGTGATCACTGACTTGTTTGAGAAGCTCCTTTTAGACTGTTTGTCATGGACTCCTGCCTGCATAATCACATCCACAGATGAAGGCTGAGAGATGAAACATGATGCTCGGGTGCAGATACCATGAGCTGCATTTTCTTAACACAAGGACAAAACATGCAGAGTGATATGCCCGCAATTATTTTCAAACCTGCCACAGGCAGCAGAGACAGGAGGAGCATGACTGAAGGAAAAGCATGACACATGAGACCTGGTCTTATCTACGGGATAAAGGGGCTGATCTTTTAGGATTTTACAACTTTTGATTCCTGTCATCTATTAAAGTACATAACAATGAAGAGTAAACAAAAGTGCAGGTACAATCTTAATAGAGTTTCATTAGTTCTGGCTGCTTATTGTTCAATTTAGATAGTTTCAGTCTTGTAAGGTATTGGTTTCTACTATTAATATTTTACTTATTTCTATAGATAAGACGATTGCTTGGAATTTTTTAGTTGTTTCTTGACTTTACACTGTCATGATCTAAATATACTTGAGACGTGACAACTTCCTCTTCATAATAACTAAGCGCAGAACATGAATGTAAAATACCAGTTTACGGCCTGAGGATTCAGTCGTTGGATGTTTTACTTCCTCATTTCTTTTTTTTTGTATCCCTTTTCTGTGCCTCTCATGTACCTCATCTCATTACCACGACAAAACACTGCACTATTGTTTACCCCCGGACGTCCCAGTAAAGTTGGTGCTGAAACCAGAAGCTTTCAGGTCCTGTTTGTTCCGCCACTCCGTGTGCCCCTTTAAGTTTGAGGAAATTTGTTTCTATGGATCATGCGTCCACTTTAACCCTCCTCTCACACTTAAGAAAAGCGAGCCCTCTTATGTAACTGTGGGTCAGGAGTTCAGCTGAGGAAACATTTTTTTTCTTTGAAATTGTCACATGGCAGAAGGAACAGGAATAATGAGGTGAATGACTGAAGAACAGAGCCGACACTGTGCACCAGTGTGAAAAATGACATTGCATCAAAGGCATCTTGACAATGTTTGAAATAAATCCTGTAAGGCAGCTGTGCTTCACAGAAAAGGAAGGGGTCTCTGCTACAAATAGTCACCTCACACCGCTAAGGACTGAGTTGAGTCATCTAGTTACACCGGAGAAGAATGGGGTTTAACTTCTGCAGAAAGGCAGACCTGCCTTCATAATGTTATGATTTGAGGATTTTTCCAATGTAATGGTCCAAAGTATTTGACCCTTCAGCTGGAAGATATTTCTCGGACAAGCTGCAGGTGCAGCAACTGTTGACTCATGGGGACTTGCAATAAATTGTATTTTTCAAGAATCTTATTTCAATATTCTGGGTTCTTGTTATCACCTTTAACTCCTCCGCACTCATCAGCTGGTAGACATTAGGAATCTGTAAAAACAACAACTGTTTGGATGTAAAGGAACGTTTTTAATTAGGAATTAAAAAATAATTTTTAAATGTGGAGGAAAACCACACATACTAAGTATAAATAAACATAATGAATGAGCGGTGGGGTGAACAAGGTATTTAAAAACTCCTCTTCTTTTGTCAAAACACAGTATAATAAATTGTCTAACTGATGTGGGAGCAGCTATGGCGTGTCAGGGGACTTGTAATTTAGCACTGCTCAAAACTCTAGATAGTTCCAGCATGAAGAAGATGGCAGCAAAGCTTAAATTGGAAAAATGGAAATAACTCAGGCACATTGGGGCCATTTGTACAGCTATGGTCAGACAGGTTCGACACATCTTGTTAAAACTAATAGAGTTTAATGCAAAACAGTCTCTAAATAAATTGTACCTTTTAAGGAGACTGTAATGTTCAATTATTTTCTTAAACTTGGGGAGTTGTTTATTCAACTGGATGTTGATTTTGGAGGCTGTAGTTTATGATGCTGTTGGTACTGAGTAAAAAGAAAGAAATGTGACCGTTTAAATTATAATGTGATGCTTTTAATCTACTGTGGACGTCCGGAGAAAACCTGCTTGATGGTTTGAGGAATCAAAAGTCTGTTATTGTTCCCAGTATTTGAAAATCACTATTCTGATTTGAGCGAGAGTTAAAACCTTTAATGTGATTGGATTAGGATTACATTGCCACATTTGAATGTCACTCGAGGGTTGTTGTCCCATGTGCAACCATGCAGAGTAGATCTGCAAGGAATGATTGTTTTATTTTTTTATAGATTAATTGACTCTGGCAATCAATCAAATACCTGGCCTGGAAAACCTCAGAAAATAGTGTCAAATCAGCAAATTTTTACATATGAGAAGTCAGAACAATTAAATATTTGTAATATCAAAATAGTTGCGGAGTCCGTCAGCTCAGTAACTCATTTTTTGTTGCTTTATCATAAAGCAGCTGCTTTATTCATAACACATTTTTTTTTTTCCATCAGGTGGAAACATGATCATGTATGCATTAACTTTTATTTCATGAGGGTTTTTTTTTTTCTTGGGATCTTGAGACTGGGAAAAGCCCAGTGTGATTCATCATTTCTGATTTGAGCTTCCAGTGTATTGAAATGAAATGTCGCCTCCCTGCTTGCTTGTGGCCACATGCATAGCTAAGCCTATTCATCAGCATCTCTAATTTTAGCTGTTTTACAGACCTCTGTGTGTAAACATACCGTACACACTGTGCGAACACACACACACACACACACACCACACACACACACACACTGAGTGACTTTTGATTCTGTCTTGGTATGCACAAGTTGATAGTGTGAGTTTGTCTGTGTGCTCATCTCTCTCTCTCTCTGTGTGTGTGTGTGTGTGTGTGTGTGTGTGTGTGTGTGTGTGTGTGTGTGTGTGTGTGTGTGTGTGTGTGAGAGAGAGAGAGACTGTCTGTGTGTGACTGTATTCGTGTGCGTGCGTGAGAGAGACAGAGACTGTGTGTGTGTGTGAGAGAGAGAGACTGTGTGTGTGTCTGTGTGTGTCTGTGTGTGACTGTGTGCTGGCAGGGGGGGAATTCAGTGCCGATGGGAACTGAAAAACAAAGAGGACTAACCTTCAATTTAGCTGAGCCTCATATCTCTCCTCTCCACCTGCTTACTAATAATCCAGACCGGAAAACAGCACTAACAGAGTTAAATATGTGACTGTCTCTTCAATAAAGAGGTAAAAGTAGTTAAAATAATAAATGTATATCACCTAAGTTCTTATATTTTCTGCACAACAAGGCTCCCCTCCAATCAAGTTTAATGACCTAAAAAGTAGAAATTTGGTTTGCAGCCCAAGTGTTTAGTTGTAAAGTTTTCTTTCCATTCCTGATGGTTAAAATGTTTCATGTAGCTTGTTTACTAGTGATTTTGTTTGCTTGTACTGATAACTCCACGTGAGACTGTTTGGACTGACAGAATGAAAGGAATGAAGGCTTCCTACTTTCACAGCAACAAGGGCTGCGAATCCACGGCTTTAAAAGCAAATCATAGAAGCAGAATTGGGGTTTCTGGCGCTACTTCACCTGCTGCCAAAGTGTACGGAGAAAAAAAAAAAGAGTCTGCAGAGGTCCAAACTCCAGCAACACTTGCAGAAGAAGTTTAATGTTAGACCTCGTCGACGATGATGAAGTCCACAAGGCGAAACACGCGTCTAACAGTAAAGTTTTTCTTCATACCAGAAGTGTTGCTGGAGTTCTTTAAAAGCAAATAATCTTAGTTTGATATAACATACATGCAAGTTGAACAGTTTAGTCCAGAAAAAAAGTAGCCAAAACTGTGTATTAGTTTGAAACTGTTGTTATATAGGACTGCTCTTCCTACATATTGACATAAACAGTAATAGCAACTTTCATTTGGTCTCCATGACTTTATTTTTCCACTTCTTTCATGTAAAGATTGGCTCTGAATATGTATTTATGTTCACATTTTTGTTTTGACTTTTAAAGTTCTGTTATTGATTTCTTTTAGAATTTTAAGGTGTTTAACAAACTTTGAAGTTGCCCTGAATTGTGCTTCATAAAAGAAAAAAAAGTCATCCTTTGCCATATAATATTAACGAAACTGGTTGAGAAGAAACGGTAACATTTCCTAGTTTTACACTTTGGTTATTGCTGCATTGAATTTGCATTGGTAGTAACTGGTGTGTAGTTACATCAGTGTGTTGAAAGTGGAGTAAACTGGATGCGTTGAACACTGTTTTTGTTTTAAATGAGTTGTTCTCTGAGGCGTTTGTCTGCTTTCTGTCTCACGCTCTTCCTGTTTAGGTTTTGGATCTCTGAAACTTTCATTATGTTTTCATTCAGCCTGTTCAGTTCACGAACTCTGTTTAACAGAACGCTAGAGAGACTGTGTGCTTTGAAGTAATTGATCCTCTGTCCGCAGGTGTAAACAAAGTGAAACAGAACAGATGTTGGTAATGTTTGCTTGTGTTTGTGGTTGGTTTTTTTTATTCACTGGTGTCTGTGATGTGTGAGAGAAAATGAGGAGAGAGTGAAATCCGTAGCAACACAAATAAATCAGGGATAAGATGCCAGAGGGAGGCAGTCAGAGGAAGTTGACATCTTTACTGCAGATAAGAGGAATGACTGGGCAGCTGACTGTGCCGACTCTTTAAATCTAGTAAACATGATGCTACCCGCAAAAGAAGCAGGGAGCCCAATCAGCAGCAGTTTCTCAAGGTTCATGTCAAAATTAGGAAGAAGGATCCAGTCTGACTTTTTTTTATTTTTTATTTTTTTATAAATGTGAACCTTTAGTCCCGACATTTGTGTGCCATTTAGGTCAGTTTATGTAAATGAAGAATACAGTGTGTTGATGCACTTGCCCTTGATTTTTTTTTTTAAATATATTTTCTAATTCAAGCCATGTTTTATTGCTTTCAGCCAAAAATAATCCGTGTGATTCAGTGTTTTTTGTTATGTTAAAGGACATCAGTGTTTTGCTGTGTGTTGAGAACTTTTTCCTACCCCTGGGCTGATGAATTGTTTCCAAAATCCTTAGCATAAAACCTGCAACAAATAAGGCTTGTATCTTTGTTCTTAAAAAAAAAAAAAGCTTTCTAAAGCCAAATTTGTTTCTGGTTCTTTACATGACACTGCCACTGACTGTAATTACTGCATTTTAACATCTTGTCTTTAGGCAAAGTTAGGATCAGATTATCTGGGCTGGAGTCTTTTCATACCTTCCAGATGATTATCAGTAAACATGGGAAATGAATTTGATCATTTCGAGTGAGAGTAAAGTTTGTGATTTGCTTCTGTCTGAGGGGCCTTCGTAATTTAGGAATGCAGCTATTTTTCACTCATCTTCTCTAATTCAGGGAGGTTTATGTTATATGAGAGCTGTCTCGGATAGCTGAGGAGTCCTGGACATCCGTGATTATTTTTCTATTACGCCTGGCTTTCATCTCTATCACTGTGACTAATGCTCACTTCCTCCTTACAGGAGGACCTTCTGATTGAGCCAATACTTTAGTCAACAGCGATCAAAAGGACACTGCTTTTTGTAATTAAGTTTTTCTTGTTTTCTTTGTTCTTGTTCTCCCTCTTTCACTCTGTTTTAGTCCGGGTAACTTCTGAAGTGAAACCTTTGACATTTTGGGAAATCAGTTGCTTTCCAGTGGAGAGTTAGATCAGACGATTGATGTGACTCTCATAGCAGCCAATTAGCTTAGCTTAGCATGAACACAGCTCGCTTGGCTCTGTCTCAAGATAACCATATGGGCCTCCCAGCACATCTGAAGCTCACTCATCAATACTGGGTTACCAGTATATGTCTTGCCTCTGGGTCTTTGTGCTAAATTAAGCTAACCTGATGTTGGCTGTAGCTTCATATTTACTGTGGAGATATGAGGCTGGTGTCAGTCTTCTCATCAAAACCTCTGCAAGAATAATATTTCCCGAAATGTCAAACTAATCCTTGAAAACCTGCACAACCCTTTTATAGGCTGTTTTTTTGTGTGGCATTTACAAAGATTAATATAAAAATGTAGATAATCTGAATGTCACATTTTAAACTTTATGGCTTGAGATATGATTTTATGAAGGTTACCGCACAGTTAATTCAATGAAAGAATTTGGCCAGCAGAGAAAGCAAACAACTCATAATTTCATTGGGTTTGTTTTGTCTCGTCAGCTCAGTTAGTCAAACACCAGAAAAAAACACAAGACAGAGTTAATTATACTGTAAGAAGATATGTTTATGTAGTAAAATCTCCATTGCTCGCACCCAATTCTAAATGTAAATTTGATAATCTGTTTTTACAGTATGGCAAAACAACAGAAAACCTTGTTGAAATTTTACATAAACATGTGGTTGCATTGATTCCAGAAATTATAATGTTCATTTTTTTTTTTCGCCTGTAGTCTGAAGTATGAGAATAGTCAGCCTTGATATAAATAACAACACCACATTCTTACATTATTCTGCTCACAGTTGGCCAATTTAAACAGATGTGACTGCAGCTTCAACTAAATTTGAAGCTGAAATTCTTTGAAACACAACAGTTGTCAAAAAAAAAACCCTAAACAAACAAGCGCTGAGATTTCTGGCAGTTCACTGAAGGCAGAGTTGCGCAACCTGTCAGGCTTGATGTCTATATTGCTGATTTCACTGGACCATCAGATTTGCTCTTAGGGACGTTTTGAGGCAGAGTGACGGTGTGCTCATGGGTAGTTATGGAGGACAGCTTTTGTGACAGTAGGATGTAGTTTAGTATGACAAAAAGCTCTTTTCCGCCGAGCTTACAACCAAACGTTGCTTCTTTTTTAAATGGATGAATCACAGTTTCTTGAGTCACTTGGTAGTTGAACTGCGTTTTGCAGAAATTTACATAAAATGTTTGTCTAATGTTTGTTACTGATTGTGGACATTTTACTGTCATGCCACAGTTTGTCACATTTTAACAGTTTGTTGACAGTTCTGTTCTCCACACTAAATTGATAACATTACCAAGATCATTGCTGCAACTCACAATTGTTCTAATTATTGGTTAATAGGCCAATTATTAACTTGGTTGATAGAGGAATAATATGTTATATAATTTTTGACGTGAACCAGGGCAAAGTCAATTCCATCAAATTGCATCACTACAAACACTCCAAAACGTAAAGATATTCAGTTTGCTGCCACATAAAACAGCTTCAGAGAAATGGCAGCCCAAATAAATAGTAACAAAAATAAAAGAGGAGCCAACCAACCAGGCCAAAGATCACTCAGAAAGTATATTTAACTGGTAATCATCTAATTAATCAGGTTTGGGGAAGAAATACAGTAAAAAAAATAAAATAATAAAAAAAAAAAAAAATGTTTTTTTTTTTTTTTTGTTTTTTTTTTTATCAAATTGTATAAACACAATGGTCTGCACAATGAATTTTCCTGACTGATGAGCTTCTGAATTTTCCTTTAGTGCAACTAATAAGGTTGAAATTTGTGGTTTAGAGTAAAGTATTGGATTGTTTGCCATGAGATGTTGTACGGACCTCCTGAGATTCGCAGAAGAAGAATTATAACAGCTGGACAGTATTTCTTTTAAATTGTCCAGTTCTTTTTTGGTAAACTAAATGAGAATCAAAACAACCTCAGCTTCATTGTTTCATGTGAACTAGCAATTTGTTTAAATTCTAATATGGTAAAATTGTAAACCTGACAATCATTATAGCTGTTAAAAATCTCAGCTTGTTACCAACCTAAATATTTTAGCATGCTGATTTTGGCTTTCAGCTCAAACCAACAACCTCAGAGAGCAGCTAACATGGCTTTAGGCTCTTATATTCTAAATCGGACTAGGAATGTGCAGTTCAAGAAAAAAATATGACTTGATAATCGCTCTGAACTATTCAACTATTAGCTGACTATTAATGCTTCTCCTTATGTTGTTTATTAGCCACTAATAACGGCTTTTAGGTGCATTACTGCCACCTTCTGACGTTGAAATAAGAAAGGGTGATAGTCGCATATACTATTCAATTTGTTATGTTTTTATGATGTTTCAAATATTTGAAAACCATGACCCACTCTAGTTCAGACATACAATATCGTCCAGTCCCAGTTTATTTTGCACTCAACGTGGAAAGACGCAGTCTGGTTTGTTGCCCTTATTTCATGGAGGAAAAAAACATTTTAAATGTTTTACGCTGGCTATGTTAAATGTTAAACTTGTACACATCCTCCCTCAAACACATTTCAGATCAGTGTTTTGACAGAAGCAGCCGCTGCCAGAGCCCACATCCCACCATGCTTTCACTGCACTGGGTCTTCAGTTCTCCCCTGTGATTAAACAACCGCAGTGACCGCAGTCCGCTCCGGCCGGCACATGGCCTTAGGTGTGAGATCACAAAGGACATGGTTATGAATTAGCCTCTGGAGAATGTTATCTGCTCACACTCACCGTGACATAACCGTGATACATGTTTGGTTAAGTCTTCTACTCCGTTGATGACATCCTGTCTGCATGTCTGGTGGATGAGTCGGCCTGGTGGACAGCTCTGAGAAGGATGTGAATCTGCGGAGGTTAAATTAGCTTCTCTGAGTCACACAGAACAATTTGTCGGAGTAGTTTTCTCTGGAGCTACTGTCTGAGAAGGAATGCAGAACATTAGGTTGACACTTTCCTAAATCAGTTTGCAGTCAGTCAGTGAGAACAATGCTGTTTTTGATCTCATAACACGTATGATTGAAGTGCTTTGAAATCTAAACAAAGCATTTGTCTGTGTAGTTAGGGACCATGCTGTCACATGACCTGTAAACACAACCAGCCATGGAAATGCATCTGTAGCCCCGAAGCAGTTGATGACTTGCTCAAAGATAATCCCTTTGTGAGTTAAATCAAGCGCTCTTTTGTCTCCTCTCTGTATCTGAGAGTCTTATGTGAATAATGTGAACAACCTCCATTCATTTGAAACGCTCCCAACTCCCTGCAGACTTCACCAAGGACAACAGTCTGTTTTAATCTCCTCTCCTCTCCTCTCCTCTCCTCTCCTCTCCTCTCCTCTCCTCTCCTCTCCAATGAAGTCATCCTCATATGATTACAGACCATGTGTCTCTGCTCCACTCTGCATTAATCAGAGCATACAATGACACAATACCTTATTATATCACTACAGCCATGTGTATTAACGGAATCTGAACACCGCTGGTTGAGGCGGCGCTCGAAGACAATTCAAGGATTATTGTCTTGTATGACTAAAGATATTTTAACAATATCCACAGTGTTAAATGAATAATCTATATGGACCAAGCCAGCGCTGTAAGGGTAAAAAACAACAACACTGGGAACCACTGACTCTCCTCGCATTTATTAAACACTTAAAAACTGACTTGTCTTCATTAAAATTACTTATTTAGAAGTCTAAAAGTGGCTTCGATATAACTCTACACATTTGGCTTTATTCAGTGTGTGCAGAATGAATATGAATATGCATGCAAATATACAGCTGCAGCTCAAGTCGCCAGCTCCTTATCTATGTGACATATGAAACCCAGTCTCTGAATTCGTGTTTTTGATACTGAAAGCAAAAATCCGACCGCTGTATCTGGAGTTAAAACGTGAGGTCACACTCTATTGCTATAACATTTATTTTATTTCAAAACCACACTTCAAACACATGTAATTTTTACTTATTTACTTTGCTTATAAAAGCATGGCATCATTCTTGTGGCATCGTCTCTGTCTGCGCTCCACTGAATGACTTTGACCGAGCCCGTATCCTCGGTCACATTACACCCAGAACACACTGGCACCATCTCAAGTCTGTCATTGGTCCGCCTTTGGCTCAGTCTGTGGTCCGAAGCCAAGAATAATGTTGTTGACCTAATGGAGCGACTAAAGTGGTGAGAATCATGTCTGTACAAACAGTTTTAACTACGGTGTCCCTCTGAGTCTTTGGGACCGTCGAAGAGGAGAGAATCCACCCTCGGATTCTCTTCTGCTGTTTCACTGTGTGTGAAATCTTTTATCGAGTTTATATTTTGTCATGAAATTATATAATTTTTGTTTCAGCCCACTCTGCCTCAACCTGCCTGGTGCTACTGAGCTTAAGTTACTGACTTCAATTTCCCAGAATAACTCTCGACAACTCCCATACGAGAAGAGGAAAGAACACATTTGCATTGTTGTGGGTTGTTTGTGGAGGTGGGAAGAGCAAGAGTGCAGAAAAATTATATTTGCATTTGAGAACAAGTTTGTGAAATCAGAACTTGCCTTGTGGCTGCTTTGTGTTTGGGGTTACTGCAGATTGCTCTCTTGTTCTTTAGCATATTCTTCTGATGATCTAAGTCCAGTGTGGCTGACGTTTCAGGCAATACTTTCATATTAGAGGAAACTAAATGTGGGATTTTAAAAGTAGTTTATAGAGCTAGTGACAGCTTGTTTTCTCAGGGGTGACTGTTTTCAGTCTGTTTTACCTGCGTTTGTATGATGTAACATGTTCATTGTCAGAAACTCCATCCCTGCAGAGGTCAGATGTCCC
The DNA here is from genome assembly GCF_022577435.1 of Embiotoca jacksoni. Taxonomy (NCBI): domain Eukaryota; kingdom Metazoa; phylum Chordata; class Actinopteri; family Embiotocidae; genus Embiotoca; species Embiotoca jacksoni. The sequence continues at coordinate 3,548,961 of NW_027185387.1, read as the reverse complement.
TTCTGTTTGGAGGTTTGTGTTTTATTGCTGTTGATGCGCTGCTCGCCAAGTTTAGAAAGATTACAAACTGTCGGCTCTAAAAACGTCTTCTTTACCCATACATCTTTTTTACACAGACCAGGTGGACGAACACGCAGTGCTTCAGTATAAATCAGCTTTCAGTGTTTTAGTTCTTCCACATCCTGCTTCCTGTGTTAATGTTGAATGTTAACAAAAGGCTCTGAAATGTCCGATATCAGACCTGTCTGACCTCCGTCTGTTCCTCACCCTGTTTCAGTGCTTTAGTGCTTGGTTTTTATTGGCTATCTGTCCAGGAAGTTCCTACTACTGAGGGGCGCTGACTGATGTTAGTCTGTCCTCGTCTGACCTGTTGTTCCTGAAACGGGCAGGTTAGCCGGTTCGGAGGCAGACGGAGTGGTGAACAGAAAAGCAGCTCCTCTGTGAATATCAAATGCATCAGGCGTCACATTTTCAAACCCACATTCTTGGATGTGACATGATATCGTCACTGTTCCTCGGTTTGACTTTGTGTGTTCTTTCTTTGTTCAGGACGGCAGAGTTGAACATGTATTTTCCACAGTGTCAGCCTATTTTAATGAATTGTTCTGCTTTGTGAGTCATAAATGAGAGGCGAGCTCATTGCTGTGATCCAGTTGTTCCAGCAAGGGTCTGCAAGTAGCAGAAAGGCCAACGTGTCCGCAGTTCTGAAGCGCCACGTTTCCCATAATCATCCTAATGGTCTGATGCTCATAGACTTTCAATGGCTCGGAAATCATGTGAACTTTCAGATACTTTTGGGAAACCGAGAGCTGGTCTGATTAACAGAGTTTCAGTTTTTTAGCACTTGCTTTTACTGAATATCTACTGATTTATTTGCCTTGAAGGCTCCATCACGCATGCAGAGGTCTTACTTATGCAAGCGACACCCTATGTGCATTGTACGTGACTTTAATGCGAGCCGTGAAATTTGAAAAGTAATGAAGATTAGAAAGATTTTGCCACTTGGCCTGGTGGTTTGACTTGTTGTTAGCGGCTTGAAAAGGTCTCCGTGTCTTAATTTGTTATTTTGTTTTGCGTAGAAGCAGCGATTTTAGCCAATCGGGGCCCACTGTGAAACAAATTGGAGTGAAATTCAGCGATGGTTGAATGTCTTGACTCTTCGCAGTTTGAGCTACACATTTTTGCATCAGGAATCACCCGAAGCCCTAAGATGTTGCACATTAGCTTAGCATTAACGGACTCCAAGCGTGTTTGCATGCCAGTAAGTGGCGTTGGTGAAGGGTGGGGTTGGGAAGGAGAGTTTTCTCATTTCACAGATGCAGAGCTCTGGACAGCTCTAAGTGATTCACTGAGGAATTTGTTTACTTGTGGCGGAGCTGCAAATAACTGCAGGGTTTATATAGGGCGAAAAACGACTTCCCCTCCAGGCAGCCATACAACATAAACAGAGCTGCGAGGGGAAATACTGGACCGTCTTATTAAAGCACAACCACTACACATGTTCCACATGGCCACATGGATCCCATTACTCACTGCGGATCTTTTTTCCATCAGACCCACTGGCCGCGGCTCCTTCATCCTCGTTCTGGCAATTTGTCTGACTCTGACTTTAATAGATCCTAAAAACATGTTATTAATCTGTCTCGGACTGACGCTGTTTGAAAGTATGTAAGAGGAAAAGCTTGCTCTCCGCCGGTCAGGCTGACTGTTTCAAGACAGTGTCAGGCAGGAGGCCGACGTCTCGGCGTGTTTGACCCACAAACAAATTATCCACACCTTAAGTCCACTCAAAGCTTGACCTCAGATGTCTGGCACTCACCTGTGTGTAAAATATTGTAATATTCGACATCTTCTCATTTATTTTCCCAGTGTGTGTTTGTTTTCATTTTACCACATCTTCCTCTTTTCTTCCTCTTTTCCCTTCAGGCATTTGGGAACGCAAAGACAGCACACAACAACAACTCCAGTCGCTTTGGCAAGTTCATTCAGGTGAACTACCAGGAGAGCGGCACAGTGAGAGGGTAAGGAGCCACAGACTGATGCTTACTGTTTTATTTCTTATTTTAGAATAATAGCTTGAAGTTACATTTTTGTATTGTTCCTTTTACAGAGCATATGTGGAGAAATACCTTCTGGAGAAGTCAAGACTGGTCTATCAAGAGCACAATGAGCGGTGAGCACAGATCATAATCATAACCTCTGAAACGAAGAGAAATGCACATCATTCTGTGAGCAGGAAATTAAACGTGTAGTAGTGAAGTTCATTTAACAATGAATATGTATGCATCAATCCAACATGATGTATGTACAACCTGTGTAATTGTCATATTACATATATCAGTAATGAGGACTAAATCCAGCAGCATTTAGTTGCAATGTGTGTAATATATTATATCAACACATCTAAACAATGTTTAAGGTCATAAATATGAACAGTATCAACAAACAAGATTGTGTCCAACTTGGTCATTTTAGCACAATCCTGTACGTCGAGTCAATATTATGACACGTTAAAAAAAGCACTTAAAATGAAGTGAGTTTGAATTTTGGCAAAAATGTGCATCCAAATGACGAACTGAGAAAGGCTGCAGTTTCAGTTTGCCAAAGTGTGAGTCATGAAGTGAAGTGAGCTCTGAATGGAGTTGACACTAATGTGCGGGACTGGCTGCAGGGTGTGGCGAGCGTCGACCTCACCATGGGGGGCTCACAATATGTGGGCCCCCCATGGTGAGCCACCTATCACTGACATGGATTGCTGACTCGAGGTCCATAAAAGCTTGTGTGTGTGTGTGTGTGTGTGTGTGTGTGTGTGTGTGTGTGTGTGTGTGTGTGTGTGTGTGTGTGTGAGAGCTATGTTTTACAGCCGGTGCACACTTTTGACCTCTAACCTTTGCGCTGTAACTAGATGCTGTTAGAGAAAAAGTGCACTTACGCATGCAAACACACTCGTACACACTTGTACGCGCACACACACACACACACACACAAACAAACAAACTAACACCTGAGCTGTCATGACTCATTTTGTTAGGGAATTTGATACCAGTCTAACACTCAGTTTAGATAATAATGTTGTTCGCCAAGTCGTGTTTCCGTTTCCTACAAAGATACTTCAGAGATCACCTGACATGTTTCTACTTGTCTAACACATCAATTAATGAGATGCCATCTCGAAAATATACGTCCACCGTCAGTTCTTTCTGTGTAGTTAAAATGAATTGAATGTTATTATTTTATAATTTCCCTCTTGACATTGTAACTACGCTGACAAACGTGTTTGTTTCCTGGGTATGTTAGATGCTGGTGTCAGCTACGAAGCTAACCGTTTGGAAAATAGAGTGTCGGCATATATATGCACTAATATTGACATCCTGCGTGTGCAAACAAGGGAGCTAATGAGCTACACTTTATCCGAACCATTATGTCGACAGTATTGTAGCATTTTAGTTTGCTAACATGCTAACTGAAGGCATGCTAAAATCTGCACTGCACAGACAATGGTCGGTAAAAACACAATTATAAGTAGTAAGAATCGATAAATAGCAAAGCCGCATGCATTTGGAATTTTATTTTCTATTATATGGATGTAAGTCAACTCTAACCTTTTCAAGAAGCAAATATTTAGATCTAATATCTATTTGGGATAAGTTATTGGTATATTCATACGCAAACTTTTTTTTATTTCTTTCTTAGCAATCAAGCTTGTATTATTGAGTTTGAATTCGACTCTTCATAATTGTCTACATGTTTCTTTTTACAGAAACTACCATGTGTTTTACTACCTGCTGGCAGGAACGAGTGAAGAAGAGCGGACAGCCTTTCACCTCAAGAAGCCTGAAGAATATCATTACCTCAGTCAGGTGGGACCTTCAGCGGCACAATCAGCTGTTTGTTTGGTTTTTTTTTTTGTCTCATGCTGGTCGTGCCCATAATGTTGCGATGTGTTTACTGTGTTGTTGTTTTTTTTTTTAATGTATTTGTACAGTTGTGAATGTCGGTATTGGTGTCATCAGCGTGTCATTCTCAGTGTCCACAAACAGGAAACAGAGAACTCGGGACACGAAGGAAACGCACACGGCCGGCTTTCCACACACGCTATATGGAGTCTCCCCCTCTCTTTAGCACACGCACACGCACACGCACCAGACCTGATGCTGTCTGTTGTTTACAACTGTTTCAGAGCGAAGTGTCTTAATTTCGATGTGTTTGTTCATTTGAGTTTTCGTGGGCGAGGCTGCATGCGTGTGGGTTTCGCGCACACTTCGGTCTTCATTCACCTTTTGTTTTTTTTGGTTTTTTTTACACACGCACTCGCACGTCTTTACCGCTTCATCCCCACCGCTGACAAACGCACACACACGAAAAATAGCACGTGTTCCTCTTCTCTGTTGCCTCTGTTGTGCAGCCCACAAGGAAAACGGGTCACGCATAGCCATGAAACAAAGCCACAATAAACGCAAACACATAAACACGCACATTGCGTATATGGAATGTGGATGTTGTGTAAAACCTGTGAAGTCTGCCCCCCCCCACCCCCCCACCCCCATCCAAAATCCTTCCGCCTACGCAGGAGAGAGAGCAGGGAATTCCTTCCATTCCTCCCAACCACTGATGTGCAGATGCAAACACACAAGCACGCGCGCATATACGTACACACATTGTGGCACTCCGTCCGTATCCTCCTCTTCTCCAGTATCTCTTTTGCTTTTCTGTCCTTGTGAAAAAAAAAAAACAGTCACGCTCCTGCACCAGCTGGAGCTCTTGCATGAACTCCTAAACCTCTCGTACCGTCACACAGTCAAGTTGACTTGTTTACAGGCTACGTAAACATGATGTTCTCATTCATTCTTCCCACTTTGGTCCTTTAATCCGAACTCATTCAGAATTTCTGAACATCTGTGTTTTTGCATTGTTTAAATAATCCACTAACCAAAAATACACGGTAGATTTGACTGTTATCCAAAGCAAACCATACGTTTTTATTGGGTTCATTTTCTGCTTTTAAAGCAGCTATAGGATCGAGCACATTAAACCACGAAATGAGAGTTATTTAACAGCGACTTAGACTTTAGTTGCTTGCAATGTACAGAATTAGTATCCTTAATGTTTTTCCATACGCATTTTAGTATTGTGTGGTTCATCATGTGGAAGAAACAAAGCTCCCTCTGTGCTGCGTTTAAGGACACCGACGACTGAATGTTGTTGGCTGCTAAAATGTTTTGCAATGACAAGATACGATGCTGGAAAAAGGAACCCAGATGAGCAGATGCAGTAAAAAGCATCATGGGAATCTGGTACTTTATTACAAAGTGTCCGATTATGAAACCTCACATGGTGCAGCCGTACCACACAGACCCGGGGAAGAATTTTAAAATGTTTCCGGCTGCAACGCAATAATTACTTCAACGTAAAGCAGAGGTTGTAAATCGCAGGTTGCTTTTCCTACCTTATTTATATGAATGGAAATCATCAGTTCCCTGGGAGGTAGAAAATGAATCATAAAAACTCATGGTATGCTGTAGTGTACAGTAAAGTCAATCTGAATCTTTAACGTGTTGCGTATCTGCAACTCTCATCTGCTTTAATGCCTTGATGTGTTCAGTCGTAGCGAGCGCTCATGGTCTCGTGTCTGTGAACGCTTTTCGTGTGCATACATCTGCCATCGGTCTTACTGCGAGTGCTTGATATTTATTCGGTAGTGAACAGAGCTGTTCCATTGCTTGAGTCCTAACAGCACCTCCTTCCATTGCTGTGTCCATGTTTGTGTGTGTAGTACGTGCTGCTATCTAACCCTGACCCTGCCTCCTGTAAACTCTGCCTTAACGTTTCCAGATGACAAAGACAACCCGCCAACCGCAATGGGACAGTTACTGTGAGATTGAACCGGTCAGTATCTGTTTGTTTGTACGGTCCGTGTGTGTGCACATGTTGGAAGAAACCTCAACGAGTAGATTTAAAGTCACCTGAGCACTTTGCAGCTCAGATCACTCTCTCTCTGCACAGTTGCACTCCCCCTCCCTCCTCCCCGCCCCCCTTTCCTTTGCTCATTTTGTTGCTTTTTGGATATTTCCAGGTTTGGTTTGGTTGGTGTTTATTTTAGCTCTGTTTGTTTTTGCTTTCCCCTGTTGTGCTGCTTCTCTGGGTTATGGTGGTATGTCTAGTCATATCCTGGCCACTGCAGCTGACTGTGTTGCTGTGATCTTTTTTTGATCATTGACCAGTGCAGTGTTTCTGGTATCGATCCTCCAATCTGAAGCTGAAGTTGTCGATAAATTACAGAAAAATCTGGATATATTAATATCGCACCTTTTTAACTTCAATTATATTTACATGCTCAAAACTTTTAAAGCCAGAAGTCACAACATATTCGACCGGTTGATTTGATTCAGATCACTTCCTGCAGTAGAAACACTGGATTGGAGGGTGTCAATGATCCAAAAGGTCTTTTGTGATTTGTGTTGGGATTTTTTTTTACTTTTTTGGTGGTTATTAACGCATGTATAGAACAGTACTACAGTTGCGTTTGATTAATTAGTTAATTTTCCACTCCTATCTCAGTAAGGTCACTGCATTCTGAATGTTGATACTGAGGTGCATAATAATAAGTTTGTGACAACTCTGACATTAGTAAACAGAAATTGCTGTGCAGATGCAGAGACTTCATATGATTAGCCCTGCAGCAATTATCTATATTATTAACAATATAAAAGAAATAATGCAGTACAGTGACTGCAAAGGGAACAACAATATTACTACATACAATTCTAAAATAATTGGAATGATTATGATTTAATTTCATTTTGGTAGCTTTCCATCAACAACTTTTTTTTTATTACATTGCCAGGTTCTTTTGCGCTGGAAAGAAGTCCAAGCTTATAAACTTGTTTTTAAAACGTAAATGTAGATTTCCCTGCTGCGGAAATGTAACACTAACAGGTCAGTGTGAGTTTCTGCCATGAAGGCAGAGGGTGAAGGCGGCAGGAAAGGAGGCACGTTGATGTTAAGCGTGAGTCTCATGTTTGTGTTTCTGAGGCCTCGGTATGTGATAATTATGGCAGCCATAGTGGAATGGGCCCATAAAGCACAGAGCAGAGCTCACATTATGGTGGGTGTAGTGAAACACTGTGTTGTTACATCAAAGCATGTGTTGCTAGTCTGGGAAAAACTTTTCCTCTTGTCATAAACAGCCAATCCAGATTTATCCAAAGGTTCAATCCTTGTCCTGTGCTTTTGGATACTAAATGATATTAAGTGTTTTTCTATGTTTTTTGAAATGATTTAATGATTTTAGTCTTATTGTGTTGTTGGTGAGATCTGTGCTTCACATGTGTTCATACACTGTGTAAGAGTAGCACTTGCTTATGAGCCCACATCACTGTTATGATATCAAAAGAAAGTTCTCCTGTGTTTCCTTTCTGCTACTTGAGCTTATCATCCATTATTCAAACACAGGCAAACCCATAAATTGCTACTCTTCTCAGCTCTTTTTGCCAGCTTGCCAAATTTCTGTGGATTGGTTTGAAGGGGAAGCCAGACCAGATTTTCCACTACATGAGCAGATTGTGCACATGCTGCCGTTCACCAAGCGCTCTTCACTTCAGTCTGGAGTGTTGCTGTTTTGTTTGACCCCAAACTTTCTTAATGATAGCTTATTTTGGTACGACTCATTCATTTTGTCTGCTTCTGGCGACGCTTAAGTTTCTTTTTTGGGGGGGGCTTTCAGCTACAAAGTAAACTAAAAAGCTTTTTTAGGCATCTTTACTTGACAGTCTGTAAACATTAAAAACATTAAGGCGCTGTGTATGTCAACGGTATTTAGTAAGTTCTTCTAAAACCTCATAGTAACTTGTCATTAGCTCTTTTGGCTTTCCGGCCGCGGTGTCGTAACAGCTGCCGCCAGCCTGATAACACCGGGCTGCTGCTTTTTTTTTTTTTTTCGTAGGACTGCTTCACTGTTGAAGGAGAAGACCTGAAGCATGACTTTGAGAGGCTTCAGCTGGCCATGGAGATGGTGGGCTTTCTTCCTGCCACGCGCAAACAGTGAGTGACACACACAAAAGTGTGCGATGAGGTCAACTTAAATAGTCCGTAGTGACAAGTTTGCCTTACAAATAGGAAAGTAGTGTGACTCATAATACAAGACAAGACACATGAAACCCATAAATATATAAGTCGTTGCCAAAAAGTTATAATCTGTTTTATATAGTCCACATGACACATGGACACATTCACTCTCACATACTTTACTTCCCATGTTTTATACTGTGCGCAGTGATCTTGTTGGCTACCACAGCTTCAAGTCATAATTACTACAAGTACTGTTATGTGATTATTCCAATCAAACCTGGACCAATAAACTCAAAGGATACCACTGATTGATAGTCTCTGGAGCTTTTAACACCTGAAACCTTAAAATGTTTTCTAACCTGTTGTTTAGGATCTTCTCTCTGCTGTCGGCCATCCTTCACCTGGGAAACATCCGCTACAAGAGGAAAACCTACAGGGATGACTCCATAGACATCTGCAACCCCGAGATGCTGCCTGTCGTCTCAGAACTGCTGGAGGTACTGAAAAATGAAGCTATTCAGAGTTTATTTCTACATATTCTCTGTATTTATGTTTAGATCAAAGAGGTGGACAGTGTTAAAGTCTTGACACGATATTCCTGCTCTCACTGTCCCTTTTAATTGTTGGCATTGTTGTTTGTTCAACATAAAATCCAAAAATCACACGACTTTTTTTTGAATTTACCCAGCACTCAATGATTTACTACACTGTCAAAGATGAAAGTCAGCTCGAAAAGAAAGTGTCAGGCTTCTTAACTTGTTTACTGTGTCTTTACTGTCATCACAAGGTCAAAGAAGAGATGCTATTTGAAGCTCTGACGACAAGGAAGACAGTGACTGTAGGAGAGAAGCTGATTGTTCCCTACAAACTGTCTGAGGTGAGACTAGCTGCTTTCCAGCTTTTTTCTGTCTTTTTAAAGTTTTCTTTTTTCTTTTCATTTTTGCCTTTATTAGTTTGGTGAAGTAGAGACGGACAGGAAATGTGGGGAAAGAGAAAAGGGGAATGGAATGCAGTAAAGGGGACTCGATGCTGATTAGACCTGTCACCATTATTATATAATCGCCTGATCACAATTATTTGAGCCAATTTTGCATAATCGTTGGAATCATTTCTATTTATGTGTGTAAAATTATCTGGATGAGTCGAACAGAGATATCATATTTCCATCACTGTTTCCATGTCATTTTGGCGGCCTTTTTACAACGTCCTTTTGTTGCACCCCTATTTATGCTGTTGTGTCGTAGCGCCACCAACTGTTTATACCAAAGCGCCTAAACTCTCATTTTTGATTGACTGTATTTCGTTGAGTATCTATTAACATGAATATCAATGATTTAAATGCAAAGCCAAATACCACAGCATCGTCAGATTTGTCAGTTTTGCAGCAAAAAGTTGTCTGTCAAAGTAAAATGAACAGAAAAAAAACCTTGTAGGACAATTGTTCGTCAACAAATTTAAAAGATTGTGACAGCCCAAATGCCGATCACATTTGTGCCAATGCGTTCTATACCCTCACCACCCAACTATCAGGTTGCCCTAACTGCTTTCTGACTGATTTCTGTCTGTGTTTCACTTGATTTGAAGTGGTTGTGGCTTAATTGTTAAATCACATGGTTTTGCGCACCAGTCGGGGTCTCGCAATTGTGTTAGTTCAGTGTGTTAAAACTGGCAAAATACGTAAACAATAAATATTCACTATATTTTTGGAAAGCCACTTTGCTCTGTCTGTGTTCAGCTTCTTGTTGAGTTCATAAATACTGCAAAAGTAGTATACTGTAAGGTTTACTCTATAGTAATCATGATATGTTGTTAGCCAGACTTTAATACACACTGTATGAGCATGTCGTTTTCGTACGTTTGACCATTTTCTCATGCAACTTAAGACACTTTATCAGCTCGATACTCGCGCTGCAGTCGAGGCTCTTCAGTCTGACCCAGCCGTGTTTACAGGACAGCGTGCACTAGTACCGGATCTCCTCCTGCTCGCTCACTCTATCTGCAGCTCCTTCAGTCTGCTGCCAAACATGAACACACATGCACACAGAGTCACACCAGCACACACACTTACAAACACGCATGCACAAAGTCCTTCAGTCTGTTTAGAGAGAAGGGAAGGCATTTCAAGCCCTTCTACAGTGTTCACTGGGACCTCAACTCTGAAAACAAACACGTCTGCAGACGAAAGCCATCTGAAAGAGGAGAGGGAGGTACATGCGTATAAAGAGTAAAATTTGTAACATCAAACTCATCATGATTCCTCAGTATTTCATATTTCAGTGGAGTCAAATCTTCTGTTGTACAGAAAGTAATTTTCAATTTTTTTTTTTAGTGTAAATATTTAATATACACCAAAGTAAACAGTCTCAGCATTATTTTACCGCAGTCTTTCCCAGAAGATGGTGGCGTGTTATACATTCCCACCAAAACGACAACAACCTCGTAACGGCTTGTTGGATATTTAGGAGTCATTTCATATGAACAAACAGTGATTGTTTGGGTAGCGCACTGGGTGGTCTCCGTGTAAATATTGGTCCAATAGTCTCAACAATCTCATCGCCTGTTAAATGAAATCATACACTAGGAAACCTCAAAGAAATCTGAGCGTTTCTCTAATGAGTTTTTCTCCATTTGGTCCGATTTATGAGGCTGTTGAATGTTTTACGTCCAGCTTGCCTCCAAATAATGAAAAGCTCATGGGTCATTAGAGCGCAGTATGTATAAGGTTCAAAATAATATCTGTCCTGACCCTTAGAAGGCATATTTGGTCTGCGGAGGCTAAAAATATCCTGATTAATTATTTAGAAACGAGGGATATTTTAACTCGGGGTAGCCACTCAGTGGTTTGTTTTGTTTCTGAAGACCGTGACTCTCCCCTTTGCTGCAGCAAGGTCAAATCTTTCCAGCGGATACGGGAATTAAGAAAGCTTTTCTCAATCATTTGAAAAGAAAGCTTTATTTAAATGATCTCCCTGTTTATGAAAGAACACACAACATTCATCCAGCCTACTGAAACATAAAGTTTCTGATCATGATTGAAACATAATAATAGAATAATGATAATATCTTCAAATACTTAATGTTGAAGATTCAATGTCATCTGAGTCTTCGTCCTTTGTGCAGCAGAGACTCTACTGTATATTCAGTGTATTTTAAAGTGTGTGTCTGGCTTATTAAAGCTCATATTTCCATTAGACTGAAACGCTAACCCTCTGCATCCATCAGACCCTGGCAGTGTCACACAGCCTAATGACATTAATAACTGCTCCAAGACGTCGTGCTGTGACACAACGCGGCCTGCCAGCATGTCTGTGATGTTTTGTCTGCTGTGCCAAAGTTTCTGTAGAGAATATCAATGTCAGAGATGTGTTTGGACGGTGGGACTGTCTCTGTTCTTCTGGCTATCTGCTTTCTACATTTGAGGATATCCTATTTTCCGTTTTCCATCAAGACTTCAGAGTCCAGATCCTACTTGGAGCTCTGATGGGACTGCAGACATGTGATTTACACTCAGGTCAAACTATAGACGGTTGATTTTCAAGTAAAAATACGACTGTCTGCACATCTTGACTTGGTTTTGAATAATGGTGTTTAAAGCAGGCCAGTTTTGACTGAGTTTCAAGTTTTGACCTTGATATAAATCTCTTTTATTTTCTATATTTAAATGCCTCCATTCATTGTTTTTCATACTGTACAAAAGTGCAGTGTTACAAGGCCAAGCTCTAATGTGTAATACAGATGTGTGGGAAATGTTTGGGTTGTTGAGCATCAGCTGGTGTCCAAAGTAATGACAGACAGACAGACAGACATCATGAAGGCATCACATTGTTAAAAAAAAAAACCATTGTAAAGTAGAACAGTAGAACGGAAGCAAACAAAGTCAAATGAAAGTGTGTTTAGCACATCTACAAAGTTTTTTATCGCACAACACTCCATTACTAAAAGTACTTCACTGTACGCATTTACTTGAAAAGAAGATACGAACTATGTGGCGAAAACTTAAGTCAGTCAATATGTGTCTGTAAAAGTACCTGGTTTTGGGTCGTGTCTCTTTTATAATACTATACCTGGAAACAGTCGCTCATGGCTGCTCATTTCTTAATGCTGCTCCCTGAGATCTTGGAATAAACTGATAGCGATGGTGTACGTCTGTGTCTCTCCAGGCCGGTACGGTGCGAGACTCCATGGCTAAGTCTCTGTACAGCGCTCTGTTTGACTGGATTGTCTTCAGGATCAACCACGCTCTGCTCAACATCAAGGACCTGGAGGAGACCACCAAGGTAAGATACCAGGACCTCAGATACATTAAACACGGGAATAATCTGGTTTGTCTGATTTGAAATGTTCCAGCATGAAAACTTTCAAAATAATAACTATTACATTAAATTTGGGGTGGAAAACAGTTAAATTCCTGTAAATGTTACAGACAAAACTGTCAATTTTAAAAAGACAAGTTCTCAGATTTTGAAGTACTGATTAGTAAATGAGAGAAGAAACTTTTCCTCCATGGATAAGCAACGTTTTGGGATGAAAGATTAAAATTGTTTTTGCGTCTTCCTCAGATCTTGTCCATCGGAGTGCTTGACATTTTCGGTTTTGAGGATTACGAGAACAACAGCTTCGAGCAGTTCTGCATCAACTTTGCAAACGAACGTCTCCAGCATTACTTCAACCAGCACATCTTCAAGCTCGAGCAGGTGAGACATTTCTTAAAAGAAGTATTTTTTACGATGTAAAAACATCAAAGTCATTTGACAATTATCTTTTCCTTCCTGTTCGAGGCTTTAAACAGCGTCTGAACGTCTTAGCTTCTGTATTATTGCAACTAATTCAACGCAGTTATTTTAACGTATTTTAAAATCTTATGTTCTGACTGACCGTTTCCAAAAAAGTCCCTCATCCTTATCACACCACCCGGTGCCCATGCATTACAATGACACCGAAACAATGGAGAAATTCTTCATAACATTATGCAACAGTGTTAGTGGAGAAACTGACAGCCTTATGACTCACCTCTCTCTCCCTGTGACCACCCCGACTGAGGTTGTATGTTCTCGTAAGTGAGCTGATTAACTTCAAAGGTTTTTTTTTTTTAAGTCACAATCTGTAAGATTTGCCCGTACATTAAACATTGCGTTTACCATGAGATTGACCAAATCAGCGACGTGCCCCGACATGTACGTTTGAGAGGCTGGAGCTGCCTGAAAGCCTCCATGCAGCAGTTCATGAACTACAACATCGACATGGTCTGCGCCCTCATTCATTCCCGTTTTGTACAAAGGCAGTCGTTCACAAACCCTGTCCTGCTTCCATGTCGTAAATATTTCAGGAGTCATCCTGCAGATGTATATCAAGAGAAACGACTTCAAAGACTTCTTTGTTTTTGGAGGTTCTTCATATGGTGATGGATTCTTCAAGTAATCACCCAAAAATGACTATTTTCAAAGATTTATAAATGTTGTCAAGCCTGCGTGTTTTAATGCAAAATATTTCTCCCAGCCTCATTTGTAGAAAACGTATTGCTTGAAAACAGTTATCCTTTAAAACATGTTTGAGATCAGGCTGAATATTTCAGTAATTAAGTGCGGGGGCAGCAAAGGCTCTTACAAAGTCCTTAATCTTTAGTATCTTTGAGTCGTTCTTGGTTGACTTTTTTCAGGCATGTTATACATCGCAGTCTTGTAATATCCGACTTCTTTTTAAGACTCTTGAGACTTCAGCTTCCAGTGTTTGTTGATAATCCCACAGCACTTCCTGTGCTACTGGTTACTGCATGAACCCGAGTCATAATAGATCCAGCCTCAAGCTAAACAGTAAATGCAGCCTCTGTGCTGCATCTGCTTTCTGTGTTTCCATCCAATCCCCATTTCTGCCATTTGTTAAAGAGCAACTAAACGCCCTGTTTTGTTTTGAACATGCACCTTTTACAAGTAAAAAAAAGAAAGAATGTTTTCAAGCCCAGAGGGTGTGTTGGGGTGACCAGAAGCTGGACATGATCAGTTTGGGAGCGAGGTGTTTCACAAAAAAAAAAAAAGAAGTTTTTTTTCTCTTAAGATTTATTTTGGGAGATTTTTGCTTTTATTTAGGAAAGTGAGTCAGGAAATGTCGGCTACCAGGTTGCCCCTTTTCAGATGTCTTCGGGGATCTACAGGAGGACAGAATTACTACATTACTACCCTGTCTCTGGAAAAAAAAGAAAAAAAGAAAGTGACATCTGTTGTGTGGTTAAATGAGACCAGGACCAATTGATACCGTGATAAACTTTGCAAGTCCTACTTTAAATTATTTGCAAAACATCTTTGAAACCCGTAGAAATTAGGGCCTGATGATTAAATCTTGTGAAATTTGATTAAGAAATTAAAGCAAATAATAACTAATATTTTCAGAAACATGCTCAGATTTATTCTCTGCGGAGTCTGTTTATCACTTTAACCTGGAAAATGAACAGAACATCCAGTCCGCCCAGAGATCAGTCTGACCATGCTATATCTTTAATTTGTCTGCTTGTAAATGTTCTGGCCTGTCACACAGGCCGTGTGTGTGCAGCAGCATTCGCTTCCATACTGCACTCATTGATCAGATAATGACAGAACTGATGTCTATCGGCTTCCTGTTGGGTAAAACAGGGCTTGCATGCAGCATTAACATTGAGCAGAGCAGATAAAACTATTATCACTAAAGGCTGCCACAGGCAACAGTCACCGTCATGGTTGTTCAGCCTTAGTTTTGACTTTCACTGCACCTCCGGTCTGACACTTGTTAGTATGATTTCTGTACTTTTACACAAGTTTGATCATCAGTGGTTTCACCTTTGCAGAGATTTAGCCTCGTATACAAAGCCAGTGCGCACTCGCTAGTTTAGAAAATATTGACCCTCACAACACCAGCTTTACTGTGCATGTGAACATGAGTGTGAAATTATCGGTAAATCCTCATATTGATTTATAATGTTTTCCATAGGTCAAACAACCATTACAGTTTTTAATCCTGGATTTTTTTTTTTTTTTTCAGGCCAATAATAGAACAAAATCCACATATTTGTGAATGTCTCAGCTTGTATATAAATCATATTTTGATAGGTTTAACATTACACTTAATTAAAACTACAACAAAGACTTGATCTGAGGAAACTGAAGAGTTTCATAATGCAGTAGGTTCACTGTAGCTTTAGTTGTGTGTGGAAATGGAAATCGAGGAACACCTCTGGGGCAATCTGAAAACCTTTGAAAATGATTCAGCCTGAATTGGTTGACCAAGAGCTGGCTTCATATTTCCTCTTCACACCCTCGTCTACAATTACATACAGTATATTTCCATTCATCCGTCGACCAGTGAGTCACTCTGTTAGAGCAGAAAAGGGGCTCATTGGTTTTCTTAAGGACACACTGATGGTCATTTTAAGGGAGAATTGTACTTATTTTCCCTTTTTGATTTATTTTTCCAGCTCTTTAAAACAACCTCTGCCGGTAATCACACTGTTGAAAGACGCAAAATGGAATAAGAGAACGTTAGCATAATAATATATGTATTATTTTAAAGTATGGTACAGTGTAATCATGAGTTAACTCCTTCAGTTGTCAGTTTGTTGCTCATCTTAACTGAATTTTAATTCTAATCTTAACTGGATTGGAAGTTTAACCCGTCTTTCCGTCATTGCTCATCTGCGGCTGCAAAGCAGATAAACGTCTGTACTTGATTTCCTGGAATGCCCAAATATGACCTTTACACAAATACACACTTTTAAGCTCATATAGGCCCTTTTAGACACGTATCTCCCTCAGCTCTATTTCAACAATCTGTGCACATGCCCCAATGTGCGTGGCACTAGTGCATTTAGGTTGTGTTGAGATGCACTTCTTCTAGTTTAACAAAGGATAATCCAAGGGAAAAGTTAGCTGCATGGTTCAAACAGGTTGTTTTTAGTTATTTATCGTAGGTGGAGTTTGGGCGTAACATGAAATAAACCAGAGTGTCATCTCCCATTCTCTTTAAAAACCAGCTCTGCTTGCGCCTCGGTGGATTATCATTATAACGGCGGATTTGCCGAGTAGAAGAAAAGATTGTTTCCTTACAGAGGAAACAGATCTGCTTGTGTGCAGATTGATGTTCACAATAATAATGTTGTACAGTGTAATCTTTTTATCTTTTGCAGGTTTGTGCAGGGCTGTGTATCCCTGTACGTAACAAGATGAGTGTATGTGGGCTCGCTTAGAAGTTACAAAAGAATCTATCAGTGAGGAAGCCTTCTCCTTCATTTTAACTTTTAAAATTTCTCATCTCACGTTGTTCTGTTACTTACACGCGTCATTCACTCAGACAAATCCCAAATAGACACAAAAAAACTTATCAGATGGAAGTTGTGCAGTGTCAGGATTCAGAAATGGGCTCTTGGTTGTAATACAGTTACTGGGCTAAATCAATAAATCACTATTAAGACCAACAGTAAAAGAGTATGACGGCAGTCTGGAGAAACATCGTGGAGAAGCTGATTCTGCACATTCTGGAGACATGTTATGGTTCTTTATTGGTTTAGTCAAAATACGAGTGAATCACAGCATTTACAGGAAGATGATTTAAAAGCATGTCGAGGGGGTGGAAACAGTATCCTGTTCAATGTGATGCAGTCCAATACAGCACCCCCACAAACCACAGCTCAGTGATTACCAAAGAGTTGAGTCAGCTCCCATCTGACTCACAAATATTCTGCGCTTCGCATACATTTTATCCCAGGGCTGTTAAATTGCATTATACAGCATTACACAGGTGTTTGTCTGATGGTTTCCAGCCGGTGTGTATCAAGTTTTATTTAAACTCAAGGTAAAACTTGAGTAAAAAAATATGTTTTTAGTAAGTTGCTTAGTCTGAAGCAACTGTCATGTACTTCTGCTCTAAATGTTTCCATTGTTATTAAGGGAAGTGGTTATTTTTCTGCAGAATAACACCATTTGTGTCACATATCTAAAGATTATAGTCTCAAAAAACAGGTCTTCCTTCACATTTTATAGTTTAAGAGACAAATTGAATTGTTTGTAAGGAGCACAAACTACAAATCCCTGAAAAGAAGACGGGTGTGTTAAAGAATTAAGCTCTCAGTTTGTGTAGTAATCTCAATGAAATGGCGCCGATTTAAAGTTTCGCCAGCAGCTAAAGTCGTACAGCAGTTTGATCAATTTAATTGCAGCATTGCCCTTTCATTTAATTTCTCTATGTTCTAAAGATCATCTTCCCTTCCTTATTTGTCCCTATGAACTTTATTGTCTTCAGCACAGATAGCAGAGGAAACATCAGTAATTAACTGGTTTTTTTGTTTTTTTTTTTCAGCCTTGTGACTTAAGGGTAACAAGAGTAAAAGGAGATTCCAGTGATTTTTATTAAACCTCCTCTGGATTATGGTCTTTATTGGTTAAATCTCTTTCCCAGGAAGACAGGAAAATAACATGTATGGGGGGAAGAATACTGATAAAAGCTCCGAATGCTTCTCTCATTGTTAAACCAACGAGCCAGGAGAAGTCTGCAAACATGAAAGCAATGAATGCAAACAGCATTGTTGCTTTGATTGTAAAAAATGTAAACAGCCTGACGCACAAAGTACTGTTTCTTGATGGTATGTTGTTGATTAATATTTTCATGGGTGCCAAGATATCGTCTTTGATGTCACATGTGCTGAACGCCTTCTGGCCTAAAAGTGGATTGTACCAAACTTTAAAACTCTATGTCTGCATCTGTCTCTGTTTCCTAACTACTTAGGAGCATAAAAGTACAACAACAATATATATATACATTGTAATAGCACACACAAATGTGATGAAATCAAGCACTTAATAGTGTTTTATTACATAAATAGCTACTGACATTCTTGTCATTGCAACATGAGAATTAGAGCCAAAGAAAAAGTCTGTAATCAAGATACAATTCTTTGAAGCAAAGTCTTGTCGAAGGGATCACTGACACGGACATGTCTGTTTGTGTTATGTGACCGTGCAGGAGGAGTACCGGGCCGAGGGCATCAGCTGGCGAAACATCGACTACATCGACAACACAGGCTGCATCAACCTGATCAGCAAGAAGCCCACAGCGCTGTTCCACCTCCTGGATGAAGAGTGCAAGTGAGTCTAAAAAAAACTGTTTGGCTTCCAGTTCGACTGGATCACTTCTTTCGAAGCTGTTTTTAGTTGCCAGTGTGATAAATCATCAAGTGCTTTTGGCAGGTGAAAGTAAAATTGGCAGGTTTTCTGACACAAAATCGCTGGTTTAATCCAGTTTGGGACCTCTGTTGCATCTGATACCCGTTTCTGTCTGTTTTTATACTGTTAGCTGTTAGATGAAAGTTAAAACACTAAAATCAATGAGAGACAGAACATCAACTGTTCGCCCAGTGCTGCAGTGACACTGCAGTGGACAAGTTTTATATTAAAATTGAATGAACTGACTGTGCTGAATGTGAATTGATTGTAGTAATAAACACAGAAAATTGTCTCCCAACTCTACCGCTTTACAAAGCATTTTGGCCTCTTTTAGCTAAATGTTTTGGTCTTATGGCACAAAACAACAAGCAGACAGAGGGGCTAGTTTGTGTAGAGAGACGACGATCCAACATGTAAAGCTCAAGCAAGAGATAAAAGGGGAATTCATTCATCAGGGGGTGTGAAACTCCAAAGAGATGCTAATGTCTGCTGACTATTTTGAGAGCATGATAGTCTGATTAAATTCATGAAGTCACAGTATGTCAAACATGAATCTGTCAGCTTGTTTTAGAGCTTTTCGAGAAGGCACATAGTGGTAGTATGTTAATAACTGCAAAGCTACATGGGAAAATGTTTAAGATTGTGAGTCCACTTGAGTGAGTCCAATTTCACTTAAAAAAAATACATTGAATTAAGTCAAGCCTCTGTTTTTCTGCAAAAATAAACTTTGACAAGTAATAAAATTACCGTTGTTTAAGATGGAGAGGCCTAGAACGTATACCATCTAAATTACAGACTAAATCTGATCCTTTCAGCTTCATGGCAGCACTGTGACTACTTTACTAACAATATTTCCATCCTTATTTCCCCCCTCTTCTCCATTTGGACACTGAATCAAATTCCTCCCACTTGGAGAAGCTGGAAAGCAGCTTTTCGCTGTGCTGTTTTCATAGCTCAGGTTTCAGCCTTTCCCAAAAACCCCGGGTGTCTCATTCTTCCCCTCTCCTCTTCCTGTAAACTGTTGATTTTCTGCAGAATAGCTGGCTCTCGATATTAAAGAACTGGCAAGAAACCTGAACTGAAATTAGCTTAAAAGGATAATCTTCGACCTGTGGCATCAGAGGATAATATGTCAGAACTGGTTATAGATCAGACGATGTTGGCCTGCCACGTTTCCAGTGGTCCATTTCAAATACTGTTGTAGAGACTGGTGGAAAAAAATAGGTCTTTAATTCACCTTGTTCTGTGTGGATAAACTGATCAGGAATCTGTGATTTATACTGCAGTTGGTGGCTTTAAACAAGTGCATCGACATTTTGATTCTCTGGTAGAACTCCTTTTTTTTTTTGGTATGTTTTCATATTAAAAACAGATGTTAAACCCATTGTTCTTCAAAGTTAACTCCTCTGTCCTTTTTTTTTTCTCAGTTTCCCTCAGGCCACCAACCAGACTCTGTTGGATAAATTCAAGCGGCAGCATGAAGGGAACAGCTACATCGAGTTCCCGGCCGTCATGGAGCCCGCCTTTATCATCCGACACTACGCTGGCAAGGTCAAGTACGGTGTCAAGGTCAGTATGAAGAACAAGATCTGTCATCCTTTCCCGTTGTGTGCAGGTCTGAGCTTTAATATAAAGAGGGGTAATGACCAACAGCACCGTGTTATCTTATCTCGCACAATCCAGGGAAGATCCACCACAGTGGAATTATTCCTCGATTGGAAGAAATGGTGGCAAACGGAGAAGCAAAATTACAAGTGATGAGATTTTCCATAAATAATAGTTTCAAGATCTTCAATAATAGGATAGGATATACAACTGACTGCCGTGGCTCTAAATTTACCCCAGATTACATTACAGGCTGTTGGTTTTGATGAGAAAAAAGCTTTATTTTTTTGGTACCCCTGAATTCAGCTCTGTTGGAGTACTTTGGTCAAACACAATAACATCCCACTTAGTATGGATTAATGGAAAGTTAGCCAACACTAAAACTAAAAATATACAGTTATGTATAGAGGTTCTGTGGAATGGAGCAAGTTAATATTAAAGACTCAGAAAGTGCTTACCCTTTTAAGAAATGAATGCATATATACACTACATGATTTTGTCTTAGTTTTCATGACTTTTATGGATGATTGTGTCATTAAAAGTAGCTTTATCATAGTAATTATTAGCTCTCTGCTGTAATGTTGGTTTAAGTTATATAAGGAGAACTGTTGAATGATATTACAAAGTTTTGGGTTGTAATTTATTTGGCAGGTTTTTTTCTTTGATCAAAAGCTTTGATTTATCGTTCATGATTGTATATCGATATCTTTAAACTTGTGGCCTTCAGAACGAGTAGCAACGGCTACAGCAGATGCTTATGAGCTTAATCAGTAGTACTGCTGAATGATTTTATATCTTTGTCACACACACACTCAGGATTTCAGGGAGAAGAACACGGATCACATGCGCCCGGACATCGTAGCTTTACTAAAGAGCAGCAAGAACGCCTTCATCTGCGGGCTGATGGGCATCGACCCGTCGGCCACTTTCCGCTGGGCGGTTCTCCGAGCCTACTTCAGAGCCCTGGTGGCTTTTAGAGAGGCGGGAAAGAGACACACGCAGAAGAAGACTGGTAAGAGCCCACGCTTAGAAAACTCTTGTTTATATTCCCATTTTACAGCAGCAATGAGGCAGAGTCTGTCTGTAAAGAGACACATGTTGCAGATGGACGGGTAGAAAGTCCGTATGTTTTTCAACAAATGTCTGTAGGGCTTTTTATTTTTTATAAAGGCAGCTTCTGATGTTTAAATGGTGCTTATATTATTAATTTACTGAATTTTCAAAGGTTTTCAGAGACAGATTACATCAGAATAAATGCTCAAAGTGATGAAACTAGCTGATATTTTTAGTTTGGGGAAAAAAAGATCACTGTCAAAATGGCAAATCCAGAAAAAGCAGAAGAACATTGACTTTTCTGATCGGTATAAACACATTACAGATACAACAAAAGTAGTAATAAACTGTCAGACTACCAAATCTAAAGAATGACAGTTATTTGATTATTCATCTTGTTTTGCTATGTTTTTGTAGCTTGCAGTTTATTGGTGTCACCAGATAAAAGCTGAAGGAACTTTGAAACATAAACAATAACCAAGTAAGCTCAGCTAATAAACTGCAAGAGATCACAAATATAGAAATGTTCAGTTTTCCTGTCGTGTCCAGTAATATATGCTCATACGCCATACAGTTATGGTTTTGTCCTCATTCATTATAGTTTTCTTTGTCGCCGCCATGTTTTCGGTAGTCACTGTTCTATAGCATTAATGTACATTGTAGTAGAGTGGTCATGTACTTACAGTAGCTCTGACTCTTTTTCCCTCTCAGCTTTGGCTCTCTAGGAATGCCTTCTTTCCCCTTAGACTTTTCTCTAGCTGTACTTTATATCCAGATATTACCTTCAGATGTTCTTTCAGCACTGCCGGCGTGTGAATCAGATTTGCGCTCTGCACCCTCTTTATCCTTCCTACACATGAAGTGTAGATGTTGTCATGTGAAAGTAGATTTTTCTTCAGAAGTCTTTAATCCTTTGCTTTATCCTTAGATATCTTTTAGAAATCCTTCCAACTAAACTCTAAAGATATCAGTGTCACCCAAGGGATTCTGTTACATGTCTTCTGAAACATTTCTGAAAAACCACAACTGTGTTTTAAACTTATGTCAAAGTTTTTAACAAGTCTTTGATGTATATACATTATAATGGAATAAATTCAATTACCACCTCCGTCCTGCCAAAGAGGACAAAAAGTAGTATCAGGTCACAGAAATACCTCTAGAAGACAATGTATGGAAGAGCCTTTGGGGGGCGAACACCCACACACAGAACTACAACGGCAAACTTTCTACTGCTGCCGCCAGTTTTGAATGTCAACCATCTTCTCTCCAGAAGTCTTTGCACAGGTATCTCTCCAGTAGACGACTGTGTCTCTTGATCTCTTCTTCTTCGCTGTCTAATCTGTCATTTCTCTCTCTCTGTTTTCCCCCCCTGTCTGTTTCCTTCTCTGTTTTCTCTTTTGTTTTGCTTTTCCAAGGGCATGATGACGCTGCTCCCTGTGCAGTATTGAAAAGTGTGGATAGTTTTAGCTTTCTGCAGCACCCTGTGCATCAGAGAAGCTTAGAGATCCTGCAGAGATGCAAAGAGGAGAAGCACAGTAAGGCTGCCAACTGAACGATAACTCCTCCCACTTTCATGTCAGACAGTGACTTGGGAAACTGTAGGGATGCAACCGACCAACATCATCAGTATTTCTAAAGCCAAAAGAGAATATCCAAAGAAGAATATCCAAACTTAAAGAGACATCGTTTCACAACGTTTTTTTTTAATGTTCCGCTTTTGATTAGATTTACAACTCTTATTTTAGACTAGATGCTTGTTGGTCTGTGCTCCCTCTGTCTCCCTCTTCCCGCTCTTTTACACACCTGCATGCATTTGTTCTTGATCTTTGTCTTGCATGTTGTTCACAAGCATGCTTCGGTCATTCTGTCACTCACACGGTGCCGGTTCAAGGCTTGCAGAGAAATGCATGACTGCATCGCTCTCCCAGCTAACTCACACCTCGTGGTGTCCGACACTTTTCCTGTCAGTAATCACACTGCTACACTTTCATGTTTTGTTTTTTATTTTTATTGGGCAGCGGGTATAGTTGCTTGTTCACCAAACACGTGTCTAAAATCAGCTGTTGTACCACTGTCACTAATACCACATAGACTGGTGATGGTGATAGAGGACTGAGGGGGGCGTAGCTGGGACGCACATGTGTGCATTATGATCACTAACTTGCTCACGGGCAGCTTTACATGTGGTGCAGGACACACTGTACAGCCGACCTCACACACTTCTCACAAAAGGTCTCCACAAATATTCCATCACACTCAAATGTGTTTGTGTGTTTTTG
Organism: Embiotoca jacksoni; assembly: GCF_022577435.1. Taxonomy (NCBI): domain Eukaryota; kingdom Metazoa; phylum Chordata; class Actinopteri; family Embiotocidae; genus Embiotoca; species Embiotoca jacksoni. The sequence goes on along the minus strand of NW_027185387.1, from coordinate 3,525,776 downwards.
TTTTGTGCCACCCTGCAGCTCCAGATGAGAGTGAAATTGTTGTACAAAGCGATGAAACTGAAAAGGGTATACAGTACTGTTCGGCCCCAGTTTGCTTTACGAGGAGGCTAACACACCGTAGACTTCTCTGATTTCTCAGCACTGTGATTGATTGGCTGTAGGCTCACGGGGAATGCTGGTGTATGAATTATATCACTACAGTCGAAACCCAGCCAGCACACAAAGCAACCTTTATTAAACCCACTGTACTTGCATTTTTACTTTCCTCAGATAATTACGTGACCAAATGTGTTTGGAAAATTGATGTTTTAAATAACTAACCGATATCTGAAACCTACAGTCCAAACTAAACTAAATAACTCTTCAGTATCACAATTCGACACTAACAAGAGCACAAAGCTGTTAACCTCACAAATATTTACTTTATGAAATCACCTGCAGTAGTTTATACTTCCAATAAAAAGGCACAGTCACTGCAATAACACTGGAGTGTAACGTGGTGTCAGAGGTGTGGTTTTGTGATTGTTTGTGTGTGTCCTTATCTGTGTCGTGTGCATGTGTGTGCTTTTTTTTGTTCTTTCACATGATGCCAACCTGTTTGTTTGTGATCAGGTGTGAGCAGGAAGAGTCCACGCACGCCTCTGTCAGACCTTCAGGGAAGCAACACCATTAATGAGAAATCGCCACGGTAAGTGTCCGCGTTGTGATCGTGTGTTTCGAGCCCTTCGTGAAGCTTCTGATCTCATGTGAGAGCGGCTGTGGGTGAGATGGTACAGCGGGTTGGTCAGTAATCGAAAGGTTGGCGGTACGATCCCCGGTTCCTCCTGTCCACATGCCACATGCAGAAGTGTCCTTGCGCAAGACGCTGAACCCCGAATTGTTCCTGATGGCAAGCGAGCGCCTTGCATGACAGCTCCATTAGTTTTATGAATATGTATGTGAATGGGTGAATAATATTAATACATTATATTTATGTAGCGCTTTTCAAGATACTCAAATAAACAGGTTAAAATGGTCAAAACAACACAATAAATGTATAAATCGCACAAAAATCACATTAAAATCCACTTAATCATTTTCTTATTTGGATTATTACAACGAGAAAAACATGTACGTTGATCAGTAATGAGGAACATGAACTTTTTGCATTTGGGCACTCGGACGGTTAAAACTGGTGATGTTTGTTGTCAGCGCCGTCACTCATTGGCCTCCAGGGCATCTTGTAAACTTGCTATTATTTCTTGGATACTTAGAGCGCTACAAATAAACTTGTCAACAAACCCCTGAACAACTTTCTTGCAGACGATCTGCCATGTTTACGTGGTGTTAGTGTTTTTTGTTTTTTTAAATTATCTTCTGTCATGCATGTAACCCTCATGATATTTACCTCTGGGCATTGGGGCAAACATGACATTACTTTTAAAAAGAAAACAGAGTGATGACTGTGCTGTGACCCCGAGCGTCGCTCTCATGCCGCCCCACCGAGGCCGCCCTCCACCACTTCCTCTAATTAGATGTGGGCTGTGAGATTAGCAGCCCACGACCACGACGGAGGGTCTCATACAGGACAAGCTTTTGTTACACAGGAGCTGTTAAACCCCCCCCCCCCCCCCCCGCCCCCCAATAATGTGATTTGCAACCTCTGCCCTCCTTCAACGTCCCTCTCCACACACTCATCCTCCACACGCTAAGAGAGCACTAAACCCCGCGCAGCTGCTTCCTCCGTGATGTAAAGTCAGAGCTATGCGTCGGAGAGGAGTGCCCGGGGAGTGATAAATATCGAGTCCCTGCAGGGTGCTCCTCGGCTGGACGGAGCAGCAGACAGTGCGGTGCTTTATGGGACTCTCAACTTTGGGGATAAACACGCTACAAAACGCACACTGTACCATCACCACTTACTGAGATCCACGATCAGCTGGGGAGAAATTATCCTTTATATGGATGGCCAGATGCAACCAGAAGACTTGTGCTTTACTATATTGTAATGTCAAAATGTATTTGCAGATTTGGCCACAGACAATAAACCCTTAAACACTGGTCGCTCCTGACGTTATTCAAGGGGAACGTATCAACTCAGAAACACGTATATATCCAAAGACTTTGATTTACAATTATACACCGGAGGTTTGTGGAGCTTCTGCTGTAATTTATGACATTTTAATATAAAGCAGGCTGGTTGTACAAATCATACGTGTCTGTACTGCTCCTCTGGGACTGTGGAGATGTAATCCTGTAACAAGGATAGAGGAGCAGTGAACGTAGCTGTGTGAGAGAAGCGTCCTCAGGGTCTCTTCTGTGGCCTCCATAAAGAGAGAGAGCTTTAAAAGGCTGCTCTCCTGCTCTTTGTTTTTACTTGTATTTTCGACTCTGCGTCCAAAATGTATTTCAAAATTAACAGTTTAAGATTTGACCAAAAACTAAAATTGTGGCTTGATTGAATCGAAGCAAAACAAACAAGCTAAAACTGTTACGAGAGGAAAGTATTTGATTCCTCTTCAAGTCACTTTTTAGAAAACATGTTTATGTTCAGTATTTCAGAGACTGAGAATCCACTTTCAATCCAAACATCTCGCTATTCACTAAAGTACAGATGGCTCTTCTGTTCTGCTGCTTTCTGTTTGTTTGGACTTTTATTTTTAATCAGCCATTTTAAAATCGCTCCACACGCCAGTTTCCTATCTTATTTTCGCTCCAGGAATGACTCGACCTCCTGTTAATAACACGGTATGAGTTAGCGAACACATCCTGCTGCTGTGTAATAGTATGAGGCATTAAACTTGTCTGGAGGACTTGTAAACCTTTAAATGATGATACTGTAAACAAAATAAACTGCTCCAGTGAATCTGAAGAGCTGAATGATAATGGCAATGATACATTTAAATACATTTATTCTCTATTTTGAACAATATTGTTGAAGAAAGTCTTTTAATGTATTTATTCGGTTCCTCAGACAGTTTTATTTATTTATTTTTTTCCTCCTCTTGTCTTCAGCTGTGGGCTGAAAAGAAGTTCAGGCTGGTTGTAACCACGACCTGACCGCTGCTGTTTTTGTTTGTGTTCTGGGCAGGTGGTTAGGTTTCACCTTGAGGCTTGAGGTTTAAACGTTTGAGGCTTCAGTAAACTAATTTTGTATAAGGGGAATTTCACTCTCTCCTTAGAAAAAACAAACAAACATGGAAACTGCTGCCCCTGCTGGTGACATTCCTCCTGACAAAAACATCCCCCTTTACAAATAGAAAACACAAGGTGTTGTTTTGGTGCAGTTTAGTCCCTCTTCTTTAAAGTCAAACTCGGATCTGTTCGAAAGGGCCAAAAAGGACAACGCCTCCCTCTCCTACAGTTATGTGTTGCCCCAGATTACAAAACTTGGTAAAAGATGTTTGATTTTATATCTGAGACCTGAGATCTGTATCTAATATGCATAGTAAAACCAGAATGTCACACAGTTGATTTTTAAACAAATGTGTTAATTAGTGTCTTACCACTGCAGAAACAAAGTTTGTGGATAAGAAAAAAAAATCACCGTTGCTCTCAAGACATGATCAATACATCAATGGCAGGACAAAAATATATATATTTGTGGAAAGACCAGGTGACTGAATAATGATTCTATCTGAAGGCCTTTATCACAGAAAATACAACAAAAACTAGATTCAATGTAAGAGCTGTAAAAACATCAGTAAAGTGTAAGACCATGACTGACACTGCATGGTTTAGGAGTGTATGTTTTTTATTTAGTCATAGTTATTTTATGTAATTGCATCTGGTAGTTTGACATTTAAAAGAAACAAAAACGATTAAGTAAACGTGTTTTTAGCCACGAAAGGTTAGAAATAATTCACTGAATGTCGACTCTTATCAATGTAAAATAATATAATTTACCGAATGGGGTGACAAGTAGGTTGGGTACTCAGGTGACTTTTGTTGATGTTTTTTATTTTTATTTCGTATATACCTTCTTTTTGCTTTGATGGTCGGTGCAAGTAAAACAAATAGAAATGAATAAAGGAATTCCAAGCACTTGAATAAAAGTATTGAAAATACAACATGTTATATATAAATATATGTTACACTGTAAGTACAGTTTATACGTTGAATTTATATAATAATGGAGGATAAATAACTCTTCAAATTGATTCATTGATTCTAATAAACAAATGTCTAACTGCATGTTAAAGCTATAATATTTAAGATAGGTTTAGTTATATACGTTCTGTTTGCTGTCTTGTAATGCCAAAGTTCATAGAGTAAGGTAAGCATAAAATATATATGAATTTGGATTTCTATGTATTAATCGCTTTTACTGGTCTGTGCTTTTTTTCTTTTCTGAAGGAGTTCTCCGGGCCTCGGCTGGAACGGACGTGTGGGTCGACACAGCCGCTTATCATCCAGCAGCTCCAATGCAGAAGAAGACGGCATCTTCGTCAACTCTGCCAGCAGCAAACTCCTCGAAAGAGCCCACGACATCCTGATGTGAGAGACAGGACACGTCTGCAGTCGCCATAACACTCTGAACCCACCTTTAACCCTGGTGCAGTGATGATGCTGCTGTCTTTTCACCGAAGTGCTTTTCTTTCGTCTATTAAATAGTTCTCTTTGTGCTTCTTTCTGGTTGTAATTTATAACACTAGTCATCACTTTATTTTAGTTGTTATTTTGTTCACCAGTGTTTCTTAGTGGTTTAGAGACATCTGTAAACCTGAAAGAGCCGAATTCAAACATCTGCTCCGCTGACCCTGACCTCTGACCTCCCTACGGAGGGGAGCAAGTGAAAAGGGAATTTCCTCCCCACGGGGATGAATAAAGTTCCACTTTATTGACAGGGATATGACCCACTGGGGAGGAATTTCTGGGATTAATTGAATGCTTTGTTGGCCTTGTTCCCGACAGTAACAAACTACTCATCTCACCTGTTGATTTAAAGAACTGCCAGACTAACTTTTCTATTTTGTTATTTTATAAACAGGAGGAACAAAAACTACAAATCAAAGCCAGTTCTTCCGAAGGTACGGGTCAATACATCTTTTATTGATCATAATTAAAGGCAAAGATTCAAACACAGTGTTACATTATCAACTGACTCTGACTTCCCACCTGCAGCATTTGCTGAACGTCAAGTCGCTGAAGTACCTGAGCAACCTGACGCTTCACGACCGCATCACCAAGTCCCTGCTTCACCTGCACAAGAAGAAGAAACCTCCCAGTATCAGCGCACAGTTCCAGGTCAGACACACACGCACACACGGCAGCGTACCAAAGAGCTCAATGATTTTCCATTCAGTAAAAGTAACACGATGAGCCCGAACTGGACCGAGGAATCCCCCTCCAGCTGTGAATACGATACAAACAAGGTGTGTCCTTTACCAGTGCCCACGGGAGGAAACATCCCTCTTTTCTCAACCTGCTCACAGCCTTTATTGTCCACTGTGTGCGTGGCGAGTAAGTGTGAGGTGTCTGTTTTACAGTAACACCCAACCAAAAGTTATAGATGTATGAGATCATGTCTGGTATTAAAAAAAAAAATAATACATTGGGTTTGGTGAGAAAGTAGAAAATTAGCCTTTACTCATTCACTGACACACCCTTTTTTAAATTCCTCATTACTTTTAAAATGAGCTTATTCCTCCCATTTCAACTCCTGAAATCAATCAGGAAGCTGTTAAATGGGACCGCTCTGCTCTTTGATATTCTTTTTAAAAGGCCGCCTCGAACAGGAGATAAATGAGACAGACCGCTACCTCTTCTAGTCAGGCTCCCTTTAGCTCAAAAATATCTGATGGAAGCTCTCTTTGGCAGCCGGTAACACACGAAAGGCTAAGAAAAACTCTCGGCATCTAAAATGTGCTATTTTCTCCCTGACTTCTGAGAGAGCGAGCCGTATTTCTGTGGCTGTTGGAGGTACAGACGAGTGCTGAGGCCCCTCTGGCAGGCAGCCCCGGCCTCTGTGTGTGGATGACTTCACTCTCCACATCCTGTGCTGCGCTGATTGCTTTAATCTCCCGTGGAGGGGGGTGGGGGGGCGGAGGGGGGGGGGGGGATGCCTCCCGCCACTCAATTATAACGGACACATGCTGACACACATGTGCGTGTGTTTACAGGCGCAACACAATAGCTGCACATGGAAATGCTACACACATGGTTCCTTTATTATTTTTTTTTCCAGCGCCACATGCCTACGTAGACATGTTGCTAGCAATCATGATGCCAGGCAGAGACTTTAATCCTGCAGCAAAAGAGTTTTTACTGTCACTTCGACCCCAGCTGATGAGAGAGACACACCTGATTGTGGCTCCTCACTGTCAAACAGCTGTAAAGTTTTCCTCAGCTTGTTGTGTTTTCTCTGCAGGCGTCTCTCAATAAGCTGATGGAGACTCTGGGTCAGTCTGAGCCGTATTTCGTCAAGTGCATCCGTTCCAACGCTGAGAAGGTACAGTGGGTCGACTCCACATTGCTGCCACTTTGACTGCTTTGGTTTAGTTTTCAAAGCATTTTTTCATTTCCTTTGAAGTTCGAATTTTTTAAAGCTGTTTATCATCCACCCCCCCCCCCCCCATCTGTAACCTCCGCCGCCTGTCGCTCCTCCTTTTCTCTTTAATTTTTTCCCCCTCTGCTCGATTATCTTCTTCTTTCTCTGGCTATCTGTCTGTCTCTCAGCTGCCCTTATGGTTTAATGATAACCTGGTGCTGAGGCAGCTGCGTTACACTGGTATGCTGGAGACCGTGCGCATCCGGCAGTCGGGTTACAACATCAAGTACAGTTTCAAGGTAACGCTCACAGATTCACACCCTGTAGATACTCTTTTTAAAAATCATATTTTATGAACTCATCATCTTAAATTGAATATGGTAAATAACAAAAGAAGGAAGTACTACACCAAATATATACAACATATTTCCCCAGAATTTAGGTGGTTTTGCCACAATAGCTGTTAAACACTTTGCTTTTTTGTTTTACAATTTTATGACACATTACTTCATATGAGTACATAAATTTAGGCTCCTGCATCTTTTACTCCAGTATATTTGAAAAGGAAATATTGTTGCTTTTACCCCACTACGTTTATTAGAAAGTTAGTCTCTAGAAACATTAAAGTTACAGTTTTGAAGATCTGAGTTTTGTTCTCTTTGGCTTCAACTCTGGAAGTGAACATCGTGTTTTTGGACTCTTTCCCAGAGATCTAAACAGTGTCACCTGTGTGACGTCAGTTAGTTGGCAGTTGAAGCATGAGCCTGTTGAGTTAGCTCCGCCTACCCTCTGTGGTGGAACAACCGGGACTTTCTTTCTTTAATCTGTTCTGAAATACAGAACTATACACTTTACATATTACATCCATGTCCGGTAAATGCCCACATTTGATACTTCATAACTCTGGTTGGCAACTCAGCTTTTTGTTGAAAACAATTTGTCTCCACACCCAAAAGGGCAAAGAACTATTTTATTCAACATGACAAACTCATCAGTTTCACAGGCTGTGTGATGTACTCGATAAAGTGAACTGACCTTTATGTGTAGAATCGGTGGAGTTCCACTTTAAACTCTATTCATTTCCTGAGAGTTATAACAGACCCACTTCACCCAGGATTTTTCGACCTTTGTCTGAAAATGCCAGGAATCATGTTTTCCAGAAATCAAACACTCAGTAAGGAGTAAAAGGAGTTCAGCAGCAGATCATATTAACGTGTCCCCTCTGTGCAGGCGTGTGCCGGCCAGAACGCCGTTGTACTATCAATCTCACCGCTCACCACACAAAGCTTAAACAGCACTCGGGTTTCCATGAGGTTCGGTGCCAGTGATGAATTCCCCTCCAGGAAACTTGTCGCTGATGTTGCTCCAACTGGGTTCATTGCGTGTAGCGTCAGGAGGGAATTATGGGGGATGTGAGGTGGCAGCCATCTTAACCACACTGGCTCTCTTCTGAACAATGATGTCAACCTTGTGAGAAATGCAATGCGCCTATTAAAGCAGACCATGTTAAATGCAGATTGGAAGTGAGTTGTTGGACAGAAAACATTTGGGAGTGGCTCACGCCTACTCTGCTTTTTTCTCACACAAGTTTCCATTTTGTGGTCTTTAATGTGCCCGTCACATCCTGCCAAGGTTTTAGGCAAAGATTAAGTCACTCTGATTTCTTATTCAGGTGTCACTTTACCAAACTTAACCACAGAGGTGTCTGCTTTAGGTTTTATTTAGTGGAGCTCTTAGATCTTCACAGTTAGGCCTCCCGCTGCCTCTTAAATACAATCAAGGGTAGTGATGTTTCATTTATGGCACTGAAAACCATCTGAAATTACTAATTTCAGAGGTTGTTTTTTTTTGGAACAGAACTGACTCTGTGACTGATCAGAAGCAATGTGAGAGTTAGACAGGATGAGTTTCACTAGTTTTCAACTTCAGTATAAAACTGCAGTGGTGGAAAGTTCCTAAGTACATTTACTTAATTACAATTCATGAAATCATGCATGTTTTTTAGGCATTTGGACTGAAGTATATCCATTTTATACTTTTTTATATATGATAATATTGATGTTCAGTCTCAAGAAAATTTTTGTGACATCTGTAGTTGCTAGTTACTTTTAATATGAAGGTCCACCTATACTCACAAATGTGTTTTAGTCAATGCTACTCTTGTTGGATTTTTGACCTTCACCATGCAGAATGATTTATGTTCCTAATTTCTAACCAGGTAACTGAACTTTTTTATGTTAGAATCCTATCAGACACAAATTATCATTCAAAGCAGAGTATTTTCATACATCTATGAACATGCCTGTAGAGAATTTAAAATTTCACCCAAAAAAATAGGCATATTATAATCCTTTAAAATACAATGCACAGTTAAAAAAAAATGTTAAAACAGTGGTTCCCAACCTTTTTGGTTTGTGACCCATTTATAAAATAAGCAGCGTCTGGTTTTGGCTCTTTGTCATGTTTTAGTTGTCTGTGTTGTTTGAGTTCCACATGAGTACTACTGAAAAATGGTTCCCACTAACATTTGTAAACTAATTTAAAAATGATATTTATAATTTTGTATTTTGTGTGGACCATCCTTTTCATTTAAAATGTACATAACAGAGTGCAAAACTCATAAAGCTGCAATTTTTTCGATGATCTCACTCAGATAATTTTAGCATTAGACATCCTCATTTACCAGAAATTCCTCCAAACATATTTAGCGCTGCGGTCAGCGCTAATGAGAAATATCTTGAGCATGGTATCACTTTGGAGGATTCTGCTGTTCAGAACAGAGCCTCTCCATTGTCCTCGGGTCTCCGAAACACTCCCTATGCTTGTAATTGTATAAACACAGCATCTGTTTCCCCGTCCACCCCCTGCAGCCCAGGGTGCAGATTGTACTGAATTCAGACAATGAGCCTCAGTTTGAGGAGTGGGAGTTCAGCATATTTATGCCATGATGTTTGAACCCCTGCAAATATGGACGGCGTGGACTTTTACCTGAAACCACATGTTCCTTGACAGCTTTGTTTTTTCAACTTTGGTCTGCTCAAGAGATGCTACAGAAGCTTCAGTTTCTGCTGCTGATCAAGATTTATGTTTCAAACCCTAACCAGTTAATCCTCTACCAGACAAACTGTTAGCATTAACAGATTCATTGACATGAAGCTTTCATCAGACAGAAATCTTGTGCACACGACACAAACATAAATTTCAAACAGAGCAGAGCTGTGGGGTATTTACATTTTCTTCTCATTAACACCTTTCTTCGTTCTCATGACAGGATTTTGTCCACCACTTCTGTGTGCTGCTGCCAGAGGGCACTAGCGCGACCACAGAGGGCATCCAGCAGTGTCTGGATCAGATAGACCTCCAACCGGAGGGCTATCAAGTGGGAAAGACAATGGTATTCACCCACTTCCTCCTTTCCAGTTCTTCTAAATCAACCTTTCAAATATGCAAAACATGGTGTGACATCTGTTTTTAATGAAGCACATTATCAGTAAAAAAAAATATTTTAAAAAAATAGACATATGCGGGGAAAAATATTGTTATAGTTATTTCTGTGAAAATGTAAGAGGGATATCAGGGTTCATTAAGTCGCAATGTAAAGGCCAGATGTAAAAGGAATTATATAATTTTTTGGTGATTTTGGTGAAAAGAAAATTTTGAGGCTGATTACACTGTGTTATTGTGTTTATTGTTATGTTTACTGTTGCTGTATCTGAGACCAAAGAATGATTTACTCATAAGAATGAAGGTTTTTAAGTTTCTCAAACTTATGAAATGCCCCAAAATATATTTTTAAAAAAAGTCATGGACCTGAGGAAAGTGTAGTATTGGGAATAACCTCATAATACCTGGAAGCATCCTCCCTTTGAAAAAGAAGGATGTAATGTGGACAGTGCCCCATATTTGGTGTGTGTGCAAGTCCACGGTGTGACTCAGCCATGATAGAGGGGTCCATGCCTCTGGGTTGCTGTCTATATAATTAGAGGATCATACCTTACATTCTCGTGACCACGTATCTGGCCAGGGATTTCTGAGCTCTGTCTGTGCGTGTGGATACGATTGACTTTTGAGAGGAATGTGTGTATTATCTCGTGTGTATATCTCGTGCTGACTCCATCGTGGCTCCTCCCCTCAGGTGTTTTTGCGGGAAGCTGAGCGTCAGCGGCTGCAGGCCTTACTCCACCGGGAAGTTCTCCGACTCATCGTCATGCTGCAGCGGCGGTTCAGAGCCCGGCTGGAGAGGAAGCAGTTTGTCAGGATGAGAGAAGCCGCGACCTGCATCCAGGTACAGTACGGTGTTTTTTTTTTTTTTTTTTTATCATCGCAGCTGTTATCTCCATCTAGTTAATCTCTATTTAAATTTTTTTGGAAAATGGTCCTGAGAGTTGAGCATTAATTATCAACTTTTAGTAGCAGTATGATAAATAATTTGCTGATATCATTGGACGGTTTTACAAAATATTGTTGCTCACATTAATGTAGCCAAAGACGTTTTAATTCAAAACTAACTATTTTGTTATTCACGTTTTCGTTGTACTCAAAATATTCCGTGTAATGTAATCCACATGATTTTGCTTACAGTTGCAGTAATATGAAACCAAGATATTGGTAATACAATATTTTAACACTATTTTCATGTATATTTCCCATTTAAAGTGCAGTGAGATGCTAGATATGTAAAATCAAATTATTAAAAAGTATCCATTCAAATCAGGAATGTTTGATTTTAGCTTACAAGCTTCCTAAATGTAGTATAAGTTGAAATCTTTGTATCCAGCTCATAAACAGTTCATTTGTATTTATAATCCCAAAAGAAAGTCTTCAAAGAGACTTGAAATTGCCGTTTGAGTGAAGACTCTTTTACTTTTAAAAGAGATGTTGTAGTCACTGAACTTTGCCGTGTGTTGAAAACAATTCGTCATCATCTTCACCCCCTTGCAGAAGTGGTGGCGTTCTTACCAGTCCATAGAGGAGGAGGAGGATTATGACCACAGTGTCCAGGAAGGGGCAGCTCTGTGCCTGCAGACTCACTGGCGAGGTTACAGGGAGCGTCAGAGGTTCAGGCTGTGGAGGGAGGCTGCTCTGGTGCTGCAGAGGGCGTGGAGGCTCTGGCTCTACCGGCGCTGCACGGCCGCGCTGCTCATTCAGACAACCTGGCGCTGTCACCGAGCTAGAGAAGCCTACCTGCGTCTGTATGCCACGGTGGTACAACTACAGGCGGCGAGCAGAGGCTTCTTCACCAGACAGAGGTAAGTCTTACTGCGAAACAACTCATCGCTAGAAAACTGCAGTTAGATGAGTTTAGCAAACAAAAACCAACATTTTAGCAATTTTTCTAAAGGCTCTGAAAATAGCCTCTGAGGTTAGATGACTGTGATTTTGCTAAAGCTGCTGAGAACCAGATTAGTCTTTGCACACAGCTCTTGCAGTGTATTTGGGCTTTGTTCAGTGTGCTAACAAACTATGGCTTGGAAAGAGTGAACCATTACGCAAGCAATCCAACCCAAAGCTGCTCTACAATCAGCTGAGCTGCTGAGAACAAGAATTTGTATCTCGGACTCTGTGGTGAACACTTGGGGGTAGTTTAAATTAGTCAGTAATAACTTTATCTGTGTGAAGAGATTCTTCACAATAAGGGTAGGTAGTAGTTTCAGCTAAAGTTGTAACCGTGCCTTCTTGATTGGCAGCTTCAAACAGCTGAGAGAGCAGATACTGAGGGAGAGAAAGGAGCAGCAGGAGGAGCTGCTTCGGCTACAGAATGGCCAGGTGAGTCTCTCACGAGAAGAGGAGGAGGATTCGCCTGAAGGAATCATGGGGCTGGACCTCAGCACTTGGGAGGATCGTTCCTACGAACAGCGAGAAAGGAGCCTCCAAATCCTCAGCAGCTACAAGAGCACCGCTATGGAGGAGGGAGATGAAGGAGAACATGCCGGGACTAACGAGAGCTCCTCTAAAGCACAGACTGAAGAACCGACCTCAGGCCCGACGTCCACAGTGGTGGTGCGAGAGAGGGCTCGAAATGTAGACGAGCCGTGCCAGAAAACCACTCGGGCCAAGAGAGAGAGTCGGCGGATGAGGGAGCTGGAGCAGGCCAAGTTCAGCCTGGAGCTCCTCAAGGTGCGAGCAAACAGCGGTGGAGCGTCGTCCCCGTCTGAGGAGCGCCGCTGGTCTTTGGAGCTGGTTCCCCCCGCGAGCCCACCTCTTCGTTCACCTCAAGGCACGCCCGACAGCCAGAGCTCCAAAGGCAGCTTTGAGCTTCTCATGATGGACGAGGAGGCACCCAAGGCTACGGAAGAGGTGACAGACAGCGACGAACTCTGCTCCCCTCTTCCACCTGTCGCTCCGGTGTCTGAACCCAATGAAGAGGTTGTTTCAACAAGCCCGAAGCCAGATGAGCCACACAAGACAACAGTTTCTGACGCTGTTGCCTCCCAGGGCAGCCAGGAGCCAACCAAGATGGATCCAGCAGTCCCGTCTGTTCCTACGCATCCGCCCAAAATCGAGAACTACCTCCCAACCTTCTACGTCCCTGCTAGTGAGGGCAGCACAGTAATCTCCCATCGTCCTGCTGAAGAGCCTCAACAGAACAAAGAGGCAGCCGTCTCCGTAACCACCACTGTCGTTACGAAGCCTCTCAAAGAGAGACGAGAGTCAACTCGTCGACCAGTGGTGGTGGTCATCAGCATGCAGAAAGAAACGCCTCTCAGCGAAGAGACGAGTGGCATTGTCCGTCCCCCTGTAGAGGTTCGAGATTCTGCAGCCCAGACGGGGGAACTGGCATCTTCATCACAGAAACCAGACCCAGCTCCTGTTTCTCAAGGTCCCGTCCCTGGTTCTCCCGCTGTCCCTCGGGCTGACCAGGCTGTCATAGAGAAGCTGGTGCGGCTGAACGAAGAGAAGGAGGAGAGGCAGCGTAATCAACAGCAGCAGAATGAGAAGGAGATGATGGAGCAGATTCGACAGCAGAAAGAAGTGCTGGAGCGCCAGCGACTTTTCTTCGCTCAGTACGAGAGAGACATGTTTGAGAAGCAAAGAGGAGAGGCTCTGCACAGGATACAGCAGAGCAGACAGGGCGGACCAGATGTCGGTGGAACCGCGACCTCCAGCAAGCCCCTTAGACCCAGTTCGCTGCTGATCGAGAGAAGAGCAGGGCTAGTTCCTCACGGCAGAACCCAGTCCGACTCCACCGCCCCGTCGCTGCACTCTGCCCCTCAGCCCCAGCTGCCTCCTCCACCTGCTACTGCTCCCAGAGAGAGACGCAAGGACAGCAGGTCTGTGGCTGACGGCTGGGCACCCAAACTCACATTGGAGTCCAGAGATGGAGGAGGAACCAGAGTGAGAACAGCCACCAAGAAACCACCGAGTAATCAAGGCACCACAGTTAGTATGACAGATAAACCGGGCAGCATCTTCTTCTCTCCAAAGGACAAAGTGACATTTAAAAAGTGAGTTGTGAATTAATATTTTGCTGTTTTTTTTTTTTTGCTTGTCCTATCTATGTTTTTGTAAATCCATTTTGGAATGAAAATAATACATCAAATCTGACTTTGCCACCTCCCACTTGTGGTATAACAATGACGTGTTGCAGATGTTACCCCACAATATGGTGCCGATATCATTCAGATTTTAACATTTTTCACCAAAGAAAAATACCATCAGACCAATGTAAAGGATGCTTTAATGTAAAATAAAAGTCTGTATTTAATTAAAATTCCATTGACACATTTGTTCCCTGTTGCTGCTTCGTGAATTAATTATTCACTTATTACTTTACATTAATAACTTTGTCTCTTTGTATTTGTTTTCCTGTTTTTGTCCATCAGTTTTGACCGTGATGCTGTCACTAAAGAAACACCTGCAGCTGTTCCCAGAGAAGGAACCACACCAGTGTCCAAGCCCTCTAAAGGAGCAAAAACACGCGATGTAAGCAATCTCTTCTTTTTTCTTTTTTAGATAACGGCTATTTCATTCAGCATGTGTTTGCATATTTGCAGGGTTGAGTTTTTTTTTTTTTTTTTTTTTTATTGTGAATGCATTAATGAATGTTGCCATTAAAGCTGCTAATCTAACACCAAGAACATCGCAGCTGGCTGACATGAAGATCAAAATGCACCGAAGCTCTTCTACACGTTATTAAAGGCACCTTTTAAAACATGCTGTTATCACTTCCGGTGAACTCCAGGTTGGCAGAGTGGGCCAAAAAAAGAAAGCCAGAATGGCACGGACCCGCTCCGACTTCCTCACCCGCAGCCCCGTCCTCTCAGTTGGGGGCGACACTGACGAGGATGACTGTGATGGCGACAGCCTCCCCAGCCCCCGTCATTACACTCTACCCCTCTCCAAACAGAGTTCCACGGAGGCGGGCTTAAGAGAGTCCTGTTTCAGTGACTCGGACATGGTAACAGGCACCCCCCGAGCCCCCAGCGGCGCTCTCTCTACGTTCTTAAAGCGTGGCTTCTCTCTGACCTTTCTAACCCACTCCGCAGAGAGAGCATAGGTCTGCATCACACCTCTGACTCCAGCTGCGCTTCAGCAAATTTCTCTTTTCTAAAATAGTCACTTTTCTCAAAAAGTGGAAGACATTTCAAAGGTGTTTCGAGGCAGGTATTTCAAAGACATTTTTAAATACCTGCTAAAACGGTGTTGTTTAATAAGCCATAAACACTATCCTTCTAATCGAAGAATATATATACATTGATTTTTATGTATAATATTCATGTTGGTTTTTAAAGACATGAATTCAAGGCTGTCAAAACCATAAGTCCAAAACTTTCTTATATTATAAAACCTCTCCAGAAATAATGAGCAACTTTGAATTTGAATTAGAATTTCTGCATCCTGATGGATGACAATTTTTGAAATGTATTTTCCCCCTGAAACCTTTAATGTAGTTGCTTTTCTAACATAATGCTGCTTCTCTTTCTCTCACAGCTGTAATAGTGATTTTTCTCCTTGATTTATTCCTGGTTCTTTCCTTTTTGATTAGAAATACTTGCATGCCACTTGGTTGTGTTTCCTCTCTTAGGACAAAGCGCTAGTTGCTAGTCAAACCTTGGAAACCCTTGAGAGATGATTCGCTCTTGACTTTCTTCGTCACTTAACAAACTCTTCCTGTCTTTTTGTGGGAAAAATGGTTTGAGTCATATGTTGTCAACTTTCTTACTTATGAAGTACTATTTGTTGTTTTTGCTATTTATTTTCATGATAAATTGTGGAACTTTTATTGATACTTACAGGAAGTTAAAGCTCTGGTAAATGTGAAATGTAGAAAGTGCTACAAAAGTGATGTGATGGTGCCATCTACTGGCTTGAGCTTGTCTGCAGCTCATAATAAACTTCTCTCATGGAAATAGTAGAGGCTTTTCTTCCCTCTGTGCCATGTCTTTAACATGTTATCTGTTCTGATGTTGTTTCAGCCCGCGAGCTCTGAGGAGCAGAAGAAGATACACAAAGCCATGTCGTCAGGAGATCTGGGCAAAGTGGACTCGCTGAGGAAGAACTCGCAAGATGGAAGGTCTGTTCCTCAACTTTGCATCGCTAGCATCCAGTTTAACCAAAACTTATTTTCTTTATCTCCTTAATAGCAAATTTTACGGAGGGTTTTGCCACTTATAAGTTCAAGCAATTTACATTTTGAATGTACAAATTTTGTTTATTTTTGACCAGGGTTCGTGGTAAGATGCGTTTCTGGGGCAAGAGTAAGTATGGCGATAAGAAGACGTCCAGAGAAAAACTCATCTGTGGGGGAGATTCCCTGGATGGAGACTACGGAGACACTGGGCCACTGCTGGGAGACGGTACGATATGCAAGAGCTGATGCATCCTTTTTCAAATACCTAATATTTTTGAAACAATCAAAAATAATACAGTGAGAGACTAAAATACTCC
Organism: Embiotoca jacksoni; assembly: GCF_022577435.1. Lineage (NCBI taxonomy): Eukaryota > Metazoa > Chordata > Actinopteri > Embiotocidae > Embiotoca > Embiotoca jacksoni. The sequence goes on along the minus strand of NW_027185387.1, from coordinate 3,509,422 downwards.
TAAACATTTTTTAATCTTTTACCTAAAGTTTGTTTGCCTAAGTTGCTTGTTTTAAACAAATATCATTCCCACCGAAGTGTCGCTGAGTGGATTTCTGTCTCCCGCAGCAGGCCAGGAAAACATGTCGCCGCCCTGTAGTCCGGATCTGATGTCGGATCGAGGGTTCAGAGACCTGAAGGAGAACAAGGAGCCTTCTCCCAAGGTGAAGCGAAGGCGCAGCGTCAAGATCAGCAGCGTGGCTCTGGAGTCGGCTCAGTGTCAGAACGACGCTGTGCAGATCCTCACCTGCACCAACGACTACCGAAGCATGAACGACTTCCTCATGAAGAAGGTACAGCCAAACATGATCTGTCTTGTGCTCTCGATACATAATATGAGTGAAGGTGGAGCTTGAGGTTGGACTTGAGCATCTAAAATTCCTCACAAGGAGAAGAAACGTATAATATTTAAGAGCTACTTGTAGTTCTGCTTCGTGCTGTGATGAATGTGGTGTCACGTTTTAGATCAACGACTTGGACACTGAGGACAGTAAGAAGGACACCATGGTGGACGTTGTGTTTAAAAAGGCTCTGAAGGAATTTCGTCTAAACATCTTCAACTCTTACTCCACGGCGCTTGCAGTAAGTGTCAACGCTGCATAAGTTATCCCTCAAAACTACAAAGTATTCCTTTGAATTATAGTCACCACTTTCCGGATCTTTATTCTTAGTCCGGTTGTTTTATACCGGAGCGTTATGTTTTAAAAGCACACCCTGCTGTTTTTTCTCCCTAGATGGATGACGGTAAGAGTATCCGCTACAAAGACCTTTACGCTCTGTTTGAGCACATCTTGGAGAAGACCATGCGTCAGGAGCAGAGGGACTGGAGGGAGTCTCCGGTCAGAGTGTGGGTCAACACCTTTAAAGTGTTCCTGGATGAGTTCATGACCGAGTACAAACCTCTGGACAGCACACTCGGCAAGGTAAAGACGTGTAGCGGCCTCCTGACCGCTAGGGGGAATAGAGGCCGTTTGGGAGTTTGGATGATGTCAAAACTGTCAACAGACATTTTAGACTCCTTTGAATTAATTTAGTTTTGGGTGAAGGTAAAGAAATAAATGCATTGGTTGTTCCAATAAGAATATTAGGTGTATAATGATTATTTACATTTTTACAAACTTGTCACATACTTCGGTTTGCAAAAGAGATTCAGTCAATGCTGTACATCATGTTAATATTTATTTTTGATGCTTTGATGAATACTAAAAAAAAATGTGTTTGTTTTCTTTCTTTTCTTTTCTTTGACTGCAGCCGGCTCCTAAACCCGAACGCAAAAAACGGAGGAAGAAGGACATTGACATTGTAAGTTTCTCCTCATTCTCACCAACATTGGGCACAACAGAGGAAACACATCCAGTCTTCTATGACTCCATCTTCAACAACAGCTTAAATAACAACATTTTAAAGCAAACATCTGATAGAATACACAAGGCTGTAAAAATAAAGGAAAACAGAGAAATGAACCTGTGCTCTGCTGCTCTCTGCAGGTGGAGGAGCATAATGGCCACATCTTCAAGTCCACCCAGTACAGCATCCCCACATACTGTGAATACTGCTCTTCACTCATCTGGATGATGGACCGTGCCTGCGTGTGCAAATGTGAGTGCAGAATATCACACCTGCAAATCAGAACACCTCATGAATCCCTGAATTTCATACAGCGTAGAAAAACTGCCCTTAAATCTGCGATTTTGAAGGTCATGAATGGTGTAAAAATAAGTTGTTGTTTTTCTTATTAGAAGACGCTCATGCAGAAATGCTTAACTGAAAGAAAATTAATCATATAATAATTAAGTAAATGGATTTTGTCATTTATCAAGTAAAAACATTGCTTGTTCCAGTTACTTCACTGTGATTTGCTGCTTTCTCTGTTTTACTTAGTAAAAACTGGATGTCTTTGACTGTCATTTTATGGTCTGCGAACTCATGATGACAGTATTTTCTCACTGGAACAAATGAGATCAGTTAATTGTCAAAATAATCCTGAGGTTAATTGATCATGAAAGTGGTCTTTTACGGCCTTAAAATGTGAGATGATGAAAGGACACCATCATCTCACACAAAGAGAAAAGGCCTGTGGTGGGTGTTCAGGTTGATGCAATAGTAAATTTCAACTGAAATATTTTACTACACTTTCTTTATTGGATATGAACATGAGGAAGAAGAAGGTTTCTGATTTACTCCTAAAACATCTTCTGCTGGTGGAATTTTGGGTTTTTCAATTTTAGTAGTAGAAATTGAAATGTCCTTAAAGCTGCTGTTAGTGAGTGTTTGTACCCTGACACACACACACACACACACATGCAGGGGGATGTTTTCATCACTTCAGAGGACATGACACTGACTTACATGGATTTCCTGGAAACTTGACTTTATTCTTATATGAATGAAACTTAACCTTTATCTAACCCTTAAACCAAGTGTCTACCCTAAAATGTATTAATTTACATTATGTGGATGTACTTTTTGTCCCCAAAACGAAGTCCCCACAGTGTTAAAACATTTATGTCCCCACAACACGAGAATTGTAGAATTTTAGTTTTGCGATGTAAAAGAAATTGCTTTTCATACCAAAAATGAATGACCAAAAATACACACACAAACATCTCTGGACTTTACACACACATCCACACACACACGCACAAACATCTCTGGACTTCTCACGGACACACGCACACACACGCACACACACGCACACACACACGCGCGCGCACACACACACACACACACACACACACACACACACACACACACATATATGCACAAACATCTCTGGACTTCTCACGGACACACACACACACGCAAACACACACATACGCACACACGCAGAGCTCGGTGTGACCTCAGAGATCGAGCCCCGCCCTCCCTCCCTCCTCATCCCTAATCAGATTGTTTTCAACTGGACTCATGGGGTCTGCGTCTCTTTCTCTCCAGAGATTTCTCCACACAGTTTGTCCTTTATCCGCACAGGATGTTTTCTTCACGCCGGCCAACGGCCCTCTGGTCTCTCGAGCAATAGCAGTGTTGATTTTTTTTTTTGTGTGTCTTTTTTCGCCAGCTTCTGCTGAATAATGAGGAGGCACTGCCTTTCTGTGGATAATAGAAATGACTTGTTTGATCTCTCTGGCTGTGTTTCTCCAGTGTGCCGCTACGCCTGCCACAGAAAGTGCTGCCAGAAGATGACTACTAAATGCAGTAAGAAGGTGAGTCGGCCATATTGTGCACCCTCACAATAACGTCCCATGACATTAATTGTGTTACTGCGGGTTTATGTAAAAGAGCTGATGGTATTTGTGCCTCATAACACACCAACAGTGATCGATCTTGAAAGACAACGGACTCGGGATATAAATTTTGAAAAATGTTTGCATGTGTATACTCAACATGTGGATGTGTTAATAAGAGTATATTATATTTGTGTCTGTGAACAGTTTGATCCGGAGCTTTCCTCCAGACAGTTCGGAGTGGAAGTTTCTCGTCTGACTAACGACGAGAGGACGGTGCCCCTGGTCGTAGAGAAGCTCATTAACTACATTGAGATGCACGGCCTCTACACCGAAGGAATATACAGGAAGTCGGGTTCCACCAACAAAATTAGGGAACTCAAGCAGGGGTTGGACACAGGTGGGTCAGCCGGCAGGTTGATGATGCGTGTTGGCTTTAAAAACCCAGGTGACAAAAGGATTAAATGTGATTTACAAAGTGTTGATGTGGTTTCTCTGCATTCTCTACGGGGACCGCACAGATGTGGACAACATGAATCTGGACGACTACAACATCCATGTTATCGCCAGTGTTTTCAAGCAGTGGCTCAGAGACCTGCCCAATCCTCTGATGACATTCGAGCTCTACGAGGAGTTCATACGTGCCATGGGTAGGTGGTGGACATTCAGCACCGTCGTGCTTCAGTTGCATCTCACTTGATATTTGCTCCACAACGATTTATTACTGCTAACAGCGGGAAATGTACTTGCCTGCTGAAACAGTAAATGGTGATTTGTCTTGTGCGAATGCCTCCTCAGGTTTGAAGGATAAAAAGGAAATGATCAGAGGAGTGTATTCAGTTATTGACCAGCTCAGCAGAACGCACCTAAACACCTTGGAACGCCTCATATTTCATCTTGTCAGGTAATGAAAAAAAGAAATCTCTTATTATGCTAATGTTAGACTTAATATATGGAGCGGCTTAATTTCATTCATGATGGATTATTCTAATACTGAATTCATGCTTTCAGGATCGCCTTGCAAGAGGATACAAACCGTATGTCAGCTAATGCCTTGGCTATAGTTTTTGCACCCTGCATCCTTCGCTGCCCCGACACCATTGATCCACTGCAGAGTGTCCAGGACATCAGCAAGACAACAGCGTAATAATATACTTCATGTTTATCAAATAAACCCTCTGCTCTGCCCAAGGTTGTGGAAAGTGTGGGGGGGAAATTGGAATACATATTAAGTTAAATTCATCTATTTTAGGTGAGAACAATGAACAAACTCTTTCAGCAGCTACTTTATCAAGATTTATTAAGGAGGGAAAAAGTATAATTTTTTTTAATAGGAAGAGAAAAAGTGACGCTCGACAAGTAAAGTCATCAGTCAACGCATAATTCAGCTGAAGTGGTCTTTTGGGTTTACTGTCACTGTAGCCTCGTGTTGTCCGTGTCTAAAAGCTCACAGCATAACTTGCATAATGATATTAGGTCAATAAAATAAATCTTAATTCGACTTGCATTGCTGCAGGTTTCCCCACTGATGGTGCATAAATTCAATCACATGAGTGCATAAATTGGGCATAAATGTATTGTCTTGACAGGAAGAATGGGGACAATTAGCCCAATGGCAAATACAAGGCACATATTGTACTGTATCGGTCCACAACTGTGTAGAGAGGGTTTTTGAATAACTTGTTATAAACTTAAGTATTTCCAGTGACTCTGAAGTGATTTTGTCTTTTGCCATCTGTTCATAGGTGTGTAGAACTTATCATCTGTGAGCAGATGAATAAGTACAGAGTGCGACTAAAGGACATCAGCACCCTGGAGTTTGCTGAGAATAAGGCCAAATGCAAACTGACCCTCATTCGACGGTCGATGGTAAGATCCAACATTACGACTAATCCCACTGTTATCCGAGCAATAACCTATTTACTGAGTCTTTGCTAAACCTACCTGACTCGGCCATCCTGAAAACGCCTTCACTGCTACCCCTTCCCGTGATTTCCTCCCTTTTTATAAGCAGAGTTTCTCCTCTCCAGAATCTCTGCCCTAACATGTCCTTTCCTTTACCCAGAGACCTGTACTAATAGCTGTTAGATTTATGAGCATAATGCACACTATGGTATGTATACACACACCATGGATTGCATCTCCAAACCATCATCCAGTGGTGATGTTCTTGTGGTTCCCGCACATCTCTTCAATTATTAACATCTGTGTTCTCCATCCCCAAAGCATGAGTCATTGCTTCACTTTTTTTTGTTTTTGGATGTTGTCGACTATATTCTTTTACCGATTCTTGTGGATGAAAGTAAGGACATTATACGGTCATACAGTTGCTTCTAATTTGATTTTCTTTATGCTATGTGGCGTATGGAACAAACAAAAACATTTTTCATATCAAGTCATATTTTATTGCTGTGTTTGAAATGGCATTCTTCCCTTAGTACACTAATAAATAGTGCTCTTAGATGTTAGGACTCTTACTTGTGTAGTACTTGAATTTCGACAGACTACTGTTGTCTCAAATCGCACACTGAGAGAATATAAACTCAGCATGTGAATATATCATCTGCCAACATGTCTGCAGCTTTAATTATTTTACCAAGAAATTAACGAGTTTTTGTGGCCTCTGTTTAACACGAACACATTTATGTTTTTTATCCAGCAGCACAAGTGCAAAAGAGACACTTTTGTGTAGTTTTCAGGAACAGCTACTGCTTCCTCAGATGCCTTAATTTGAAAATTCTCTATGTCGCTGGTCCCGCCCCTTCCTGTACGTAGCCGAGACGCCGACCGTTTTTTTTTGTTTTGTTTTGTTTTTTTTGGACCGTTTTGAGTGCATCATCCTGCACTTGTAGTGCACTGCAGGTTTCCATACTTGGCAGTGTGAACGCACTTACACCATTTGGAACACAGCATGTGACTTAAAATCCATAAAAATTTAAACATTTTCAGTTTTAAAGGCAAATACTGAAGAGCTTAGATCCCTAAGAAATCCGAAATAAGAAATTGGAGTCTGGTTTAACTTGTGTCGTTACTTTCTCTTGGTAAATTATGGACATACTGTATATCATAAAAAAAAATTTGGATGACTCTTGTACATTTTCCCTTGACATACCATAACAATATCACACAACAGTGGTATTGTTACTATTAGCTTTGCTTTTGAGACCTGATTGACAAACTGAAATGTGTGCATTATATGTCAGTAATCTAGAAAAAGATGTAATAAGGCAGTAAAGCAGTCAATTTGACAGATTATTACTGCACATTAAAATTGATCGTTATGAATCTGGCATTGCTGATTCTTCTATTTTTTTTTCTTCTTGTCAATTTTCAAAGCAACCAAACGCAGCTAAAAAGGTAAAGTTTGTGTATCGTTGTGGTGTATTTCTCTTTGGGTTGTGGTGTTGTACTGTGTTTAAACTTGGCTGGTCGTTTGTGGTTCAGTGGGTATCTCCCTGCTAAATGTGCTGGAATGAACTGCACATGACAGCGTTTTCATTTTGGGATGATCGACGTTTTTGTTTTTTTATGAAGCACGAATGTAATATGATCATGGCCTTTGTGAGAAGACAACATCTGCCCTCCATTTGCTCATCAGGGCAAAGGCCACGTACAGCGACTGAGCTACCACACCCCGTCGCCTCCCGTCAGTCCACGGCTGCCGTCGGTGACTGACAGCGTGACCGAAGAGAGCGGCGGCGAAGAGGGAGCGGAGTCGATCGTTGAGATCTCAGACCATCAGCAGGCGGCCATGCAGCAGGAAGAGAGAGTGCTGACAGAGCAGATTGAAAACCTGCAGAAAGAGAAGTACATAATTTGACATGATTTTTTTTTTTATGACTCAAAATTAGGAGTCATACAAACTGTGTATCGGAAAAACTGATTTGGAAATATTTCTGTGTTATTGATTCTAGCTGTCTCGTGTGCTCAGGTTATTTTTGAATCTGGTTAATGTTGTCTTCTGTAGAGAGGAGCTGACTTTCGAGATGCTGAGTCTGGAGCCACGAGCGTCAGATGATGAGACGCTGGAGTCAGAGGCCTCGATCGGTACCGCTGACAGCTCTGAAAACCTCAATGTGGACTCGGAGGAAACTATTTCTGACTTTTCTGGTATGTCATTATACAGGAAATCATAACTCATCGTTCAGTGTGTAATAGTTCTTGTGTGTAATCAGAAATAAAACCACGTCTCTCCCTGTCATTTCAGAGAGAGGTCCAGGGCTGACTTCCCCGTGGCCTCGGAGATCCGACGGGAAGAGCCCCCGGCGCCGTGCTCTCCGGCGGCAGCCCGACTCCCTGGACTCTGTAGACTCATGTTCCAGTGTTTCCTCCTTCTCGTCCTCGTCCCACTTCCACCCTTCGTCCGCCTCCTCCTCGGCCACCACCCGACGGTTTCGTTTCCACTCCAAGTCACCCACTGGGGGCTCAAGTCCAGGTCCGGCCCAGGCCCAGTCTCTGAATGCATCTCAGTCCTCTCGATCTGAAAGCTTAGACGGCAGCTTGACGGGAGATCAGGAAGGCCCGTATGACGAAAGACCCCAGTTTACCAGCCGAGGCACCTACAATCCGGAGAAGGGCAAACAGAAACTTAAGGGAGCCCGGCATTCAACCCTGAGGCACTCCAGAGAAGGCAGTGGGCACGGCAGGGACCCTCCAGACATACCGCAGCACCTGGTGTTGTACGGCAGCAATGAATTCATGGTATGAAGGACACTTACTCACCAAAGCACTCCCTATCCAACTCCCACGCAGACACGTATGTTCTCAACGGGAGGTAAAATAATGGCAACTGATGTCCACTCCTCAAAGCACTCTTGCTTTTAGCCTTTCTTTGTCTAAGTCTGCAAAGAAGTGTCCCCAAGGTCCGTGTATAGTGTTTCCACCTCCAGATGTGAGGGAGGTATGTCTGGCGGAGGGACAGCAATCGGTGGAAGGGCTCCTCTTCTGTGGACTAAAACTGCCACCCATGCTCTCACAGTGCCTTGGCAGCTCTTTACTCGGCGCCAAGACGAGACACACTGAGCAGGAGGACAGAGAAAAGGGAACGTTGGAATATGCCGGAGACCACTCGGCATCAGGGAATGTTACAGAGCTGGAAAGCTGAAGCAATGTACTCCAGGAGATGAGAAGAAATCAGCCACCATGAGTCGTTACAGTGAACTTAAAGCTCAGAATTATTAGCTGCTTTATGAGTTTACAGTTCATTACAATCATTGTTAGCAATGGATGCTCTGTTATTACAAAAATATTTTTTCCCTATTTAATAAATTTTAATGTCACAGAAATTCTTTATTGCATATAATATACAGGTATAAATACTGTACAAAGCCGGAACACCAGCTCCTGCTGGGTAGTTGAAGTCAGATATTTATCTTTTTCTTTTTTTTTTTAATATCTTGGACAGAGATGTTCAGATTTGGGCAGTGGATGCTACATTTGTGTGTGTGCATGTGCGGAGCGTTCATGCGTGACTGTATGTGTGTGTGAGAAAGAGAAAACCACTTCAAGTGTTTTTTTGAGTTTGTGCTGCTTTTTTTTTTTTTTTTTTCCCCCTCACAAGGGAAATACCGCCATCAAAGGGACCAATCAGCTGGTGTGTATTCCAGCCAAGGGGATCCCAGCTCTTTAAGAATGCTCGGATGTGTATTATATTCCTGCATTCACTGCTCAACAGCCATACAACAATTGTAATGTACAGTTCATATGTACAGTATATAGTGGACAAATGCCATTCTATTCTTGAGATCTATTGTTACCCACCCACTCCCAAAGCCATCCCCTCCTGTCTATAAACTGTTTGCTCAATAGCAACAAGCAAGAACATAAAAGCGTCATGTCTTTTGTCATTATTAATGTGTGTTTATGTTTATGTCGAGTGTATTTTTCCTAATTTCATGTTGAAATATTTAACAACTTGTCATTGTTAGAATTTTTCAGCACTGTCAAAGGAGATGACACATAAATATAAACCTTTTTCTGCAGCAGAATTACTTGTCACGGTAGATAGGGGTTATTAGTAACATCAACAAGGGCTTTGTTATAATCTGACACCCAGTTAGATGTAATAGAGGAAGTATGCGCTGTACATGAAACTGAAGCAGCTAAATGGTATCCTGCCATCTTCATCTTTATTACAACTCTGCCTCGTCCCGACTATAATATGTCAAAATGTATTCTCAGAAAAATAACACCGAAAAATGCTAAATTCAAACCCAAACTCAGTACCTGATCCATGAGATGATTTTGGTGTCATTATTGGTTAGTTTCAATGATCCATGGTCAATAATTTCATTGTGTATCTTTGCAAAACGAATACGATACAAACCAGTACAATTAGCAAGATAATAATTTGTAAAATGACACCATGAAGCTTTAGAAAGAAGAAATAATGTTATATCTCGTACCGATACAAGATGGAGGATGTAAGGAATGTAAAACACCTTCAGTAAACACAGTTTCCCTGCTATGACCAGTAACTTATGATGGCTAACTGACACTTCAAGTGTCACCAGTTGATTTGCTAACTTTTGACTCTTCTCGACGTGTGCTGCTGTTTCACTACATTGTAGCCTTGATCATTATTCTGTATTTGTCACCACAGTAGCAACAGTTCAGTAAAAGTTATAAACACTCACTTTAAGAAAAGGCTGTTATGATGTCCCTGAATGTATGTTTTAATTGACATTGCACTTTTAGCAACACAGTTGAGGTCCCAAGACACATTTTATAAATGACTGATCATAATTTGTATTGATCTGATGATTTGTATATTGTAGAGTATTTACCTCGTCAGTGGCTATGTCTTAATGCATTTTACCGCATTTTATAACTGGGGGATTTATGTTACAGTTTCAGTTCCTGCATGTCTTTAGTTTTTTTTCTTTAGAGATCGACTGTCTTCTTCTGGGAACTGAAGTAAGACCTGAGTTAAGACTTCTTCTTCTTGGACAGAAAGGTAATGTACTGTTTAAAAATGTTCAGTTGTTTATCCCTTTTTACATCCATTGGTAGGTGTTTCTTCTGTCCTGAAAAGTAATATAATAATATTATATTATAATCGGAGTTTCTCAACCCAATATTTATGCCAGTGGATTTTTGTTGTTACAGAAATTACATCTACTGATTTGACATTCATATTTTGTATAGTATTACAATCAAGAAAATCATGGCATTTAGTTATTTGTTAATGGGAGAAAAAGTATAATGTTTTAAGGTTTGTGTAACAACAGAACACACCTTAATTTAAATGTAGTCTTGACGCTGTAGTATTTTTTTTTTTAGAAAATATATAAGATAAATCAAAAGATGAAAACTGTAGTCCACTACTTTGTTGTTGGCCTAATACACCATCTTTTTTGTCACGTTTACTAAATGTAGACTATCTGCAGGTAGGTGGTGGCTATAAAACTAAATTTAATTGATTGGCTATTTTTAAGCAAGAGGCACAAAGTTCTGCAAACAGTACAACACTGTGAAGAAATAAGCGCCCATAACATGGCAGGCAGACCTGTGATATAACTCGCCTAATCCTGTTCACCTCAGGTTTGTTCAGGTGTTTAAGTAAGTCATTATTCCGACAGCACTTAAAGGCACCTCCTGGACCAGAATAATGTTGTTGTTTTTTTTAAAGAGCTCACTTTGTGGGTTTGTTAAAGTAGACCGAACCAAATTTCAAGACAGACATGAGTGGGCTGAACAGACTGTCACGAGAAACCGCACATCTGAAGCCAATTCACATTATTTCTAAAAAAAAAAAAAAAAAAAAAAAAAAAAAAAAAAGGTGGGCTAATTGATTAGAAATGACTCGGGACCGCCTCCGGTGACGCGCCCCACCTACCGTGCGACGCATGCGCTTCGCGCAGACGTCCGGCTTCACGCAGCACCATCGGGAGCAGCAGCCGGGGAGACGGGAGCTGTTGTGTTTATTCCACGAAACATCAAACTTTTCTCCGCAATGTCGGGATTTGACAGCAACCCCTTCGCTGACCCAGTGGACGTGAATCCCTTCCAGGTGAGAGACGTGTTTTGTGTCTGCAAGTCGAGGGTTTCTTGAGCTTTTGTGTGTGTAAGATGAAGGGAGGCTGAAAAGAGATATGCTACAACAAAAACCTGTTTGGTTGGTTGCTGGGTTTGGCCTCAGCATTTCCTGGCCAAGAATAGTCCCTAATGTGAAGTATGACACGTTTCGGTCCATTTTAGAGGCCGTTTATGAAAGATTATCTGTAAAACGGTGCTTTTACGCGGTACGTGGGACGTTAACTCACCTGCGCAGGTGAGCAGAGCCGCGAACAGGTGCCTGCTGATATTTAGCCGTCAACTGTGACTCCTCTTCCACATGGAAATGATATAAAAACAAAAGATAGATTTTGTAAACTAACACTTTAAGTGACAATGTGGGATTTAATGTCTTTTTTTTGTGTGTGTGTGTGTGTAACTTAACTAGTTGGTTTGCGTTTGTTTCTCAGTGTTTTTAACCACATCCCCGTGTTTTCACAACTTATAGCCTCAGGAAGTAATGGTTAATGGATGAACAAGTCTCTGAGATGTTTACTTGAAGATAAAGCGCCATTTGCTTGTTTAAACATTTAAAATTGTCCTTTAACTGAAGCAAATGTAGTTCAGGGCCTAGAGTTCATTAATAGTTAATGCGGTGTGAGACAGTTCACCAATTCTTCCTGCCAGGACAGGATTGGAATCTGCTAAAGTCGAACCACATAAAACCGGAGAGGTCACGGCTTCTTCAGCAACACACGCGGTACAGCAACGTTTGATCTCTTTTTCCAGGATGCCTCAGTCACACAGGCCACCAGCAGACCCAATGACGGCACCGGGGACTTCAACCCATTCTCTACACCTGACATGGTTAGTCTCTGTGTTTTTAATGCTACTGCTGATGGCGCTGTGTTGGTGTTCCACCTCCTGAGAGTTTGTTATTGCTTCAATCGTCTCACAGGGAGACCAATCTGCCACGACCATCCCCATCTCTGCTGCTACCTCTCAGCCCGCCATCCTGCAGACGTCTGTGGATTTGAGTGCACAAGTGAGTCGGACACACACATTTGCAAATAAAAAGGGAATGAAATGAGCTGGTTGGAAATCACATGGCAGCAGTTTTATTCAGCACATCAGTTGAGATTCATTACCCAGAGTTCATCAGTCTTTAGGAGTTGACAGTTTAAATACATGGACTCTCTGTGAAGTGAATGAGTGAATTGTGGTAGTAAAAAAGAAAGCTTTAACAATAATTCATTTTTGAAGATAATATTGATGTTTTCTTTTTTAACCTGACAGCAATATATACAGTGAAATAGTTTCCCACAAAAAATTATTAATGAGGATCCATTGAACTGTAGTTAACATATTCGTGCTCAAACTGAGTAATAGTGTCGCCTGATTTTTTTTTTATACATCTGTCAGGCTACAATAGTGAGTCGGTTGTTACAAATTAGGAGAACCTACACGGCCGTATTAGGAGCGTCGTGGAGGCCGCATGTAGACTAGTTGGTGAATTTCCCATCACATGGCGACTAGGAGTAAAAATTGTAGTGATGCGGTGACAATATTGAACACAATGTTAAGAGTTCAGCCCTTCCATCACCCACCAGGCGACTGCAGCTGCTGCCCAGGCTAACCTGATCAAACAGCAGGAGGAGCTGGAGAGGAAAGCAGCCGAGCTGGACCGGAAGGAGCAGGACCTTCAGAACAGGAACGTGGGCAGAGCGACGAACACTGGAGGTAAGCGGCTGCGGTTGTTTGAAGCAGTTGCAGATGTGAACAATAACGTTTAACACGACACTCAAAATGATAATCCAGTTGTTTAATCCTTGTCCGTCAGCTAAAGAGAACAACTGGCCACCTCTACCGAACTTCTTCCCCGTGAGGCCCTGCTTCTATCAGGACTTTGAGGAGGAAATCCCTGAGGACTACCGCAGGATCTGCAAGAGAATGTACTACCTCTGGATGTGTACGTAACCCTGCATGAACTATCTGGTCAATTGTTTTATAAGAAAGAGTCATTGATCTGTTGGAAACTATGATTGATATTGTACGTAAAAAAAGTTGTCCTTTTAAAACTCTGAATTAAAGTGACTGATTTCCAGCATGCTATCCTGAGTTTCTCTAGATGCTCTTATTTTGTAGCTCTTCAAAAGCAGAGTGGTTTGTTTGTCCTGCAGGTCGATGTCTTAAATTGTTCCCAGTTCACCATTATCCGTCCAGCTCACTGGTTTTCCTGTGCGTCCCTCCAGTCCACAGCGCCACACTCTTCCTCAACCTGCTGGCCTGCCTGGCTTACTTTACTGCGGACGCTCAGAGCGGTGTTGACTTTGGTCTGTCCATCCTTTGGTTCCTCCTCTTCACTCCGGTGTCCTTCGTCTGCTGGTACAGGCCCGTCTACAAGGCCTTCAGGTACACCGTGATGTTAGCCTTGCCCTGATGATGAAATATTCTTTGATGTGGCGTCGTGTACAGGACTCGTTGTAACTGTTCTGTTGCACAAGCAGTAAAATTGGGGACACGTGCAGATGAATTAGTGGATGAACTGGAGTTTTGTTTTCTTTAATGTTTAGTAAGTTTGTGAAGTGAGAGCCAGATTTAGAGGAAGTGACACTTTACTCTGCATTAAAAATAGTCGGAAATACTAGGCAATAATTTGGTCTTAGTTTGATATTTTGATATTTTTTTTTTCCACATAAAAGTGTTTTCTCCAAGACTTATGTTCTCTGCAGAGGCGCACTGCCTGGAAAAACATTTAAATATTCACCGTACTCCAAAAACTCTGCAAACTATTGTTTCTTTCTTTAGTCTGAGAAAAAAAGTTGCATTTATTTAATTATATTTCTCTAGAGGCTTCAAATTGCACATGTTCTCCTGACTTGTTTTTTTGTATGTATTCATGTCAAGTGTAACATCTTTATCTCTTATCTAATATTCTGTCAGACAACAAACCTCTTAAAAAACAAATAACATCACTAATATGTCCTTCCGTTTTGTCTATCTTTCCTCCTTTAGGTCGGACAGCTCCGTCAGCTTCTTTTTCTTCTTTTTTGTCTTTTTCTTCCAAGTGGCGGTGTACATCATCCAATCTGTGGGGATTCCCAGGTGGGGAAACAGGTCAGTGAGAACTATTTTAACTATTGTAAGTGTACGAGACAGCAGCTTTCTATTTTCATTAATGTGGATGCGACGGCTGCTTTGGGTAGATTCATAGTAAATGTGTGTATGCATGGGTCAGTGTGTTTCATCATTCACACGTCTTTGTTCGTGTGTGTTTTTCTTCCTCTGTATCTCCTCTCTTGCATTTCTTTGACAGATTCCTGCTGACCTAACTTGTCTGCGTCGCTGCTTTGTAAGTGTGTGGATCTTTTCTCTTTGGGTTTCTTTTCTGTCACATGTAATGTTTCAAACTTTTCAGTTTTCCGTCTTTTTCACTTTTTCAAACTTCATGCTTCATTCATCGGTCACTGGAGCAGACTAAGATGTTGGCTCATTTCTCTTTAGTACATTCATTTTAAGATAATTTTGTAATACCAATAAGTTCTTCGTTTTATACTGTGCAGTACACATGTGAAATGACACGCGTGTGGTCATTTGTTTTTACGTCTCTGGCATTCACAGTGGATGGATCTCCTCAATCAGCATGATCCGCACCAACCTGGCCGTGGCTGTGGTTATGATGGTGGTGGCAGGTTTTTTCACCGTGAACGCTATCCTGGCTGTCATCCTCCTGAAAATGGTAAGTTGTCTAACACTTCTGTTGCAGGTAATCTGGTTTCTATTTCTACCTCAACAAGTCAAGTTTAATATAACGCGTATCTCTGGGCAGGTTACGTGACCCTGACTTTGCCGTTTTTCAGTCAGTTGCAGTCTACACGCGCTGAATGTTTTCAGTAAAATTAAAGATGGCAGGGACTTGTAATTAATTGAACTAAATAGAAAACCAAACGTATATCAATATGGGTTTTCTCACTGAGGCCTCGTATAGTTTGTTTTCACTTCAAATCACTGAGGGTGCATGTAGATCAAAGAGAGAAACAAAGCCCCAGTACCAAGACATTTTAGTTTGTCTGAAAAGCGTTTGCGACGCATGTTGTTGTGTTCTAGATGTACACGACTGCCAAAAATCATAACTGCACATAGGAATCAATCAATCAATCAATCAACCAACCAACCTCCACCATCCGTGCACAATTCATCCAAGAATTGGTTATTTTAGTAAAGGAGATTTTTTTAATTTTTTTATGTACATCTTGACCCAAATCTGCATTAAACTTCACACAGTTATAGGCAATTGAATGTCACCTTTTTTCATTCAAATATGTACAATAGTTTTGAAACTGGACATTATGACCTATCCTGCAACGTTCATTTTAAGATGTCCTCCTACTAATGCCTGAAAACACGAGCTCCATGGTGGAGTATGGACCACCTCCTGAAAATCACAGGAACCTCACGGGAACCAGTTAACAGTTTTCAGAGTTTACTCAGGCTTGCATCACTTTCAAAGTGTCACAGACGAGTCGCCTAAAAGCATACATGATTCAACATTTTGATCACTTTCCTAAACTGTCTCCCTTTTCCCATTGGCCCAGATCCACTCTAAGTACAGAAACACGGGTGCCAGCTTCACCAAGGCCCAGCAGGAGTTCTCCCAGGGAGTCCTGACCAACCGAAGCTTCCAGGGCGCCGCAGCCAGCGCTGCCACCTCCGCTGCCCAGGGAGCCTTTGGAAGGAACCAGGGAAATTAGACTGTTTCCCAGACACTTAGTGCCTCAGGCTAGTCTTTTCTCTGAGCAGCATACCAAACATTATTCAATAGGTTTAGAGGGGGGGCGTTGATTATTTAAAGGAAAAGGGCCAAAAACCAAGTAAGTTATGAAGAGAGCAGCCTAGTGAGGTGTCCCCATTTGCCACTTCTACTCTAAAGTTTGAAAGATACACGGGTAAGATACAGAGCTAAGACAAGCAAGAGGTCCTATAGGAGAATATAATACCTCGAACATGTCTCGGTTGTTCACTGAACTCTTTACCAACCTCATTACTATACAGCGTGTTTGAAATTCATGCTGTCAGAAGTTATTTTGGGAAATGTACCGGAAGAAATCACAAACAGAAGCTGAGTTAAACAGGAGGCAGAGCGGGTACGACAGAAAATGAGCTGGCAACAACGCCCTGATCCAACATAGCTCCTGGAATGCATTTAAGACAGTAGAAGAGAGGGAAATGTGAGATTATCTGCGATTAAAATATTCATTTATTTAAAGAAAAAAAGATTTGTCTATCTAACTGTTATAGATGAAGTAAAATACTGCCTTGAAGATAAACACTGCGTAGTTTGGACTACACAAAAGACATACTTGACATAAGAATGTTTTGCCATCATTGAATGATGGATCCACTTAATGTATTTATGCATATTTTTGTCATTACGGCAGCACGTAGAGCCTTACAGGTTAACCAGTGCAACATTCTGACCCAAACATTTTAATAGCTTTCGTACACTAAACTTTGTAGTTACTTTCTAATGCAGACTGGACACCCTTGAGAATGAGATGCATCCTGTTACACTACTGCGCTGTTGTAATTTTGCTCACTAAATCTGGTGTTTTCATGTGCACAAAACTGTATAGGAGGAGCTGACGATTCATGAAGGTGATGGGGATAAAGGTTTTTTATTGTACTGTTTTTATCAGCCTACTGATTTGTGGTGAAGTGAAGGTAGCTGCTCTTCTGAGGGCAAATGAAGATGTAGTTTCAGTGGGATGTTATATTTTAATTCATGTTAAGTTGTTACAAATACCTTTAGGTTTTCTGTCATAGTAAGCCTTGCTGTGATTAAATTAAAGACAGGGTGCAGGTTTATTAATGTAAATTTACTGATATAGATTTTAGACATAAAAAAAGTACATTAATGAGCTGAAAGAACAAAAAATGTGTCTTGCCAGTTACCTATTGTTTTGACTTTTCATCTCAATTCTTCTGCAGAAAAATAGTCGAGTGTGGCTGACTAGTCGTAGATGGTTTCTATTTTCTTGCTGTACTTGTTAGGTTGTAGCATTTTTTATGTCTTTACATTTATGTGTGTGTGTGTGTGTATGTATTTATATATATTTATATATATATATATATTTATATATAAAAACACTGTCCACTTCTGATCCTATGGTAGTGTAACACTGAAACACTTTGTTTAGGTTAAACCTCGGTGCCTTTAAGCAGATATAACCCACCAATTTTTGTGTGGGGATTTAAGCACAAGGCTGATGACTATTAGTGTTTTGTCTGATTTTGTTTTTCTTTATTTGTATTATGATGAAGTTTCCCTGTCATGATCAGAGTGTTGTACATATTGGTGACTTATTTAAAATGTATTTACTGGAAGGGTATTTGTTGGAAATCGGTTCACAGTCTTAATATGCAATAAACTCAGATTGTTTCTGTTAAAACGTGGATTAAAATTGGCTTACAAAGACTTAATAATACTGAACTCGGATGTTTTAGCATTCAGTATGAACAAGTGGAGCTACATAACTAGATTATAGTCCCTGTGAATGAGTTATGCAGTTTTTCTCTTGTTAGAAGTTTGTCAATTTTGCACGATTTTTTCTTTCTTTCTTCTTTTTTTCTTTAAAAAAAAAAAAAAATCTATCTATATATATATATTTTGGGCATTTTTTTGTCTTTACTTGTACAGCACGGGAGACAGACAGAAAGAAAATGTGGGGGGAGAGCCAGGGAATGACGTGCTGTAAAGGCTGAGCCCTGGCTGAGCCCATGTGGTATGCAACCTCGGGTCATCCGGTCGCCCATGCAAGCTGTTTTTTTTTTTTTTTAAGTCTGCAAAGTTTGAGTATGATTTCATCACAAGGTTTTTCTCATTCTGAATTATGTTTCACCTCAAGACAAAAGTTTCTGTTGTGTCTATGCTCATTTTCTGTATAGAAGTACAAACCGGACTCCAAAGTATCAGTATGAAGTCGCATGTAAAGGTTGATTCTGTGCGTCCTGAAATGCACGAGATGTACGTGGTGCAGCAGGTTGTGCAAAGTTGATGCCACGGGGAGTCGTTCCAAAGTTGACTTTGTCAAACAAAGCTTTATTCGAGTTGTCAATCCAGATGGCGTTGCAGTGGGTGTGACCTGGATTAAACTCTGCAGCATGTCTTGATGTTAATGGCATTCAGTGTATGCTGCAGGAAACAGACTCTATGAAAAAGTTCTTTTTTTTTTTTCTTTCTTTCTACTGATTGGAGACGTAAAGCCTCAGAGGGGGTGATTCAGAGCAAGTTCATAACAGAATGCTGCTACTCTTTTTGCCAAGTGTTTGCATAACTGGACTCAATTTATTTCTGGTCTCTATAGTGGAGGAAAAACTGGAAGACGTCACGTGATGGTGCATTCTCATAGTCCTCTCTGTAAACAAACCCTCGCGCCACTCCAGCAGAACCATGTTTATAATTTTTTTTTTTTTTTTTTTTTTTTTTTTTTATCGTATGTTGTCAGATATGTTGTTGCGTAACCTATAGTCTATAAAAAAAAAAAACCTTGATGTCACCAGATGATTAGTGGAGGTTGTCGGAGGCGGCAGACACGCAAACACAACCGGCTGCGTGCCACTGGTGTATCCATGGCAACAGCTTCTAGTGTTGATCATCCCAAGATGGCGGACGAGGAGAAAGACACGGTGGTGAGTGCCAAGCCAAAACTGGTCCTCCTTTTTCCCCCTCCTCCCTCCTTTCCCCCTCCCTCCCGTCAGTAAACGTAAACATGCCACGGAATGAAGTGATAATGTCCACTCTTCGTGGGTAAACTATTAACACCTGTCGGGAGCGGGAGCCTTTGTGTGACGCTTATTTGAACGTTAGTTAGCTGTTTGGCTAAGTTGACTAAAAGCTACAGCTCATTGTAACTCGCGAGTCTTCAATCTCACTCATCCGACAGCAAACTAAAAAAAAAAAACAACCTGAGCGCTGACAGCTGTAGGTACAGTGAAGATGACAACAACAACAACAGACGTGTTGCTTTACAGGGGCAATATGTGTATCTGTTAGCCACCGTTAGCCCACGCTTTACCTCCCCAAATCCCTTTTTTTTTAATTATTATTATCTTACAGCCGTAACATCTGGTGTTTAAGGTGTCAGGAGTTATAGAGGCTATTGATAAACAGCTCTACCAAAGTGATTACAGTCGCCGTGATCCACAAGTGAAGAGAAATATGGGGAAAATAAATAGGTGAAGCTAAAGGGATTGCGCATGCGCAAACGAGGTAGCGTCCCACTGTTAACCAGCTGATGTCCTTTAATGCAAGGACATCCGGGTTGTAGAGTCCACACACTGGAGGACATCTGCCCAGAGCTCATTGAAAAATATATAAGTTGTTAGAAAGTTTAACATCCTAATATTTATTCATCTGTAACCGCATTATTTAAACTTTGAATTGATTTAAGCAAAGCACACTGATACAAGAGAGTTTGTTAAACAACATATTTGGGAACTTATTTACTCAAAAAATGTAATTAAAATTAAATGTTCACATTTCATGTATTGCTCACTCTACATTTGTCCTGTTTTTTTTTTTTTAATTTATTTTTGCATCGACAGCTCACCGGACTCTTGAATGAGTTAATAAGTGGTTGTACTATAACAAGTCTGCAGTCATACATACTAATAAGTTATTTCTAAATGGATTCTGGTCCAGATGTCCTGCGTGAATGAATTTAGGAGGCAGCTTCACTTTGAATATTTAAGAAATGAGTGTTTCCCACAGCATATATTTGTGGTGTGTGACTGTGGTTTGGTAGGAAACTACTACAAAACGGCCATAAACAGTTAGAATCAGTTCCAGTCATTGAGCAGGACACATAATATGCAATAGCAGTGCATTCACAGGACTATATTATTTAATAGAGACAGTATTCATTTGTTTTCTCTATTTTTTTTTTTTAAGCCGTGTCCCAGCCAGTCCTTTTTGGGGTGCCACATTTGGTGTCTTTATATTTTGCCCTGTAATGTATGACTGCTTTATGTTTTGACATGTTATCTGTTGTGTCATGTTTCATATATTTCAGCTCCCACTTCCTACCGAGGCCAAGAAGCGCCGCGCACCCAAAGGTACGGTAATACAGCTGCAAGTTATTCTCCAAAATAATATTCACACAACACAATTCATTGTTTCGTCATTAACCGTCTGTGTTGGTGAATGACACTAAAAGAGTTCGTAACAAATCCGCCTGCAGAGGTCACCCTCGCTCTTCTGTTTATCGGCTCTAAAAGGAAGACGCTGGTCATTCAGTATGCTGGTCAGCCATGTTCCACCCACGTCTGTGAAAAATGTTTTGTTGATAATTGAGGACATTTTGTCATCATAATTGCAGCCTAATGTCCCATTAACCAGTTAAAGCTAACGCCCGTAGATTAAGCTTCTTTTTTTTTTTTCTTTCTTCTTTTTGTTTATAGTGTTTGTAATTATCGTCAGTTCTGCTGAGCGTGCACGCCTTGTGGAAGCAATTAAGTACATGCTATGGTATGATGTTGTAATTCCCCGCAGTGATCCTTCACATGGCATGCAAGCTCATATAGGAGAGCAGTTAGTGTAATTGTAGGAGACAAATCAAATGAAGACCTGTTAATGGGAGTTAAGATGATTGAGTAATGAGTAATAAAAATAAAGATTTTTAATTGCTTAATGTAATGGAAGTGAAATATATATTCAAGGGAAATAGTGAAAGCTCTTTAAATAAATCAAATTACAGCAACATTGAATCCTTTAACCTTTCTTGTGACACAATATGTCAAAATTATTAAAAAAATAAAACAACCCCCATGTTTTGAATTCGATAGAATATGATGTATAATAAAAGCAAAAAAAGATAAAATATGACATGTAACAACGGAGTGCTTAAAGTTAAAAATAAAGTGGCAGTCATATGTATGCACTTCATAGCTTCATCTACAGGGAATTGTGCCGTCATTATGGCTCACACATGCACTATATTTAAAAATAGTCACATAACATGTAGTCTGAGTATAAAGTGTGTCAAGGTATGAAACAGTTAACGTATCGAGCATAGAATACAAGCTATAATTGGATAATCATAGATATAAATCCAAGCAAGAATTGAACCATCTTGTTAGTTTAAACTAATCAAATAAAAAGGCGTACACTGGTTTAATTGTGTCTATAAGCTGCTGAAGTCATAGTCATTCTGTAATTACCATCATGAAACGTAATTAAGGTTGTTTAATGCACACAAGTTAATTATGTTACGCACAACAAGTACATTATGGCCTTTTACTAGATTTTGAGCAATGCAGCTCCCACATTCTTCGTGGTTAACACTCAGAAGGTGTCGCAACAATATGAGCATGTCCACCAGAAGGACCTGAAATGAGTTTCTTTTAAACAACAAAAAACAAACTGTTTCATCTGTTCCTTTCATCTGTTTCCAGTATGCCATCTTTTAATTTTTTTGGATGTTCGTGAAGAAACTGTCTGATTCTGTCTTTTTCAAGGCACCGACACTCATTTCTGGTACATTCCTGAGAAAAACGAGCGTCAGACGCTCAATATGAGACGAAATGACTCGGGGGGGGGAGATGACGGGGTTTTTGAAGTTTTTTTTTTTGGTGTTAAAACTTCCAAAATAATTTTCATCATATTTTTCATTACGTTCTCCCCATGTGTCTTTTGATCTCAGCATGCCTCTCCTCCGCTCTTATCCCCTTTTAACAGATGGTTGAAACACATGGAAGGCAAAGCTGTCTTAGCTTTAGCCAGATCAAATATAACAATGAGAAAATTCCTCTGTTTGGGATGAAGTTTTTCAAAGGACTATATTTAGGAGACGTCATGCTGCGCTCTTCTTCTCGGCTCCTTTCTTACCCTACATTCGTACAGTAGTCGTAGGAATGTGTGTCACACATGTATCCCATCTCTCTCCTCTCCAAATCTGCCCTGCTTTATGTGCGTGGACACTGGAGCACCACAGGACCACAGCTGAAACCCAGAGACAAGAATATTATTTGCTGTCTCAGCAGGAAGAAAGCGGATTAGGTCGCCGCAAATAGGACCATTCCGAATCTTGACGAGGCAAACGTGTGAAGCAGTTTTACGCTCGGCGATGGAGAGGATTTCTGTGAAGTGTCTGGAATAAGCTCCGGTTCTCGTGGCAAATCAGCAGAGTGCTGCTTGAAGTGCTGACAGATAAAAACAGGAGGGAGCTTTGGTGTAATTCACACTGTATGTTTTTACGCAGGCAGTTCATTAATGATATCCCCCCCCCCCCCAATGTCAGCGACAGACTCAAAGCCCGGCACTTTATTTCACGTTGCCTTGAATCCTATTTTTATCCTGGGAGGAAGGTAGCACGTGCTAGATAACAGGATTACCAGAATCAAACTCGCTTAAATTGGAATTACGTTTGCGTCCTTGCGAAATGAGATGTTGTACTCAACTGGGAAGAAGACTTGGAGCGTTGTAGTTTGGTTCTTGAGGTTACCGAAACCCTTTTCTAAAGCTGGCTTTGCATTGTGCTGCTTATTCCTCCAAGCCTCCCTCTTTGAGTCTGTCTCTATACCCTCTCTGTTCTGTCACAAGCACCTGGCTTGTGAGAGACATTGTTGCCCTGGCAACGGGGAGAATATCTCAACTTGCCAAGACATTTTCAAAGGGAGACAGAAGGGGGGGGCGGGGGGGGGGAGAAGAAAAAAAAGCAGCAGCGTTTGTAACGACAAACTTGCTTACAAGGTGACATTTACAGCATGGCTGGTGAATTGATCAGAGTTTAGCCCAGGGTTTTCAGTTGAAGTGTTAACATCTATGTTAACTGTCAGATCAAAGACTTTCTGGTGACTGCAGAGGGAGGGTGCTTTCAGGATTATTTATTCAGCTGTCAAATTAAAAAAGACTGCATGCATTAAAAATAGTCCCATTAGACATACTTCTTAAAGGAGCAGTGTGTGTAGGATTTAGTGGCATCTAGTGGCGCTGTTGCAGATTGGAACCAAGTGAATCCCCGTCACTTCAAGCCCTCTTTACCAAGCGTGGACCAGGAAAAAAACGTGAGAGGTCGTCTCTAGAGCCAGTGTTTGCTTTGTCCCTTCTGGGCTACTGTAGAGACGGTGGTGGAACATCACGGGCTCATTTTATGGTCAGAAAATCACGAGGATTTATAGTTTCAGGTGATTACATCGATCAGCCATATCATTAAAACCACTAACAGATAAAGTGTGATACTACAGGATGAAGTATAATACTGCAGCCTAACGCCCTTCATTAAGATTATAATAGTCCGTTGATATTCAGTGTGATTGAGAGTTGGTGATTTATTTTAATGGTCATTTTGGAGACTCTAGTTTGTGGTGCTGTTGAACTGCAGTTGTTTTTACGAGTATACTAGTAGTTATCTTTTTACATTTTGAAAAATGTGTAATGTTAAATTTAATCTTGAATTTTGTATATATTCTGTCCTTGCAAAGCACTTTAGGTGACGGTAGGGAGGTGTTCTTCATTATTTGTACCCCCTATTTAAATGAATTGGGTTGACAAAATGTGAGGATCATTTCTCAGTATAATCTCAGTTCAATATCACCACAAATTACAGTCTCCAAAATGACCATTAAAATAAATCAACACTTTTCTAGGTGAATAAACTGAACATTATAATCCATACGAAGGGATGATTTATTATACTTCACCAGTCAGTGTTTTAATGATATGGCTAAGTGGTGGATTCACTAACGAAAACATAAACATGTACATTATATTCCATTTCTTCCCCCTAAATCCTCCTCACTGAACCATTAATCGTCTGAGCCATCTGTTCCTTAGTGAAAAATGTGCTGAGATTTAGTGTGCCGGGTGAATTGACACAAATTTAGCCTGTAGATTTCGGTTGCAGTGTTACCGCTGTGTTAACTGTCAGATCAGAGACTTACTAGTGTCTGTGAAAGGAGGGCACTTTCGGGATTAATCATTCAGCTGTCAGCCGAACAGTAAAGCATAATGAGCTTAAAAGTTTCCCCCCTTTTTTATTATTTTTTTCCCTCTTCAAATCATAGCATTTTCATTTAAATTAACGGGTTTTTTTTCTTCCTTCCACTCAGGTCCGGAGCTTCCTATTGTGGAGAGGAGAAACTGGCTAATCCACCAACACTATATCCGCAAAGACTACGATATCTGTAAGGTAAAGTACCTTCATCCCTCCATTGTCCCTGTGGTTTAGTCTGTCATTGACCTGTGTCCGTGTTCACTGTTGATCTGATTAACTGAAACACCCACTCTGAACACAGTGAAGATAATGAGTGCATGTACATGTACTTTATAATGGCCTTATTCACTGCATTAACCGACGTATTCCCGCATGATAATGCTAATATAACCCCTGAATAGATGACTGCACTTGTAAGATGTACTACCGGAGCGCGCCTTTTCACTTTCTCTCCGAAAGATCTAATTTATGTACGCCGATACTGAGATCCACTCCTCAGAACAGGGTGTAGCACTCCTGTATATCTGTGCATATCTCGGTCCTGGTTGGGCCGGCAGCTTGTTTAGAAACACAATCACGTCCGGCCGTGTCTGTATTGTAAAAAAAAAAAAAAAAAAGAAGTATAACAGCCATTAATTTTAGCAGTTTTCCACATGTTTGAAAAAAAAAAAAAAATCCCATCCGCCTCCTGTTCTGTGTCCTCGTAGGTGATCATCAAAGAACAACTGCAGGAGACTAATGGCATGTGTGAATATGCCATATATGTTCAAGGTGAGCTGTCATTTTACTCAGCCACCGCTCTCATGGATTTAATGCGATGTGATGTTAATTAACAGCTACATCAAATGAAACCACCGTGATCGTCGACACCCGAGCTCCCCCACTACATCACTTAGTTTCCCAAAATCTGCTCTTCGGACCCCCTGCTGTGCCTTTGATTTTCAATGTGGGGTTTTTGGGTTGTTGTTTTTTTTTACCTCCTCAGTAGATGATGATCCTTTTCTTTTTTGTGTGCGCCTTTATTTCTTGCCGCAGCACTAATCTTACGTCTTGAGGGTAAGATCCAACAGTCCCTGGAGCTGTTTCAGAGCTGTGCCATCCTAAATCCCAGCAGCACCGACAATCTCAAGCAAGTGGCCCGATCTCTGTGAGTCTGCTGCATCAACCCTTCTCCATTAGCTAACAAGGCAGCGGTAGAGAGAAATGTACTGTGATGATAATAATAAACTGCAGGTCAGTTCAGGCCAAAGCTTTTACGACTGATAATATACAGAATAATTAATACACCCCCCCCCCACTGAATATTTGAGTGGTTTTTTTCAGCATGCAGTGATTAAAACGGTTTAATTATTGTTGTTTACTCTTTCCATAGATTTCTTCTGGGAAAGCACAAAGCAGCTATTGAATTCTATCATGAAGCTGCGAGGATCAACAAGAAAGACTGGGTAAAAGAAAACAAACTGTTCAGTCCTGAGTTTCTGCTTTGCCCTAAACCTTCTCGGGGAAAGTGTGTATTTGGTAGCCCCGGTGTCTTTCTCTCTAAAAAAAAAAAACACAGTATGAAGTGCTCTCAACAAAGTCTCCCCACATTTAGAATAACAAACAGCCCGGCTGAACCTCTTTCTCACTCCTGCAATGATTTATTAAAAACAACTTCCTGGCTGCTCTTCCAAACTGAACCGGGTTTTTGTTTATTTTTTATTTTTTATTTTTTTTACTATGGAGCCCATGAAGGCTGTGTTAAACTGGTCAGGCAGGACCATTAATCATTCACACTGATAGAAAGTTTAGAAGTTCAAACTCTTCTCTTTAATGCTACTTTCAGTGATACTGTAGACTCCACAGAACTGTTGTCTTGAATAACTTCTTTTTTTTTTTCTATTTGGAAATTAAATTTGGCTCTGCCTGTTCAATTAGCATGCGACAGCGATCCATGTAAAATGTGACATTTTCTCACCGCAGGAGATCAGTCATAATCTGGGGGTGTGCTATTTCTTCATCAAAGACTTCAAGAATGTGAGTGCGCTGAATTTACCGACATTACACACCGGTACAAATCGTCGTGACTCCCGGGGTCCTTGATCGTCCCGATCTTCTGTCTCTCGTCAGGCTGAGGAGCATCTAAACATGGCGCTGCAGATAAATAAGCACGACAAGAGTTTCTTGATGCTCGGGCAGGTTCACCTGCTGGCCGGAGAACCTGACAAGGCCATTGAAGTGTATAAGACAGCAGTGGAGTAAGTACAGTTTGAATGTGGACAATGTTAACGAGCACCGGGGAGACATCAAAGGAGGAATCTGTGTGGTTAACATTCAAATAACCAATCATTTAAGGTATTATGGACTCTCTACTACTTTATAGTTTTAAATAATCTAGACATTAAATATTACATTTCAAGTTGAGGAATTGTTTACCAAGACAAAGTCAGCACAGCGGTTTCTTTGCGATGTCGTTCTGCTGTTAAAGATACAGTTTCAGAAGTGGTTGGTTTCTTTTAAGTTGCTCCTTCTTGATTCATCTGCTGATTTTCGCTCTGTGGCGTTCGTTTCATTAAGTGGTCGTCCTTCCATCTAAATGAAAGCTCCCTCTTTGCCACGTTTTTAATCCCGGGGTCCTTTTTAAGTTCACTATAAATTCCGTTCATTTCCAATTCTCTTCACATGTTTAATATTTAAACATTCGGCTGTGGCGTAAATAAGGAAATTACATCAGTGTCTACACTAGAGCTCATTATGGACCACCTCCTGTTGGGGGGTAAATGAATTAATCAAATGCCCCAATACTGATGTTGCTTTTAATGAGACGTACCACTGTGAGTGTTATTTTAATGCCGATCTGCATCTTCTCTACCATTTTTCTTTGAGCCACAGGTCATAATTAATAATACTCCACAATTATGCTGTATCAAAGCCTGATTGAAGAATCAGCAGATTCCCTGCATATAAACTATGTTTGCTCAAGAATAAGTGCAGACATTAAATGTAATTGCAGGCATAGATAAAGTGACATTTTTCATTCAACTCGTCTCACTGTGTGTTCAGATACTCTCCGGAGAACACTGAACTCCTGACGACTCTCGGCCTGCTGTTTCTGCAGGTACGGAGAACTTTTTATGTGCACACAAGTGACGAGGACTACGAGATTAGAGGGATAACAATGTTCTGTTTTTTTCAGCTTGGCAAATACCAAAAAGCATTCGAGCATCTTGGGAATGCCCTCACCTTTGACCCCAACAATTACAAGGTATGCGGGCACTTAAAACAAACACGGCAACTCGGGCATGAACTTAGGTTGCTACTAAACTACCTGAGGACGTTGCACGAGATTCCTTTTAAGGAATTTCAGTCCGAAAAGAAGGTCATTTCTCTGTCTGATGTTACAGTCCGACTTTCATCATGCGCCCTTCCAAAGGTTACATCTCCCTCTAATATCTCTTTAATCACTGGTTTTTTATTCCCAGGCCATCCTGGCTGCAGGCAGCATGATGCAGACCCACGGTGACTTTGATGTGGCCATGAACAAGTACAGAGTGGCAGCATGTGCCGTGCCGGAGAGCCCCCCTCTCTGGAACAACATTGGCATGTGCTTCTTTGGCAAGAAGAAATACGTAGCTGTGAGCAATGCTATTTTTTTTTTTTTTTTTTTTTTTTTTTTAATATGGTTGAGGAAAGTGTAGAAATAGAGCGCATAGATCAGCGCTGCTCAGCGTGATTGGGACTTTAATCTTTATCGCAAACACAGCTCAGAAACGTTATAATGCAGTATTGTAAGCCAGTTTTTGTGTAAACTATAAAGTGTCTAATATATCTTAGGAACAGTGTCACAGGGTTCCAATGGGTCAGGGATGTTCATAGAATATAAGGAAATAAAACAAACAAACAAACAGGGAAAGTCAAGAGATTTGATCATTTCTTGGGCCAAGTCATGAATATCAGGGAATTTGTTTTGCATGTTTAAATTTTAGTTGCCAGAAAAGTTAAAAAAAAAAAAAAAAAAAAATTCAAAGTTTGTAAAACTACTATAGATCTATCAGATATGGAAGAGAGAAGCATGCTGGCTTCTTACCGTTCCATTAAAAGAAATGTTTGTGAGTTGCAGGTTTTTTTACACAAGGGTCTGTGTGGTTATTAGTGTGCATAGGTCTCGTAGTGCGTGATCATTGTTGTGCAATAGGTTTAAGAAGTTTAAAGTTTTGTTCTGAAAACGCCCGTGAGCTCGCAAATGGAGGGGAATAAAATAATTCTGGCCTGTTTTTCTGTTCACTAAAGGTCATTGAATTTCAGCTTTTTAGTCATTGAAAGTCTGGGATTTGACATTCGACTTAGGTTACACCAGAGATACCAAACTAACTGATCAATCGGAGAGTCAGATACACACGTAATAATAACAAATATACAGTCTATATTACTACTTGCTTCGGTCGATATCACCCTGAAGTATTATAAATCCACCTTTGTACAGAATCTGTTGTTTCTTATACAGTTCTTGTTCATTTATTATTAATATTCTCACCTGCCAGTACTGACAAACTCCTCTCTCTCTCCACTTCATTCCTCCCACAGGCCATCAGCTGCCTGAAGCGAGCCCACTACTTGTCTCCTTTTGACTGGAAAGTGTTGTACAACCTGGGTCTGGTCCACCTGACCATGCAGCAGTACGCCTCTGCCTTTCACTTCCTCAGCGCGGCCATCAATCTGAACCCACGAATGGGGGATCTCTACATGTTGCTTGCAGGTACTGAGGAGATTATTCGTGATTCAATTCTGCCGTTAAAGAGGACGTATATGGTGGTATAGAGAGCGATAGCTGTTTAATTTGACTGGAAATGTGTCTGTAAAGAAGTTCCTATTCATGTTTTTCATCTTGGGGGATTCTGTTTTAGCATGGTGAGAATATTTGCAGGTGCATTCATAATTTAAATACCTTGTTCAACAGCTCTTGTAGTTGATCATGACCCCTGTCACACGTTCGTGATTTTACAGTGGCTCTTACCAACCTGGAGGATGTCGAAAATGCCACCAGAGCGTATGAGCAAGCTTCGACTCTGGACAAGTGAGCCTGTCTCACATTCTACTGTTAATGTTTTATCGATCTGAATTTGAATCTGTATCAGATCATTGATTTTTTTTTTCCCCCCTCCTTACTTCCTTGCTGATCAATTTCCTCCAGATCCAACCCCCTGGTTAATCTGAACTTTGCAATCTTCCTCTATAACCATGGCGACAAGAAGGGAGCTCTGGATCAATACCAGGAGATGGAGGGGAAAGTCAACCTCCTTCGAGACAGCAGCAGCAGCAGCAGCCTTGAGTTTGATACTGAGGTAGTGTAGTAGATGATGTCGTCGACGGTGTCTCTTGTGGTTTCGTGTCATTATCCGCTCCTAACCTTTTAATCGCTGCCAGCTGATGGACATGGCTCAGAAGATGGGAGCGGCCCTGCAGGTGACGGAGAGTCTGGTGTGGACGAAACCGGGTAAGGACCCCACATCCAAACCGAACTCGGCGTCATCCAGCAAAAACCCCGGTACTCCCCTCGGCACCAACCAAGCCCTGGGTCAGGCCATGTCTTCGGCTGCAAGCTACAAGAACATGCAGCTACCAACAGGTACAAACTACCAGCAGGGTTGACGTAAAGCTTCTGTTTTGATGGTGGGGGAAGGTGACACGTGTGTGTGTGGGGGGGGGGGGGGGGACCTGAAAATCCAAGCCAGGCCGAATGTCTCTCCTACGTTTGTTCCGAGACCAAACTCGGAACGAGGGGGGGGGGGGGGGGAATAGTCCCCTAAGAAGTGCGGGTGTTACACTGGCAGCGTAGGTGATGACAAATTTCACAGCCTCCTACTCTCTCCATTAAACCAAAACCCAATTTTTCATTTAAAATGGGAGCATAAAAATATCTCTTCCCTGCGTAGTCACAGACTCTTGCCTGCACCGCTGTAGCAGATTGAATATATGGGCTCGGGCAAAATGGGATGTGTGAAAAAAGAAGCTAACCTCTGCTCGATGACTCTCTTTGTGTGTGTGTGTATGTGGATGTGTATATACACAGTATATTCTGTATATTCTTGGCAACAAAAGAGAATCAGTATTGTGGAAAAATGACACACAGGTGAACTAATGAATTCATGGCTACTGTGAAGTGATCGTCGTGGCTCTCGAAGGTAAGCGGCGGACTGGAGGGCTTTTCTTCACGAGAGCCTGTTGTTGTTGTTGTTTTGTTTGTTTTTTAACCCACTTATCTTTACCAGGACAATGACATTTTACATAATTACGCAACTGTGACAGTCTGTCTGCTTTCTGACACTCAACAAACCAATTGCTTTGAATATTTAATTCTAGATTGTAAATATTAAAATTAAAATTCCTGATTCCTGTCGAAGGAAAAACTTTACCCCTGAAACTTGGCTCGGGTTTGTGAAGATATCTCACAAACTGTCTGAGTGCAGCGTGGCTTCAGGACTATTTGCCAGAGATGAGTGCTATAAAGAAAGTACATCTGTTTATATACAGGGATTGTCTTCTTCTACATCTCCCCGTGTGTGTTATAGAAGGAGCCAATATAAAGCCAAGAAGAGTTTAGTCACAGAGCAAATTTTGTTGTTGCAAATGTCATAAATGTCCTGTTATATCATCCAACTGCTACTCTTTAATAATTCACCAATGTATTAAGGTGATAAAATGGCACCATTTAAAATGACTTAATTAGATTGGCCATCAGTGGGATGTCTCAACTTAAAAATGTGAACCCGGATATCTGCGATGTTGACATTTTCGCCAGGTCTGACTTCTCAGAGAAGTTTATTTTCATTTAAAAACAAATTGAGTTCTGTGCAGCGTTGAAATTTTCTGAAGGTACAGTCATATTAGAGTTCAACAAAATCACATGTAATAAGGACATATTTTCCATAACCCTCATGAAGCTACAGTTTGTTGTAGAAATATGACCGAACACAGTGAATCCGTGTTTGTATTGGCTCTGTTTGGATCTGTCAGTGCACATCTGCACAGTTAAAGTCGAAACAAAGGTGAAGCGTGACCTGGAGAGGCTTGAGATTGCAGATAGCGGGAACTGTCCAAGGAGTATGGAAAACCAAAAACAAGTGACGAGAGTCGAGCTGAGGTGACAGAGGGAGGGGAGAAGGAGCTGAAGGAGCTGAAAGGGCTGAAAGGGGATGAATCAGGTTCCAGACTGCCAGATAGATGCATGAGTAGACATGTCAACGCACAGAGCCCATCACATCTTACAGTTCTTGATTAATAGAAGCGATGCCAACACGAACCCCACCAAGTCCCATTTGTGCAGATCATCAGGAATCACCTCTGTGGTTGTTTCCAGGAGTTTCCAAAGGCCCCTCTGAGCCGGAGCTCGACGTGGACAAAGCCCCCAGCCCACCCAGTGACCCTCCGGGCTCCCCACAACCTGCAGACGCAGACGAACCCAAAGCCAGAACCTCTAAGAGGAAATCTAAGATGGAGGAATGAATTCACCTCTTTGACTTTGGATCTCTCGCGTTATCGAGGCAAATCACGTTTCTTTAACGGCAACCAAACACCTGTGTTTGTGTTTTTCTAGCTCATCGTAGTTAGAAGTGAAGCCTTCAGTTACAGGCTTCCGGTTTAGGTTCACGGGCCGACACAAATATTTACATTACACTAAAAAAAAAAAGAAAGAAAAAAGGGCGAGGTCACTTTTTGTCGAGGTCACTTTTTGTCGTACCATTTACCTCAGAAACACCGAATGTCCATCGATCACTTGAAACCAAAACTCTTGAGGTAACGAAGTGGTCCTTGTACAGATCTGTAGTTGTGTCACGTCCAAACCAACTCCAGTAGGTGTCGCAGCGTAACAACGTCTCCATTCAACAACAACAACAACAACAAAAAAACGGTCATATATGCATTTGTAAAGTCGCACGTGTTAATATCTTCGTGAGCAGAGCAATAAGGTGACGTGAAGACTTTTCCTGGTATCGACATTCCTGCACAATCCAGTACATGTGAAGGAACTGCTGCGACAATCACTGCTGAAAACCTGAGTGCAGGAAGAGTTTGTCTTCGAATAGTTCCAGGACGCGGGCTCGTTTGTATGATAGGACTTGAGTGTAAATAGATAAACATGCTTTTATATGTGGATAAATGTTACGTTTATAGAGAGTAATGTATTTAATATTAAATAAAAGACTTTAAATAACGTAGCCGTCCTGCTTCTTTTGTGAAGGCCGTGTTTTTTTTACGCTGTGCCGTCTTGACGTTGAGGTCAGTTAGAGCAGCTGACTCGACCAACAGGGGACAGTGTTGTTTAAGAGCCTTGAAAGTCTGATCATCATCAAACACACAATCTGTGATCTGAACAAGAAATACTACTTATCGAAAAAATAGTACATGAACGTTGTCCGTGTGAATTTGGAAACGGGTACTCCTCTACGAAACCTTCACAGTGGAGTATCTGTTTTATAATGATAATGATATAATGATGTCATCGTATTGGTTACATGTGGTTTTCCATTCATGTGAGATAATCGAGGTACTCAAATATTTTCTCAGTCATAGTTAACGTCCTCTTAACTTTTAAGAGTTGAAAGGGGGGGGGGGAGAAGAAGTTATGAATAAAGAATAAGCTGTTCTGGTCACAAACAAACTGAAATTATTCATGCGTATAAATTACACTATGCATGGGGAAATTTATACACATTAACCAACACGTTTACGAAATATGTCCGCCTGACAAAGTGTAGATACAAAGGAATATGTTTAAATATTCAACCGTTGTTGTTTGTTTTGGTAGTTTGTAGATTAATAACTAAAAAGTAAAGAATGAGAAAGAAAATGAACTTTAAAAAAGTCAAAATTGTGTCTGCATCTTTACTCTGAAGCTTGATATCTCAGCATGATGAATATTTACTTCAGTATTATTCCACCAACAACCAGCCTCTAAATTCCCAAATCACCTTTCTGCTCTCTGGTGATGTTTCAAAACTCGACTCTACTCATTAAACAGTAATTTTAGGAGGAAGTCGTGAGTGCAAAAACAAAATCCAAGCATTTTTTTTTAAATTTTTTTTTATCTCATTTACATGATGATTATAGTTTACTTACGAAGGTTTTAGTTCACAGGCCCACACCTCCAAAAAGGTTCACAAAGGTGGGCGAGTTCCAGGACAGAAATGTAAAATAATTTTTCTCTGCAGTTTTGTTTCAAATTTTGAAATCCTAAAAATTGCCTGCTGAGTCACTGTCTAAAATCATTGCGGATTAAACACCGGTCACGTTGCTGCGTAAACGTCTTCCTGTTAAAGGGGAGTTTTTCTCCTCCGAGCTGTTCAGCTCAAGTGGGAATTGTTGAATTGCTCCTTTCTATAATGTTGTAAAGTTCTGTCGTAAGAACTTTACTTTGTTAAGTGTAATGTTGTGATTTGGTGTTTGAATTTCTTTACTATATTTTCTCCAGTTCGGACATAAATGTGTTTAAGAAGTTTGAATACGGAGTCATCCCATTATAAAAGCAGGCTTGAAGGGCTTCGTACGAGCCTTGTTTGTTTGATCATTATAACATAATGTCGTCATCCTGTTTATTAATATATCAAACTCACAGCTGCTTCTGTCATCCGATGCGAATTTCTTTCTGGAGGACAGGGCTTTGACAGAAATCCTGAGTTGTCCTTGTGTTGTTAATGTTTTAGTATTTTTATTTTCTTTGTGAAAGTTTTTTTTTCTTTTTTTCTTTTCTTTTATTGCTCATGGGTGAGTGTAAATATTCATGTTTTGCTCTGTCTCAGGACAGACGCTGTGGATGTCGGGTCAACACGTCCATCTCGCTCCCTTGCACTGTGTAGTTGTGGTGCAGCCATGACGTGTGTGTGTGTGTGGTCCTGAGGTGGTGTCTTTTCAGACCCTTCAGCCTAAACAATGAGACTGCTCGGCCTTCAGAAGAACCCGTATTGGCAGTATGTGGCTCGCTTTGGTACTAAAATATGTACGATTTGCTCTGGGTTTCTTCAAGGTCACAGTATTTTATCCGATGAACCTGTAAGAGGAAGAAAGACTCTCCAGAGAGCAACATCTTACATTCTAATTATCAAACTGCTGCATAGGACAAATGAATGTGTCATTTTTTATGTGTCTGGTTTTTTTCGGGTTTTTTTTTTGCTACCGAGTTAAATTTCCCATGTGGAACGGCAAAGATTGAACAGAACAATTAATTTATTGGCACCATTTATCTCCTAAACTAAACCCCACAATTTCAGACTCCCAGAATTCCCTTCTGCATAAGAGTAATCATTTCAGAGTCAAATGAAGCTCAATGGAATATAAAAAGTGAAGTAATTTTAAAGCAAAAACGTAGAAATTAAGTTGTTTTTTTTGGTGCATATATGGTTTTGGGTTCAAGTTCATAGATTTAAATACTACATCTCGCATAATTTAAGAAGCTACAAATGCCTTCATGTTTTAATCCTTGCTGCCCATGTTCTCCGTTTCAGTGAGTCTGTTTATCCGATATCCAACATAAACTATCTTCTTGGTGACAGATACTTCATTTCAGATAAAAAAAAAAAAAATCTCTCTGTCCTGCTCGATGACGCCTCTCATGTTACTGATTGAAATCTGACCGGACCGTCATTGGACCCAGAAGATGCACACAGCAGCGGCCATTGATCTGTAGGCGTTAAATTTTTGTTCCCGGTTTATGATGGAGAAACAGCATCTACATTCGCTGCTATTATTGCCAAGAGACTGCAGTTTTTTCATTAGGCGCTTGTTAAACTGTGCATGCCCGAACTGCCCGTGGTCGTAACTTTTACAAGCCAACTGATGGCCTGTAAGTTACCGCTCCTGCTGCAGTTATATTTCAGTGCAGCTGTGGAAGATTGCTTTTCCATTTCTCATCTTCCTACAATTCAAATTGCCTCTGGAAGCGTCTCAGCTCCTGGTGGAAGTTTCATATAAACTTCTCTGGCTCCGGGGAACTGTAGGTTGCGCTTTTTTGTTTTCATTGTTTGGTTGTTTTCTTCAGATTTTTGCATACTGTTGAGGATGTAACTTTTATTAATAGGCCCGAATAAATCCAGTATTTTCATCGTGAAGGTTGTGGCTGCAAAATAAGAGTGTTCTTGCTTTTCTATTGCTGAATTCCCATCTAGTGTTTCTTTTTTTTTTTTTTTAATAACTTTTATATTGTGGTTGTTACCTGCAGCTGTTGACTGACCGGTTTGCCTGAATGCTCACAACTGGCAGGCTGTGTTTTTGTTTGTTTCAATGGAGTACAGAGCTGAAAGAGGCCTTACTCAGACAAAGAAATATATTATTTCCTCAGTCCCCGTGGTGTTTCTTATTTGAAGTACAGCGGTGTGTGGTGGTTTGATATTTGAGGATTCAAGCTGTCTGGATCTCAGATAAGCTGCGCTGTTAACCTTCACCCCATTTTCCTACCTGGCAGTTCTTTGACCTCAGCTTTTAACTGTATCAAAAGCCGTTATAATTCTGTTTGCAGCTCCTCCTGCAGTCTCTGACCCTCGTCCGGCTCTTTTAAATAGTTCCCCAGATAATCACAAGGTCTCAAGTATCAAGATCAGCGCAAGCCGCACGGGCAGGTTGAGAGCAGTTCTTTCATTCTTTTCTTTTTCACCACATTTACTTTTGTTACGTTTCGTTTCCTTCCAGTTTCTCCTGAACTTCGCACAGTCCTCTTTATTCAGTTATTATAGAAGAAAATGGCTTAGTTTACTGCAAATGATAAAATGTGCTCACTGTGTAAATACAAACTTCAACTGCAGCTGTACCATTAAACTTAACAGAGATAGCTTCATGCTTTTCCAAACATTAATCATTCTCTTTGTTTTTGTTTTCTTTAGGTGTTAGTGAAGCTCCTTCACCGCCATCCGTTTAATTAGTTTCGATTTATTTCCACCTGCGAGCTGCTTCTTTTCCCCTTTTGCATTGCGTTGTGGGAGAGAAGTGTCCATGTTTTTGCCACATACAAACTTTTAAAAGAACACATTATTCTCTTTTACAGTGTAAGCACCGCTAAGATTCAGTCTGATACTGGGAAACAGCTTGGCAACGCAAATCTTGGTAAGTAGCTCGTATAAAGAAAGTTAATGTGGCTTGTTTATTGAAAGAAGTGTCAAATAAACATACAGCAAACCTGCGGTTACCTTATGTTGATCCATCTAAATCATGTTACAGATCATAGAGTCAGATAATAAACCATAAGGTTGACATAAGCCGGGGAGAATAAGAGCAGGTTGCAGTGCGCAACAACGTAAGAGTTTCTGACATCTTTAAATTGACCTGTTAGACTGAATGTAAGCTGATTTATTACCTTCTCAAAAAGAATGCTCGGCCTTTAATTTTGTGTACCGAATTCATGCTCTGAAAGCTGACATGATGTGCAGACATTACTTGTGCCGTCATTTATTAAAAGAAGATAGTGCAATGAATCTTTAATGGCATCTAGAGATCATTTTTCACTCGGTACATGGGTTTGATTTATGACATGATATGACTGGAGCTGAGTGTGCCCATTCAGAAAATATGTTGTGCACCTGTCTAATAAAAAACACTTTGGGAATTATAATAAATCTTGCATTCCTTACAGACCAATTTACACATTTTTATGCAGCACCATCGCCATCTTGATGTAATGTTGCAGAAACTGAGAGTTCAATCAGAAGCCCATCAAGGTTCTTTGAAGATTACACTTGTTTTGAAGAGTAATACCAGCAGCAATGAAAATCTGAGGCCATTTTGTATCCAAGTGATTATGCAGCCTGCGTGCAGCTCACCGTGGGGGCTCATATGCGATTCATGAGCCTGGAGAAACTTCAGCGCAGCAAGCAAGTAATGTGCTATCAGATATAAACCCGGTTTAGAATTGATGCACGTCAGCTTGATGTTTTACGGTGACGTTTTCCTGCTTGTGATAAATTCAAATATAATACTGCAACTTTCTTACAAACATAAAGTATGTCTGACCTTGTCAAAATAAGATGTTTTAAAACGTTTTTAAATGTTGGGAATAGGGCTGAATATCATCAAAATATTTTTTTTTTATACTGATACCTTGAATTCAATACCAGGTTCTAAACAATACTTATTTTGATAAAAAATAAAAAAATTTAAAAAAAAGGAAAATCCATTTTAACGAAAAGAATATAACAAATCATGGTACAAATATTTTAGTTTTCAAGCACTTTAGAGAGGGGCTAGTGTAACCCAAATGTCCCGACAGACAAAGTTAGCAACTAACTCGTGAACAGGAGCTGGTGGAGGCAAAAACTAGGGGGAAAAAAAGTAGAGAGAAAATGTCATAGATGAATGCTGATCTGCTAATTTTTCAAATTTCTAATGTCTGCTGAATAGCTTTCTTCATGTGTGACCATATCCAGCTTCATGTGGATTTTTGGGCCCGGTGTTCCCAGACCTGGATTCACTGTGTGAATACGTAGGTCTGGGATGCTCCACGGATGATTGTGTCCAGTCGTTGCATCCTAATGAGCGACGACTGGTTCATTTTGTAAATATTGAAAAAAAAAACCTTATAAAACCTTGGTATTGACCACCATATGACGTATTTTGTCTATTAAAACTCACCAAGCTGTAAACAACAGATATCCTACGTGTGCAGAGTTGAACGCCATGTTGGTAAATGATCATTGCAGACTTAAAAAAAATAAAATCTTTGGTATTGTTCTTGCTCCAGCTTCAAACTGCAAACGGTTCGTATCACTTCCGTTGAGCTCCACCACCGCTGTCATTGTTGAAATTACATTTTGAAACAAATGCTTGACTTTAACATTAGCGCACTCAGCTACCAACACTGGTCTCTGATTGGTCCACCCTTCACAGTGACTGAGGAAACAGGGATTTAAGACCCCAAAAAAATAAACACAGCACAGACTGAAGCTGTGAGCGGTAAAAGGATGAAGCCAGTCTAGATTTCTGTTACCAAGTGGCCAAAGAAACTTTAAGTGTCTTATACACCCACAGTAGAAATACACAGTTAACTTGATGTAGAAGCATTTGTCTGAGAGACCAGCCTCGACTAAGAAGAGCTATCCCCTCTACTCTGACTTTCTACTTTCCTCCCTGCTGAACATGTCAGGGTCCAGAAATGAAACTCTTCAGTATCTCAGAGGCGGTGTTATTAATTCATGACCGCTTGCTGTAACCCTCCGTTCGGTTTCACAGTAAGAAAGCTTCGTGCCTGGGTGGAAACTTCAAAGCAGCAGTGGGTTATAAATCTGTTGCATCAAGCAGACATATAAAAGGTTGCAATCATAACTCATTAGTGCGGCGCAGGAGACCAAGATTTAGTTCAAGTTTGCAATCAGTCGACGTCTAAACCCGTTGAATTCAGCATGTATCGGTTTCGGCCTCAGGTTCATTTTCACTTCCTACATTAACATATGTTTACGGTGTGGGCTGAACTGCTTCGCCTACTTTGGATGTATGCATCGTGTTTGGGATCGGGGACAACAAACAGCGAAAGAAGAAAATTCCCAGAAGAGCGCGTCTTCTTCTCTTTACTGCGCTGGTGATCCTGCTGTAAACAAGAAGAATCAGGAAGGTACTCAGCCAATGAGGGAAATAAGACCTCCGTGTTTAGATGCTCAGACTTCAGAAACAATATGGTACTCGCATGCTGCGCAGCAGATGTGGCAGGATATTTCTCTCCTGTTGAAATTCAGTGTTGGTGTTCAACTT
Source organism: Embiotoca jacksoni (assembly GCF_022577435.1). Lineage (NCBI taxonomy): Eukaryota > Metazoa > Chordata > Actinopteri > Embiotocidae > Embiotoca > Embiotoca jacksoni. The sequence continues at coordinate 3,470,470 of NW_027185387.1, read as the reverse complement.
GTGTGAGCGGAGCCTGGAGATCTGACCTGATTTTTTTTTTTACTGTTAATTCAGCTTCAAAGGGAACCATCAGCCCAAATTGTAAATACGACTTATACTGAATATGTCGTCGTTCAGTTATAGCAGCGAAGAGTGCAGAAGCCTCCTCATCAACAGCTTTCTTTTTTTTTTTATGGTTGTTTTCCTTTTGTGGCCCCGTGTGTTGTCTGTAAAAATGTGTCTGTTTTTTGGAAGCTGGTGAGTCATATTCGGGGAAAAATGTTTTCACTTTCTTGATAAGAATTAGATAAGAAGGTTTATACCACTCTCTATACAGTTAATATGAACGAGCTAGAAATGAGGCAATGATCCAAGAATGTTTTCAGCTGGAAATGTTTTCTTCGTTCCCAGATTGTTCTTCTTAAAGGTAAGATAACGTTCTCTGAAAACATTTCAGGAATGATAAAACATAGTGTAATGTTTTTAAAGCATGTTATTCTTCTCTAAAATAATAAAACTCTGGGAACATAAAAAAAAAACAACTTGCTCCTCAAAACATTTTAAAAATGTTCTGAGACAAGATAGTGTGTTTTTATATTAAAAAATGTTTTTCATAACATTGTCAGTTAAAAAAAAAAACAATATCTTACCTTTATGAAGAACGTTCAGGAAAAAAAAAGAAAGAAGATAAACACCCCCTGCACAAAAACATTGCTGGAACATTGCATGCTGTTCTTGGAACGTTTTTAGAACAAAAACTATTCTCGCCGGGAAGCTACAGCTAAGCGACCTGTCAGCTTATAAGGACGAGAACCAGTGGTACCAGTCTGGCTCTGTCCAAAGTTAAATCTGCCTAGCGGCACCTCAAAGGCTCTTTAATAAACGTGTTTTTACCCATTTGTTAAATCTGTATAAAAAAAATTGTACAAATGACATGTTGCCGTTTTAAAAGGGCTGCCAGACTGTGTTTTGGTCAGAAACGGTACTGGCAGAAATTGAATATAATATTCATTATTATGTTTTAACTAGAGTATAATTACCTGAAACTAATTATCATTTTGTTGACTTAATTTCAGCCTTTCATATCGACACAGGGAGCAGGTCCTCTTCCATGGAGTGCACCATGTTGCGCCGCCGTGTTTCTACAGTAGCCCCAAAGGGACAAACCACACACTGGCTCCACAGAGGGAGTTTTGGAAGAGGAGGGTGAAGCAGGAGGTTATCAGCTGGTAGCGATCTGCAACGTGGCCATTAAATCCTACACACTGCTCCTTTAAGTTTGTCAGGCCAACCGCTACAAACTCAACACCGCATACACAATAATGAGGACGTCCTGCATAAAAGCACTTTCACTACAGTAATGTCTGTACGCATTTCGTAGGTGCTGGCTGGCAGACCTTGTTACCTTTGTAAAGAGACACGCTACCTGCCCCCCCCCCCCCCTCTGCCCGTTTTCATTCTATAGGCTAAGCTAAGCTAAAAGGCTGCTGACTCGTTGATGTGAGAATGGTGCTAATTGATTAATATTATTAATTATTTATTGTATTATTATTAATATACAATAAATGGCTTTTTTTGTATTGTCACTTATGTTCTATTTAATGTAATGTTCATTTTGTCCTTGAAATCATTCATTATGACATTAAATGTCACAGTCATGCGACTTGATATAGTCTTTCCCTTGATTGGCTGCCCTTTTATAATTCCACTTGGCTTAACACAAACCAGTGTTTGGGATTTAGGGCAGCAATAGATGGATTAGAACATACGGAGAGAAAACTAACAGAGAGAGAGCGAGAGAGAGACAAGCCTCATATCCAGAGTGCCTTTGAGGTGGTGTTTCACGTAATTAATCTGCCGAGCTTCACTAGACTCATGCCGTATTTCACGACGACACTAATAATGCTTAATTATATGATGTTGTAAAACCTTAGTTGGTGTTTAAACATGTAATTTAGATGGAGTAATGGTGCATATAATGTATTTTACTTTTAATCACTGGGTTTTTTCGTGAGGAACTGAAGAAGCGAGGCTTTGCATGTCAATAAAGCCACTTGATTAGGCAGTGCGGTTGTTGTTGCTGTTGTTGTTGTTTTTCTGTACAGATACTGTTTACTCTGAGCTCTGCCTCCCAAAATCCCCCCCCCCCACCACCACCACCACCCCGCCCTCCGCTCCGTTCCTGGAGACAACTCAAAGACCCCCTGCTGGCAGCACAGCAGAGCAGCTTTATCTGGGTTCTTCGCTCTCCCGTCTTTTCCACAAGCCTCTTCTCATTGTGTCACCCCAATATGTCAGCCACAAGCTGCAAGTCACAGTCACAAACTGCATCTCAGGGATGAGAGAGCCATTCATTAGAGCATCACCATCAGCTCTCCCAACAAAGGTTCACTGTTTCATGTCCCATCGCTCCACATGCATGTAAATTAATACGAATAAAGAGGCAAGAGAGTGGATGTTCTGCTGACAACAGTTAAGGGAATTTATGTGCAGAGCAACAGAGATAATTTTCAAAGGGGTACTTTGAGGGATAAAAACAGTGTGCTTGCACAGCTCGGTGTAACATGTTCCCCATAGCTGCTTTAAATTAGTACAATATGTGCACGAACAGTAAGAAGAGCTGGAATGAGCCAGTGAATCACACAGACTTGTGTTTTCAATGTCACCTTATTTTTACATTTTCAAATTAAAGCCGGTTTAAATCTTTGTTTCTCAGATGAAATCACAAGCCGGCTGCTCTGTTGGGGAGTTTGTCCCCTTCGGTCACTTTAGAGGGTGCATGAAAGTTTGTCTTTGATGAAAGTGCAGGAGTAACAAAGATTACAGAACACCAAAGGCTGGAGAGTCCAGGGAACCTGATCACAAGCATAGTTGGAGGTAGCTTTGAAGGCAAATGTAAAATCATTGTAATTTATATCCTAATGAACTGCTAATTGGGCTTTAGTCAAGATTTTTGCTGATGGCAAACCTGGTTGTGAGGAGAACATTTAGTGCTACGATATGGTTTTATACAGTAATGATTATGTTTTACATTTGGTACAAATACAAAATCACCACGACTCCCTTTCTGAACAGAAACTACACATGGAACTAATCTCGTTTTTGAGAGAAGATGTTTGTAGATCTGTATCTGGGTCAATTACTTATCATAAAATAAACTGATGTTGTGCTTTTTATTTCCTGATTTTATTTAAAATTTTTTTCAACTTGTCTCTCGTCTCTCTGTCCTTGTGTCTTCCCACCTGTGTGATTGTGCGCCCCACCATGACTGTAATATATTGTAATGTTGGTCATGCAGAGTTTTGCGTCTTAATTTAAATGACGCCATCTGTGGAAAATGTGGACGTCCGTCTTCTCCCTCGTGTCTTCATGTCTTCACGTCTTCGCCCTTCCGGCATTCCACTACCCGCCTGTTAGCTTGCTAAACTGTTAGCCTCTGTGGCTTCTTGACTCCGTCCATGTTGCAGTTGCTTGGCAGCGTTTTTTTTCACGACTTAACGACTTGAACGACAAGCATGCGGTGAGCAAGACTTGCTGTGTTGTAACCACAAGCATTAGTCTGCGTTCCCGCTACCTTCTGTGCCAGTTCCTTGTAGTACTTGTGCTCTTTGTACCGGCCGTTTCCTTTGGATTCCCAAAGAAAGTCTTCTCGTATTTTGGTCTCCATCCGTTTGCTGTCGCCTCATGTTTACCTTCGGCTGTTTACTGGATTTAGTTATTCCGATCATCCCTCGGTGTCTTTGTCTGTTTTGGTACACCAGCTCTGCCCAGTAAAGACTGAAAACTTTTACTAGTGCATCATTGATTCGTGCTTGCGAGTCCTGCCAGCTTTGACTGAATTGTTAAAGGTACTGCATTGAGTGAAAGTGGGATTTCAAAGTATTTCTGATATCTTGGGGAGGCAGAAAGTTTTCTTTACCCGATGACTTTTGCTTTGCAGGAATGCTGAGCCAGAACAAGCTAAATATGACTATTTAAATTTAAGAGTAAGGAAGCTTTTTTTTTTTTTTTTTTAATATTTATTCACCACGTTGCAATTTTTTATGTTGTGTGCCTTGATAAATGTGTGAAATAGGAGTAAAGTACCTGGTCAGTTTTTCCACATCACAAAAGGCTCTAAACTTGAATGACTTGCTGAACCAGCTTCCCATCGCGGAACATTTAAGCGTTGTGTTAAATTATGAGTTTGCCGCATGAAGTCGACCGTATGAGTTGTGTTTACTGCCTAAGAATGAAACATCTTCCTCTCATGAGCCGGAGACAGAATAAAATACCGTGCTCTCCCTGAATGAAACTGGTTTGCTGAGTCATTTAAAAAGAATTAAACGTATATCACCAGCTCGTCCATCCCTCTCTCTCAACCTCCATCACATTTCTGTCTGTGTATTTTTCCTAGATTTTTATGAGAAGTTTTATTGCCCTACAGGAGTCCAGTCACACTCTTCTGCTTTATTGTTTTCACATCTCTCTCCCCGGAAACCTGAGAGAATGAATTTTACTCGTGTAAGCAAAATACTGTCACTGCGGTAATCCGGTAAGAAAGATTATTTATTTCATTCCTCTCCGGCGGTATTGATCTGTGGAGCTATCTGAGCCCTGTGGTGAGACTGTATTCCACGCAGAGACCACGCAGGCAGGTAACGGGACGACTGCAGCGTGAGACATGTCAGCCATCCTGTCATCCAATGAACCCCCTACTCTGTGAGCACAGTGAAACAGATTTAAATGCATTATTTCCTGTTATGGATGTTTTTACTCATGAATTTATATAATAGACTTCAGGATTTTAGAAATGTAATTCTTTGTTTTCTTACCATGATGGATTGATAGATTCCGCACTACAGTGTTGGCTGATTCAGTGTGTTAAAGAGGTATTGACGTATTCTCTTGGTTGACCAGGATGCAGGCCCAAAAGAAAGACTCACTATTTTGCGCACAAAAGTGCATTCACTCTGACAAGTCAGGAAACACGCAGTGCTCTACAAGTACCGGGATGAGGAACTCAAAAGAGGTGCAGAAATTGAGTGTGAAATGCAGCACATTTTCTGTCCTGAGTCTTGGCTACGTAGAGGAAAGGACGGGACCACAGTTGTAAAGTATTTCCAAATTTGGGTGTCTGAGAAAGCTGCTGCTGTTGCAGAAAAAGTGTTTATTTTTTTTTTACAAAGGACCACCATACTGCTGTTGGACAGACAATATCAATACGTTTATTGTACGTAATGAGAGTGGTATTGAGATTCTCATCTAATTCTTAAAAACCCATCGGACGGAAAGAAGACGGTCTCACAGCTGAAAAAAAAAAGGCCTATTTTTCATTTCAGAGATGCTGCAACTGGTTTTTCCATGTCACAACGATCTGATACGTACACTTCTTACACTGATGCTATACAGGGTATAATACTGAAAAGGTTGAAATCCAATAAATCCAGTGTAAAGTTAGTTATGTAAAGTTCGTTAACTGATGCTGGAGGGATGGATGAAAGTGGCAGTTGTTCAAAGGACACGGACCATTGTCACCTTAAAAAAAAAGTCCGAAATGTGAATCCATGATCAGAGACGACGTGTCCTCGACAGAAAGAGCGGCGAGATGAGAGCTCAGAGCGAAAATAAAATCAAAGACTGGAGCTGCGCTTTTAGACTCACAATTTAAACAGTAAGACACCGATGTATGAAAGAGCTCAGGAGTTGTGTATATGAACGTTGAAATAATTTGTTGTAACAGCTTTGCTGCAGCAGGAGATAACATCTCAAAGAAAAAATGAGCATTTGGTTCAGAGGAAAGCGAATAGGACATCAAAACCAGCCTTCTGTAACTTACAGATTGCATAGATAATTTTAAAATGTGAGCGTATCAAAATTTGAAAAATAAGCACCAGCGGCAGGGTAACATTTAAAATGTGTTTGAACACAAGAGCAAGACCTCCTACGTGGCGACTGGTCCTGGAGAAGCTGATAAATAGAGCTTGTAATCAGGAGGCTCAGTTGGATGTGTTCGTCACTCCACAGCTTCCTTTCAGTCGAGAGGAGAAAAAAGAGCATGTGAAGGCGTATCGACAGAAACCTTTTGAAACAGAGGAATATGAAGGATCGGGTGGGGTGGGGGGGGTGGGGGGGGTTGCCTGTTGATATCACAGGTGCAGCAGAGAGAGGCCCGTGCAGTCAAAACGTTATATAAGAGTATGAACTTCGGTTAAACATACGATGACAGTAAGAACCCGCTGATTGCCGCGCAAACGTGCTTCTGACATGATGCATTCATGCCATCATTTTGTTTCCCAACTCTCGTATGCAGTATGCCACTCAAAAAGTACACTACATGGATGAAAGTATGTGGACGCCAAGCAGCAACCGACACGTCACCCAATGGTTTGTTAACGGCCGTTATGAAGCCTCATGTCCGGTTTTTGGCCGCCGCTAGTCCCGCCCACCGATAGCTGTGAACCTCACTCCACCACAGGCCTGTCAATCAAACAGACCCCCCCCCAAAAAAAAAAAAAAAAAACACGGCTTTATGAAGCTTATTTTCTTCAGCATTATTTTCAGATGGACGGCCAGAAAACTAAGAAGGAGCGACTTTAGCTAGCAAAACCGAGATAACTCGTGGAGAAATTTTATTGACTGAGAATTTTTTGAGTCTATGGAGCTGGAGTGTTTTTGGAGCCAACCTCTAGTGGCACTCGGTGGTATTGCGTCTTAAGGCGCTTCTGCATCGGCCTCATTTTTCACACTTGGTAGCTACGTCCACTTTTATATACAGACGATGGTGGACACCCAAACGTTTTTTCCATTGTTGAACATCCCCTTGTGAAACCATTGGCAACAATCTGCTCCCCTAACAGCCTCCTTCAGGTTTCAAGATTTCCACAAGATTTCAGAGCCGGCTCCAGGGATTTTCTCCCATTCAGCTACAAAGAGCATGAGCAAGGTTGAGCACTTATGTTGGGTGATAAGGTCTGGCTCGCTATCAGCGCTCCAGCTCATCCCAAATGTGTTGTAGGGCGTTGAGGTCAGGGCTCTTTGCAGGCCAGTCAGGTTCTTCTTCACCAAGATCTGAAAACTTTTTTTTCGAAACTGTAGGCACTCTGCGTTGTGTGCGGGAACGCTGTCATGTTGGAACAAGAAAGGGGACATCTCAAATTGTTGGAGGCACATAATTGTGACAGTATTGTATGCTGTGGTTTCTTAAGATTTCCCTTAATTGGAGCTAGACCAAACCATATAAAGCAGACGTACCTTTGGCCATGTAAAGTAACAATATTGAATGAAATGTGCATTAGTCAAAATAAATTATTAAGAATTCAGATTGTGACAACTAAACAACATTCAAAAGTGAAAGAAGTTTCAAATGCTACTGTATATGTAGAGGGTTTAAAAACAAAAAAAACAAAACAAAAAAAAAAAGGACCCACACAAGAAAAACAACGTGTATGCATTTTTTTCTACAAGCCAATATGGTGTCGTTCACTAAATGTAGTCCTTCTGATCAGTGTTGCGGTGGTCCATCTGAAAATAATTTCATCATGATTTAGATATTAGGCCTGAAAGAGCTGTGTGTTTTTCAGTGCGCCTGGTTTGATTGACGTGCCCGGGGTGCGGTCAGGTTTCAGGTATAAGTGGGCGGAGCATGGTGTCCTTGGGTTGTTGGTCAGATCAAGTCAGAGCCATCGCTTGGTCCCCCAACTTTTCTAAATTTGGTCATTTCTGGCTCCAAGATAGCAAGATGGCGACGGCCAAAATGGCTTACCCGAAGCTTTACAAAGGCAGTACACAAACCAAAGAGGGACGTCACCGTTGGTTTTTTTGCTTGACAGGGAAAAACTGAAGAAAATAAGTCAGATTGTGTTGGGTTTTTTTCTATTGCATATTTTTAAACAAATTATTGCCATTATATAGACTATGATCACAAAAGTTGTTTGTTCAGGGTTAGACCAGAAACGTTGAATAATCTGGAATCATCTACCTTGTTAAAGACGGAGAGTGAGAGCCCCCTGATGATAGCTGCTCGGCACAACGCCACCGGGGAGGTTTTACAGCTCATGACATGAATTCTGATGACTGTGGATCACAATGAGACATCCTCTGTGTGTTTTTTTTTTTGTATTATTCATGAATACAGCAAGTGATGAGGGAGCAACGGTAAAAGAGTTGAACAGCCCCAGGCCAAGGGCGAGGGCCAGTGAATAATTGAAAAAGTCCTACCAGGCATGAGTCAGGCGATTTCTTCCTCTGGGATCAAACGCTGCCTGATGGTGTGTTCAGTTCACGTGACACCGGGGGCCCATTTGGGATGCAGATTGTCACAGGTGTGTGTTGACTTTCTTTGAGAACAGTATGTGGGTTAAAGGAAAGGTTCACATTTTTTTCAAGATTCTTGAAAAACAATATTCACATAATTGAAGAAATCTCTTCTTTGCTCAGATTTTCTGGAAGTGATGGAGACAAAGTGGATGGTTTTCCTTCTGTGGTCCAGAATATGTGCTGAGGTACAGCTGAAGATAATGTGCTGGTTGAGTACTGCTGGCATAAAATGAACAAATGCATCTTTCGTACGGACTCCTTTTCAAATTTGGTAAAGTACAGTAGCAGGCCTGCTTTCACAAAAAGCTCTTGCCTCCTGCTGCCTTTTAAAAGTGAAGCATTCCAGCCTTAAATTGTATTAAAAAATCTCCCTGAGGTATTGTGTGCCAAAGCGTAGCTTGCTTTTAGAAAGCTGCATGGTGACTGACATGTTTTCCCCTCTGGGCTTCAGTAGATGTATGTACTCACAAACCCATGTACACATCTCGACTTGGCTGCTTCTAATACCTGCTCTTTGTACACGCTGGCAGCCCTTGACACTTCCCATACATGCCAAGACGCTGCCCTGAAGAATACCAAAGAAACCGCTTGGGGGCTTTAGGATTCGTCAGATCTGCTCATGGCAGTAGATTCGGTTCTTGTTAGCCTGTTGCGAATGTGAATTTTGGTGTGGTGTGTTGTTTGCTGTAAAAATATAACAGAAGATAAGTGAGTAAGCAACGTGAAATATTGAATGATTTCATATTACCTTATATTGGCTTCCCCTAAATGTTACGCAGGATTTATGGCCTATTGAAAATTATTGTCAACTTTCTGAAACGTACACGCCACGCTCTTATGATGAAATGGCTTTAAATTTCATGAGTGAGATTGTTTAGATTATTCATATTCACAAATTTACTAACATTATCCACAGAATTTGAAGAAATAGTTTGATGTTATGTCAAAGACTTCACTGCTGTGGCTATTTTCCTTTTTCTGTGCTAAAACTGTAGGTTTAACCAAAAACCTTTTTTTTTTTTTTTTTTTTTTAACTGATCCACGACTCGGTCTTTACAATCAAATCTTGAAAAAGAAAAGCCAACTCCTAACTAATGTCAAGGCAAGAACACCCAAAAGTTGACCAAACTGCTGAGAGTCAGACTGAAGGCAGACAAGATGTTAAATTGACCCGCTATCACTTCTGAAGGTGAGAATTTCAAATATTTCACCTTTAAAAAGGGATGGACTGCAGAAACAGTGTCAGTAACCAAAAACTCTCCAGGTTTCATAAATGCATGCCAGTGTTTTGTATTAAACATGAACCTATCCTTCAACAGTAAGTGCCTCCAGCAGCCAGTGTTTACATGGAGCTCTCGTAAGAATAAATGACCTTGGTAAACATGACGTGAGTGTGAAAACGTCAATGATAATCTCTTTGTGCTGGTGTGTGCATGTGCAAGCAGATGCACACATATGCCATGCCACGTCATTCAAATGGGTCATAAATCAGCGCTGACCTGGGTTTAATTGCCCCCCAAGTAGCCGTTTCATTGTTTTAAATGCCTCTCCACCCTGCCATGGCAGCACAATAACTTCTTGCAGCGAGGTTTTTAAGGCAACCCAGTAACAAATGCCGCTGGTGGTGCTGGAATTGCTTTCTTGAGACAAGCTGAACAACCAAGCATGGCATTATGCTTCTTCACAGAATCGATCCGCCGGAAAGGATGCTACTCGAATTAGGCCTCTTGCTCAGAGAGTGTTTCTAAGCACTAAAATGGTCCGATGTTTATTCATCGGCCTGGGCTGTTTATCTGGGGGATAGGAATCAATGGATGAAAGAAAATGGGTCCATTTCAAAGAATACTCTTAATTTTCTTAATTTGCTTATCTAGTCAAGCAAATGCAAAGCAATCAAAAAAATCCTTTAAACTATTATTTCATCACCACACCTCATTTACTCCTTGTTAGACCTCAGTAAATATTGGCACAAACACAAACATACATCATTAAAACCAAACTGCACAATCTTAGACATTGTAACACAATTTTACATTTCATCAATTCCTCCTTTGTCTCATACTTTATTTAAAAAAAAAAATGCCTGTTGTAAAAACACACATTAGGTAAGATAAGGGGGGGGGGGAATCTCAATTATAAAACATGATACTGATAACATTTTAAAAATAAAAATAATACACATTTTAGAAAACAGGGATAGAATTTTCCACGAGTATGCTGTTCAGGTTTGTTTGTACATATGTAAGAAAAGAGAAAAGCAGGAGAGAACTGATTTCCTTTGAAAATTCCGGTCGTTTTAAAGCTGCTTTGCAGGATTGTGTAAGATGTTGCTCGTTGTGGTGAACTCAGAGAAAATGGTGACTCACCTGACTATAGTTTCCCGCAGCTCTACAGAGCTTTTCAGCCTCCTTTTGATTCACTCTCACCACCCTCTTTATATCTTAGCTCTCCGAACAGCAGGCAGTGAGCAGTTACCTGCTAAAGAGCCAGATATCTTTACTCGGAAGTTGGTGGACGCTCGTAGAGCTCAGAGATTTTAATATTGGACTCACTGTAGACTAAAACTATCTCTTTGTTGACAAAAACATGGCGTTAGGTGACAAAAAAAACAGTTCTAGTTCCAGTTTCTCATCAGTATCCACGAAGAAAGTCACCAGCACACAAAACATTTGTGCACAGAAACTCTCACGGCAATCTCAGTCAGCCTTGGCGACGGTATCCAGCAAAAATTCATTGCAGCAGAATGACTCTGTTAGCGTCGCGAGGTAATTTACGCAAAGGCCTCGCCAGTTGGCAGCTCAGTTTCTGGATGGGCCCAACCGGCCGTATCCTCTTGCACAGCTAATGCAGCCGCAGCATCTGCAATGCAAAATGTATCCTCAGCACTGTTATTTCTGGATGACGTTTTGGCTGTTGGAAACGTAGCTAGTTGAAGTACAAGCACAGAGCAAAGGGTTTTGTGTTTTTAATGGCAACCTGAGCAGCTCCCGGCAACCCAGAACGCTTAGTTAGCTCATAGATATTCTGAATAGCAACTACGTTACATATCAAATGGCAGAGCTGATGCTGGAACAGATTCTGCAGCTACTTCCCAGAGACACATTAAATTTTCATTCGAATTTACTGACGAAATCATTGCTTTAATCGACTACATTTACCACCAACACTGATTGGCCAATGCCCTTTAACTAAAGTGCTTTTGTTGCTAAGCCCAACTACGTGCGGGATTGAGGATTCAAAAGGTCAGCACATTATATCAATGCCAAACTCCTGTATAACTCCTGTGTCGACCAAGAATGCAGCAATTTGATCCTTGGGAAAAAAACAAAACATTATTGAACGTAATTATGTTACATTTCCTTTAAAGCGGAAGCAACCAAAGAAATTATTATTATCATAATTAACAGGTTGCTCGAAAGGTGAAAGTAAGTCATCGTTGCATTCATGACCTCGTTCTCTTCTCCCCAAGTGCCCGAATAATGTAGGTTTCTTTGTAGCTTATTTCATCAGAGTCTAAAAATTAATGGTATCACGGTCACGTTTTCTGCACAGACGCTCCAGCAGAGAGGAAGCGCGTGAGCAGCCGAAAACGAACTCAGGTCTGAGGTCAGATATTTCGGTGGAAGTGCTGCAGCAGCTTTCTGAAGCCAGACCCCCTGGTGCGAATTTTCTCTCTGCCAGCCTCCAGCAGCTCGCAGAGATGAGCTGTCTGGGAAGAGAGGCCAGCGCTGTGCTTCTCGTCTCATCTCTTCCTAATCTGGCAACACCCCTCCCATCCCCTCCCCGCCCCCGTCCCCCGTCCATCCTCTACCACCACTACCACCACCCCACCCCGCTCAGTGACACTTAGCGCCGGACACTCTTTCCAATATATTCCACATCCTATTTCACTTCCCACTAATTGGAAACCTGGAGTCTCTCTGTGTTTCTCTCTGTTCATGATTTACATTTCCTTTGTTCTCCCTCTCCCCTCAGTGTCTGCTGTCTCCTCTTTCTCTATCATCTCAATGTGGGAGACAGACAGTAAACTAACCCCTCAGTCTTCTGCGTTGCACAGAAATGAGAGTCTAACCTGTGAAACCGAGCGGGCCCTTTTATATTGGTTCATCTACATGCAAGAGAGACTGGGGGGCTTTATTGAAACAGATGACCTCGGATTTATGTCTCATACATCATTATCACAAAGACAATCACACACGCACGCACGCACGCACACACACACACACACACACACACACACACACACACACTCTTTATCTCGGCCTTCATTTCTCTTTTTCCCCTGGTCTCTCTCACACACACAGAGTGGAGGAAGGACAATGTGCCATGAGGGTTTTAGTCTGGGGACTGCCGGTTGTGCACTTAGACTAACAACAATTGCCTGATGTGCAGTAGAGACCGTACGGAGAGTCCCGGGGAAATCCATCAAAATGCAGCGCACCCGGTGGGCCTGTAATGAACTGATGCTTTCTCAGCTCCTGTACTGCATATCACATCAGTGTCTGGAACAGTGTATTAGTCACGGCCAATAAAGGCCTAATCCAGGCTTGTGTGTATATTCAGGAATTGGTGGTGCAAAAACTCCATTCAGATCTGGAAACGGTCTCTTCTTTTTTTTTTTTTTTGCTGGGTTTAATTTAGTCTTGGTCTGCTGCGTCTTTGAATTTACACAAAAGACCCGCCTGCGGTTTATGTTAAAGATCTGTTTCTATAGCGGTCTCCTCTCTAATCTGAAAACCTTAAAGCTTCACAGGAAGATTTTAGTTTACCGATCAAAATGTAAACACAGAACTGTTATAAATGTCTAAATATTTAAACTGACCAAGCTGAAATCTATGTTAAAAAGACCAGCTCATAATATTTTCCCTACAGCACAGTTACTGATTAACAACCTTTGAATTCGGTGTCAGATGTCTCAGATGATCAAAGAAAGTTGGATTCACTACTGTTTATACCTAACGTTACATTAAAGCTGAATCTTTTACTATTTTACCTGTTTTAATATTGTATAGGGTATTTGAGGTTCTTGATTCAGTTTAAGTAGTTACGGTTCATCTTGCTCTTAGCTTTAGTAACTTGAATTATTCTTTTCATTTTTTCATTCACATTTTATATTTTTAAACCTTGCTTGCATGCTTTTGTGACTATTAAATATAAAGGTCCATCTCTTTGGGACTGCTTGAAATCAACAGTGGAACCAAATTGGTTTCATATATTCAATAAAAAAAAATATTTCACTGGTCCTGAAAGTGTGAATTCCTAAACAACAAAATAGTTTGTCACCTGTGTTAAATGACAACAAATGTTGCCATTGTCTTCCAAAAACGAGAGGGCCACGAGGAGTTTACTCCAAGAAGCCTCTGGCTCTATAGACTCCCATTCACTTTTGCCAAAAAAATATAAAGTCAATAAATTCTTTGTCGTAATGGTGTCATTTGCTAAAGTCACTCCTTGTTATTCGTTTTCTGGCAGTCAAACTGAAAATAATCCCATCGTTAACTAGATATTAGGCATCAAAAGGCGGTAATTTTGGGTGGCGTGTCTGTTTGATTGACAGGCCTGTGGTGCAGTCAAATTTCACCTCTCGGTGGGTGGAAGTCTCCGGGTTCCTAATCAGATAGAATCAGATTTGTTGCTCCCTCCTCCTAAATATGGCCTTCTGGCTCCAAAATAGCAAGATGGCGACGGCCGAAATAACTCGAGGCTTCAGAATGCCTTTCTTTGAAGATTTTCCAATGTGGCACATTATTTTAAGGGTCCCTCCTGCACTACGATGACCAAAGTGGATGTTTAATTTGTTGTGTTTCATTTCTGTTACATCAAATTTGGCAGAATTGCAGTAGAATCTTTTTGGAGAACAGGTCCAATAACATCAATGTCACTGACTCATTGTTTGAAGGCTGTTGCTCTCTCTCTAATTTACAAGTTAATTTTCCAAAGTGTGTCTGGTCCATAGAGCCCGAGGCTGTTTATTTTGGACCAACATTTGGAGGCTGTTACTGGCTGAATTTGGAAATTATTTTTCAGGTGGAAATATAAAAAATAACCTTGGTCACTTGAGCAGGGAAAACTTGTGGTCATGATTAAACAATGTCGTCCACCTTTCTATTACCACAGGAGGTTGCTAAGGGCAAAGATTGTTATGAGCATTTAAACAAACTACTGATTCTGCAGGGTTTGTTTTTTTTTCATTTTCCTGGTGATAACGCGCTCCCCTGACTGTGCGGTACAGCATGATTTATTAATTTCTTTACTGTTAGCTAAAGGGCAAACAGACAGCGTCTTAAGATGCACTTCTTAGACTGTTTTCATCTTATCTGTCTGATGTTTATGAATACACTTAATTTCAGAGATTTGTATTGGGGAGGACAATGTATATGGTCTTTAGCTCCTTTCCTCAACGCGTATGATATATCCATTGGGTTTTCTTATTAAATTTCTTTCAGTGTTATGTTTTAAATACATCAAGAATTACAACCTTTTCTGTTAACTGCTGCTTGCAATTTTTGTGGGTAAAACTGACAAGAAAAAAAAATTCACAAGCAGCTTTCTTTGAAAAAATATTTAAATACACACAGGTTGCAGCTACCTCACAGTAATCATACGTTAGAGTTGTGCATTGTGTTGCAGCTGACCTCTAAATCACACTCACCTTTTCGACAGTCAGTACTGGTTTGGCAGGAAGTTTTGCGGATTAATTTTCTCTTCATGACAGCCCATTTTAGGATTACCTGGAGGGGTATTGTGTTGCCATGGACAAGTAACCTCCTTTACTAATCTGTCAATGGGTTTCTATTTGGGATATAATTATCTGGTTAAGCTGTCAGTCAAAATCTTGTCAGACATCAGGATGCCCTTAAGCTAAGAGAACCCAATATTCCCTTGGCCGAACTGAAAAAAAAAAAAAAAAAAAATCACATGAAATTAAGCTTGTGGGAAGCTCAGTGATATTGTGTTTCAGACGCTGCTTAAAGAAAACACTAGAATGAGGGAAAAACTGAGTTACAGCTCCATTATTTGTATATGTTTTCATGTAATTGGGGCCAAATGTTGAAACACTAAATGGGTAAATGTGTTTTAAAAGCATACATTTCTAATTAAGAAGAAAAAATAAGCCTGTCATGAGATGTTTACCTTCAAAATACTAGAATTTTAAAGGAATAATTTTTGTTGGGGGTATGCTGATGATGATAATGTCAGAGCAGAAAGGATTATGCATGGTCACAGAATGAAATATCAAGGCATTAAAACTTTGCTAATCCTCTAATGTCACACTGTATGTTTCTACGTGATGGTGGAGGAGGACGGTTAAAATGAAATGGCTTCCCTTTTCTTGAAAAACTTCACGGCAGTCGAATAATATTCCAATGACGTGAATCCAAACCTCTCTGTTACAGGCAAAGAAAATTAATGAGCCATCGTGAGAGTCAAGCGCATCAGATGAGTCAAACGCAACAGTGTTCTTTTCATTTCATCATTTCTCCCTTCCAGTGATTTTCCTCTGAAACTGACACTCGATTTGAGAAATACAATTTAAAATTCACGCAGACATAATGATCAGTGTGAAGGTCCGGTAGCTGCTGGCCAAAGAGAGACTGTGAAGCGTGATAATTCATTGTTAAATGGACACATGGCCGAATCCACATGTGTCCAGGATCCTCGGGTACCTGCGGAGCATTAGTGCCGGGGGACGGGGGGGTTCAGTGATGCTGGATAGAGAGGTGATGACACCTGGCAGTGGGACGCAAGGACGCAGCGGCTGCTGCACACACATAAATATACACACACCCTCATGGCAGGTTGTTAAGGGCTTTGAGGGACGTGGGGCGGGTGGGGGGGGGGGGCAGATGGGGGACGACATGCCTGGTGTCTACAGGGACAGCTGGGGACGTTCCACCTCCTCCCTCCCCCGCCGCCCACCACCACCACTCACCGCCTCACACCTGTTACACATCATGTCCGCTACAGCACACACAGCGTCTTGGGTGAACCCCAACACACCAACACGCACTCCGAGAACAAACACAGACCTAAAAACACAGGTTTCCACAAATAATCCTACATGAGGTGACACGCAGTGTTTACTCATTATTACAGATTTATTAAAGTAAAAATGATTTTTTTTTTTTTTCTGGCTTTAAATAGAGTTCTTGCATTTTATTCACTTGGCACTGAGAGTGAAAAAGGATTATCAGCGCATTAATTAAAAGATACAAAATGATTAGAAATCCTCCCGAACAGAGAAAGTCACTTCATTGGCTGTGCTATTCATCCAGAAAGCTTTTATCTCAGCATGAATTCACCACTGAATTATTCACTTTTCTCTGTTCTACTTGTTCTGTTTTTGCACAGTTTAAAAAAAAAATAATAAAATAACACTGTCCAATATTTCATATCTCAGAGTGCTTTCAAATTATTCATGAAAGAGAAATGGAAATGACTGTTATGTTATAGATGCCCCACAATTTGATTAGTATTTAATGCAACAAAGAAGTCTCAGTAGATAATGGTTAAAGACAAGTACTGATAGTATCCCTTCACGGGAAAAGTTCAACATTATAGGACATAGACTTGCAGTCCTGCAGAGAGTTGAATAAGAAAATTTAGACTAATCTTTGTGCTTGTACTGAGGAAGCTACAGGTAGCAGCCAGTTAGCTTAGCTCAGTTAGTGTGGCTCTCTGATGCAAAAAAATTCCATCAGATCCTTAAAAGCTCACTATGTGACACATCATATTTTATGTTTTCTGGAACAATATACAATATGTTACAAAAAATAGTGTGTAGCTTCCACAGAACAACTGATAAACTGATGACTACTGACTTTAGTAGCACTTAAAATGACACTTACTGATAGATTCCTGTTGTTCTGGGTTTTGTACCCTCATGGTTGAAATGCACTTATTGTAAAGTCGCTTTGGATAAAAGCGTCAGCTAAATGAAATGTAATGTAATGTAATGATGAGTCGCGACTAAATAACCTTCCTCGATAACTTCAAATTGAGGACGAGAGAGAGAACAGATTCGGAGATCCGGTATTAAAGAATCATTTGGTGGGCTAATTAATAGTTCATACATATCTGTAAATTTACATTTCTTTCATGAGCCCCTCCTGATTATCTCTGAATCAGCCTCTGAGCTGTACAAAACTATTACCGACTCATTAAATACTGAGTACATCCATATTTTTGTGCCCACTCAAGTCAAATATGTGATCATACTTACAAATACATTTCATAACCATCTGAACACATCAAGACTTTCAAAAAAATCTCGTAGCCAATATATTTAGGGCACTAGTACAATGACCACTATGAAGATAAGTCACTTTTGTTTTGAATTTAATTTAAAAAATGTTTTAATTACAAATGGAAGTAGCAGCTTAAATATTTTATTTGAATTGACTCTCTGAAAAAATGTCCATAATTATCAGAATATCCAAACTGGTACCACACCCGTCAGTCCACTAGAGGATATCTTGTCAGTGTCACCCAGGGGCAGCCAACCATGACGTCACCGTTGGTTTATGAGCGGTCTCGGTTTTGATATTTTAGCCGTCGCCATCTCGCAAGTTCGGAGCGGTTTGGAGCAGGAAGTGACCATATTTGGACCAGCTGGGAGGGAGCGAGCGGTGGATCGGACTCGACCTGTTTAGAAACCTGAGGATACTACATCCCACCCGCCAATAGTGGAAACCTGACTGCACCACAGACCTGTCAATCAAACAGATAAATAAACAGGCTTTCTGAGGCTTATTTTCTGATTACTGACAGGATTATTTTCAGATTGACCTCCAGAAAACTAATAAGAAGGAGCGACTTTTACTGACGACAACAAAATAACTTAAATAAATGTGACTTTGTATTTCATGAGAACTTGAATGGGAGTCTATGGAGCCGCAACTCCTAGCAGCCCTCAGTGGTGTATATATAGGCCCCACCTATATCAGAAACCTGACTGCTCTACAGGCCTGTCAATCAAACAGACACCCCCCAAAAAGCATGTCTAATAAAAAATAGAACTATTTTTAGATCAACTTCTAGAAAACTAATAAAGAGTGGTTATAGTGAATGACATCATAATGACTTTTTGGGGGAAAAAAAAGGTTTTGACTTTGCTTTGAATGCTACTTGTTCTGCTGGAAATCGGAGGCACAGCCCTGTTTACCTATAACTGGTTAACAATGGCTGCAGGTTGATTTACCTGAGCAAGTCCGTGATGGGTAGATCAGATCCACTTACTATCATCTTAATGCTGCTTCAGTGGACGGGATACAACTCGATGAAATCTGACCATTTGTACGACGGAGTTAACACAATGAACGTTACATATTTTCTTAAATTTGATTGATGACCTAGAAAAAGTGCAGAATCAGAAAAAAATAAATCTTCTTGTGTCTCTAAATCCTCAAACTTTCTGAGCATTTCCAGGTTTACATGAAAATGACAGCTTTTCAATGTTTTCTCAGACTTTCGGACCTCACTGTAGATTAACATTGACATCAATATGTCATATACAGTACAGTTAAACGAAAACGAACCACAGTTTGACAGCGCCTGTCTATTTTTGTATCTACTGACGAGTATCTACTGTGCGAGCTCTTTTCCAGCCTTTATGCTAAGTTAAGCTAACCAGCTGTTGGCTCCAGCTCAACATTTACTGCACAAACATGAGGGGTGTGACTCTTCTCGTTTAATTCTCAGCAAGAAAAGCCACAAAAAGCATATTTTCCAAAGTGTCAAATCCATTCCTGTAAAGATTAAATCATCCATGTGATGATTTTTAATAGATAATAAACATTTTTGCATAATTTAATTCTTAAAAATGCTATTTCTAATTATTTTTTAAATATACTCATGACGTGACTCAAGTCGTCCAGTCTCATTAACCTGATAAAGGCGTCGGTAAACGTAACATTTGACTTGATACTTTATCAACAAATAGGGAGGGAGGAATTTCAGGGTGCTTCCAGCCTTCAAAAGTTCTCTGAGTGATTCAGTTTGCCTCGTATTGACGGAGGAAAAGCAGCTCGCCCTTGAAAGCTGCCTTTCATTAGGGTCCAAGAGGCTCGTGTAAACATTAGTCAGGAAGCCAAACTAAAAGGTAGAGGGCAGTGATAGGTCAGGTCACAGAGAAGAGAGAGGTCAAGTGAGAGAAAGAGTCACGGCTTCCTCTGAGCTCTTTTGTTCTGTCTTAGATATCGATGCACACAATTAATGCTTTTCTTGACGTAGCGAAAGCAGAGAAGATTAAAGAATCTCCGTGCAGCATCAAACAAAGGAAAACAAATTATGCAAAGAACAAAATCGATAACCTGTCTGATTTTGTGAAGCTCACATCTCTTTGTTTCTGTTATCGCCTCAACAGTTGTCGTCACCTCTCTCTCCTCTGCGGTCCGTGAGCCGGAGCTCCGGTCCCAAACAGATGACCGCGTGGGCTTGTTTGCTGTAACGGTGTCAACAGTTATAACCATGTTTCCATTACCTTACATACCGCTGCAAAGGAAGTCCGATTTTTCCACAGCTGTCCGGGGTGAAGCCGGAGCAACAGACAAGTCCAAAGGAGGCCATCGAGTGCTGTAAATTATGGAGAAGTCTGAGAAGTTATTTTCATAAAACATAAGGCCAATGGCTTACTAATTTGGAATTTGGTACTGAGCCCTTAAAATATTTACAGCCTTTGTGAGACGAGAGTTGGATCTGTATTTTTTTCTATTTATACATACAGTAAAAGAATATACGTTATGCAGAAAGATTACAAATTTAAGTGCGCATAATGTTTTTAGGAAGTGTAGTAATAAAGTGAGAAATGTATCCAGCCTTAATTAACCTGAGGTGTATGTTTTTGGATGGTGGGAGGAGGTCAGAGTACCCGCAGAGAACTCACGTAGGCCCGGATTCGAACCTGTAACCTTATCGCTGCGAGGTGACAATGCTAACCACTGCACCACTACGCTGCATTTTTCCATACCAGTTTTATAAAATATATTTTAACAAAAAGAAAATCAAAATACACAATACGGTACAAATATTTTGTTTTCTTGCAGTTTAGAGGGGGGGAGTGTATCCCAGGTTGTTTTCTGTCGCTCCAATTCACATTTGTCCCCAAACGCCTCACATGCAATTTATTGCTAGATACTAGAATTTACCTGTGACCTAAACACCTCAAACGTTGACAATGAAGAGACACTACAATTCACAGATGTTCCCTAAACGCCTCACATGTAGGTAATCAGTAGATGCTACCTATGCAAAGAGAAGCCTACAGTCCCCAACAAAAACTGTGGCATCGTTTGAGACGTTCATATGTGGTTAAAATATTTGTTTAAAAAAAAGTGATTGTGATAGATGTGAGCTTTTTATATAATCGAATGCAGCTACATTGTAAATTAGCTGTTGACCAACACTAAGTTTGAAAAGCATGGAACACCGCGATAGCAAGAATACTAAACTGATGCCAAAATCATGAAATAATTACTCTGTTTTCCTGAGAAAAGGAAGATTTAAAAGAATTACACCCTCTGAACAACATTATCATGCATTTCACATTCATAAAAACATCTGCTCTTCCATGCAGTTGTGCTAAAAGAAAAAGACAGAAATACAGATAAATTGTAATATTTACTCCAAGGAGGAGTACAGTATGTTTCATAATTTATCATAGACTGCAGAGTGAAATCTGTGTTTCATATTCATGTGAATGCTGTGTGTTTCTGCGGCCGTCTCTTTCAGAGAAGATGCCCTTTCCTTTGCCACAGTGTCAAACTGATTCCCAGCAGACTCCGTCAGACTGAAGCTCTTCCAGTTAATGTTGCCAGCTGCCCCGAGGCGAGTTTAACCTGCGAGGAGAGATGCACCTGTACAACATTAAGCTGGGATTGCGGCGCTCAAGCTCACTAAATCTCTGTCCACTCAACAGGTATTAAACCCCAAGCAGTGAAGCGCCACACAGGGGGCTGCACACATCTCCTCCTCCCCGCTGATGAGCCGTTGCTTCCCCACGCTGCCTGGCAGTATTGTCAGTCGCCATGCAAGGAAAATGCTCGGTGCAGTTAGACAGCCTGCAGATTACTGCCGGGGCGGTGAGTATCACTGTTACGGGAATGGCCTGGAAACGCTTCACGTCTCTCAGCACTTCCGTTCCTTCATCATACATCAACCGAGCATGTTTTTAAATCTCCTTCCTCCTCACATGTAAACATTGCTCTGTTTGCGTGAACTGAGCAACATATTTAGGTTTCCCAGGCATGGCGTGATTGTGAGCTGGCCCAGTTTAATCTATCCAGCAGAGAACAATGTATACCCTGAGCGCTGAATGGTTTTGATTATGAAACAATCTGTTACTCACGTTGCCTGGTTCATGGCATAATAAAAAAAAAACCCTCTGCAAACATCCTGTCATATATCAAACAACCGTCAGAGTCTGCTTGGCCGCTCGCAGATGTCAAAATCGTTCTATCATCTTGTTTATCTGGAAATGTATCTCTGATTGACTCTAGTGGGTAAATTATGGGCACATATGTTTATTTTTATATTCGCAAGCTGGGATTGATTATATTGTTAAGCTTTTTTCATCCCTGAGGCAGTTTCAGGAACATGGCGGTGTAAGGCTGCAGCAGTGAAATACATTTTCCTCGTTGTTCTGGAGCCTTAAAGTTTCCTGTGAAGCCTCAAAAAAACTACTTCAAATTGCAGAAAACATTTCATTTCATTTTTGTTTATTCCGCTCATGGTAATGCACAAAATTCTCCAGAAAATGTACACAGAAAAGTCATTCACAATCAAAACACAACTCCTATTTACACATTCAATGACCCAGAAGCACCAGGGAGAAGAAACATTTCACTTATTTTTCCTGCCCTTTACTCACAACATTAACAACAGAAAAGATAGACGGTCTGTTCAATTACAGCTACTTAGAACCAGCACTTACAATAATATGATAATATAAAGAAGCAAGAGCCACTCACAATACTTAACAACACTCACAGTCAGTTAAGGAAACACCAGAGACTTCATATCAACTATTAATTTTTTCTTTATACATTTTCCTGAACTGAAAGACATTTTAAATCATTATGTAGTGAATTCCATAATTTGACACCATCATACTGATGCTTAAAATTAAATTTCCTTCTATGGTCTTCTTCCTCATTTCTTTTACATTTTCTAGTAACATCCTGCGTTTTGCCCTGTCCATATCTAATAATATTTGTAAATCAATTCTATAGTTTTCAAAAAGCCCCACCTTGAAACATCACACTGCACCGTATATTAACACATATTTCTTCTCTATATTCTTTTTGTCACTGATGTTTTCCCTCCTCTTTTTTTTTTTTTCTTGCTGTGCACCTTTCATCAGAGGAGAAACACTGTAGAGCCATCAGCTGGTTAGTAGATAGTGATTGATGGGGTGTGGTGATCATGATGAAAGGAGGTCAAAAGCACAAGGGTTACATTCCTCTCGTCAGTCTGTGGCTCTTTATCTCTAATCACCTTTCTTCCTATATGCACATGCACAGACACACACGTTGTGTAGGTTACTTTACTTGTCCTTTTTATGGCAGAAAATGGAAGTTGTATCTGTTCTCAAGAAGTCATCTGTTGACTGTAAATACAATTTGTAGGCAGTGCAAACGCACCCAAAGTGAATTGTTGATGACATTACAAAGGCCGTGCCATGACTTGTTAGATGAGGACTTACAAAATAAAAGAACAAATAAACAAGTGATAAAACCTTTTTTTTTTTTTAAGAACATGATGTGTTTATCATAGCCAGAAAAAGGCCCACAAGCAAGAAACCAGCTTTATTTTATTTAAGAGTCCAGATTCTCTACAAACATATCTGTTCCCACGTGTTTGAACACACAAAATCTCACAAAGACGAAATGGGAACAGAGCAAAGTGCCCATTCCCATGTGGTTCACATTTTTATGAACTGTCGCTGCCCTTGCTGCAGCTCATTACAGCACTTATAGTGGAGTGAAAAGGTTTGGAGAGGCAGCCAGCAACACCACCTCCCATACAGCCGTCCTGAGGGGCATTTCCTTTACCATGGCAAAGGCTTTGTAAATGCAGCCCAGCAGGTGTGTTGATGGAGCTGAAGAGTGTGTGTGCACAAGGGTTTGTGCTACATAGCAACGCTTGGAAAAAGGAATGGGAGGTCAGAAGAAAGGAAGAGGAAGGACAGAGCTGGAGGCGTACATGTTCTTTATAAATGCTGGTCCATGTACATTAAGGCAAGTATTCAGTGAGACTTTTATGATGCTGGTATGTTGAGCTGCTGAGAATTTGTTCAAACACACAAACAGCTTGCACGTAGAAAATCTCAACAATGAGCATCTCTATTTGGTATTTGTAAGCAGCATACCAACACGCTACATAGTTGTGAGCAGGGGAAAAGAACATTTCACAGGTTTATTATGTGTCAGGAGTAGAATGTCCTTTATGAAGCTTTTATGACTGGTCCTTAAACAGATAATGAATTATGTATAACACTGAAGGATATAACTATAATTATATTTATTGATAAATTATCACTCTTTATCGCACAGTTTTACACTGTATGAATGTGTTCAAATCTAACCATGACGCTTCATTCTTAACTATAAAAACCCTTTTTAACTCGAGGTCAACACATTGGTTTTTACTCTGAGCTTTCACCTGCATCTAAGCAGTAAACAGGTATTTACTGAAAAAAGGAGAAAGATATATCTTATCAATAAATATGATAAACACTATGATTACAACTGTGTCACATTAAACCAATGTCTCCCATGTGGAGTTATACGGCATACAAGAAGAAGAGCTGTTGACCAAAAAAATTCTTATATCTGCTTACAACTACAGGATGTAGTGGTTTAAGGTTTTATAAACCATTTCAAATTTTTGTATATACTGCCTATACATCAGGCTGTAAAATAAAGTATTAAAGATAAAATTGTATTGATCGTCGGGAGAGAAATTTTGTATCGCAGCAGTCCAGGAAACAGATGAATCAAAATATAGATAAACAGAAACAGAGTTAACAAATAAAGCATATAATGCAACAGTTTTCAGAATCAAAATCAACTTTAGTGGCCAGCTGTGTTTACACATACAAGGAATTTGACTCCAGTTGTAGCTCTCGATGTCCTTTCACAGAAACACATAAATCGACATACGTACAGCTCAAGTACACATATCCAGCTGCAGTTGTGCATATTACAAATGGTATAATGTTATTGCACAGGGTTGACACTACATGTCTGGTGGTAATTGTTCAACAGATTGATGACCTGGGGGTAACCGAGTTTTAATATTCATATTGAAAAAGTGTTGGCAATACAATATATTTAGACTATATATTTAGACATACATTATGTATGAATAATGAATAAATCAAGAATAATGTGAAACATAAAAATACCGCATGTCAACATGTGATATAATGCATATACATACATAAAGAACATATACAGATATATATCTGACATAATGTAGAAAATATGGTTTGTTATTCAGCCTTATTGATCAAACTGACATTAGGAGAAAAAGACTCTTAAAGATGTAAAAGTAATTTGATCTGACTTAATCATCAGCAGGTGTTTGGTTATAAAACAAATAACCAGAGGTAGCAGCATGAATAAAACTTGTGACGATGTATAGCTGAAGTAATTAGCTGATGAGCGATGATGGAGCTAATAGCGTCACAGAGGGGTGTTGATACTGCATTGTACTCACTGCTGTTAAGCCAAGGGAGCCAAATGCCTGATATCTTACATCAGTGTTTAGCGGCATAGGAAGACATCCATCTATTAGAAGCAGCCACCTGTTTACTGTCAAACTCAAAGAGAGAGGCCGCGCTGTTACAGGCTGCAGCGGGGAGTCCCTCAGGGCGCCGTTCTTGGACCTCTTCATTTCTGTCAGCTTACCGAAATGTTGCGAGCGGAAAAAGTGGACATTCTTGGAGGCTTTTTGTGAGCTCCATTTAGACCGCTCATTAATCATTTTCCGCTTATCACACAGAAGCCTCGGAGAGTGCCAGCGACCGAGTCGTCAGAAACGTATCTGCAGCTCGCACGGCTTCATAGGTTGCTGTCATTACGGCAGCGTGACGGAGTGAGGGCAGAAAAAAAGTGGAGCTACAGGAGAGTGGATCCAAAAAAAAATAATTAGCCAGAAATTAGGGGATAGTAAGCTGTTCACATGAATGATGGATGGACTTATAATGTGCTCGTAATGACCAGCTTATGAGCCAGCTGAAGGTTTGCATTCTCAAACTCAAATTGTTAGAATTGGATGAACAAAATCAGAAAAGAAATCCATTTAGAGCAAAGCAGATCATGATTTTATTCTCGAAAGCAAGAGAAAGACACCCTTTAAATGTGCTTGACTGTGAAACTCTTTATCAGTTTAAAGCAGATGTCGGCACCACTTATTGAAACTGTATTTCTGATGTGGATGTGTCAATCGTATCATTGATTAAGAGCCAGGTAATCCATCTGACGTGGAGATTATTGGATCAGTGCAGCACCTGCTCCGGGCTGATTCCTATGAATAAAATGGCAGTGTTAATCCGTACAGGAGGAGGCAGTCCTTCAAGCTGAAGCAAGGACAGGGAGCCCTGCTGCCGGGAGAAAGGCTGCCTGGCAGTCTATGAAAAGCCTGAGATATCGAGAGGGCTGCCTGAGCTGGAGCTGCTTCTTCTACGCTCATGTTGGTGGGTTTCTTTTGAAGAATTGAGGTTTTGGAAGTGGAAGTCGAAGGGGGCTGTGTGGCGTTCAGTAAGTCATACAGGGTAATTTAAACCAGATTTAGGTGAGCTGTGTTCAAGGTCATGGCAAATGGAGCTACGGGGAGGGTAGGGAGGGGGGGTAGAGTACAGGCCAGCAATGCAAGGCCTGGGAAAGGAAGTTCTCGTGATGAATTCACCATAGTTGTGGCTCTTGAAATACATAACAGCTTTCCCAGCCCTCAGTGTGTTGCTTTTACCATTTGGAGCAACATAATGAAAACTGCACACTGCTGCGACTGGTTGTTCAAGATATAAAGTAACCACGAGGGACAGTGGTTAAGTGTTTGTTTTACCACTTTAAATGGCTAAAGTAAACACCAGCCTTCATTAGTGCACAGCCGTTACTTCCAGCTATGTCATCCACAGTCAAATCTCGGGTTACTCTGCTACTGTCAAATGTCATGTTTTACAACCACTGGCTTTTGTTATGGGCCCTGTGGCTTCTATTCGACGGGCCTCACTGAGGAATGCGCCACAAGACCCTCCCTGCCCGGCGTACGTGTGCACTCACACACGGCTGCAGTGACACGTTGTGTAATGGAGACAGTTATATCAGGAGCAATGGTCTCTGGCAGCGCCGACACACCACTATGAGTGTATGTTGTTATTGGAAAAAGTAGAGAGCTGAGCGGGGTCATGGCTGCCGCGTAGCACCTCATCAGTCAGCCCGGCAGCCCAGAGGAGGAATTGTTTAAAGTTTGGCTCCGTGCCTCGTCTTGAGTTACGTCCAGATGGCTGACGAGACGTTGAGAGACAGGCTCTCGCTTGGTCAAGCTTCGGGTCCAGTCGCCGCTTCAGTTTTCGAAACGACCAGTCATTTCACATGACATCCTATAAGTTTGTCCTTAAGACCAGCTGAAAGCAGAAATACAGCTGCTCATGCTCATAAATTCACTGTACTGTTAGAGTTCACTGATCAAGGTCAGGGAAATGTGTTCTGGCTTATTTCATCAAAACGGCGTCGTATCGTGCTCCAGATGGCCTTCTAGACCACATGTGAAGTGGTTTCACCTGAGAAGCAATCAGACACATGGGCTCATAGGTACCTAGTCATTAAGAAACAAGCTGACATGTTGCTGCTCATATGTTATATCACTAAACATCCTCTGAATGCTTCCATATGCTTTTTTTTTTTTTTGATAACATGATGTGTTCACATGTCTAGTTTAACAAAACATGAGGTTTTCATTCAGAGAAAAAAAGAGAAGTAAATCGTGTGATACTCACTGTCTGTCAATGTCACATCACATGTTTAATTCAACGTGGACATTGGATATACGTAAGGCAACTGTAGAAATTCTGCTTCATGTTCGTGCATATTTTCTGTTTCCTCTGACATTATTCACTCTGATAAGCGATGGACTCATCTAAGCTATGAGTCTTCAAGATTCTACTCGAAGACTAACTTCAAGTCGAGTCTTTAACATAATTGTTAAAATGTATAAATGTATTTCACGTCGTAGATCAAAACTATAAAACCTTCATTTATATATTTTATTAACGATGGAGTAAATGACGGTCTGCAGCGTGAGATGGTTTGTTTTGTGCGTGTAAACCTAAAGAGCACAACCACCAAACTCTGCAGCTCTTTGGGGCTTTTTAGCGTCTTTATTTTGAACTAGCTGAAATTAGATGGTGAAGGAAGACAAACATTTTGCAGTTAAAGACTTGGATATTATTCTTAGCTGCCAATGGAGACAGACAGGGTTAATAGAGGACTTAGTGTTGGGCTTAAGCCCACTAGGTGGCCAGAGAAACAACCCTAAATGGATGCTAATGTTCCTTGTGTTTGCTAGATGCATAAATGCAAAACATCTTCATACAAAAACAACAGAGTTTAAACGACTTCCAAAATGACAGCATTTTCAGTGCCCTTTATGGGACCAACACATTTGCATATCTAAACAAGAATAGATCATTTACCAAAAGGTCACATGACCATTTGAGAGTACCAATGGCAGGTGTACCGGGGTTTCATTATATTGGTAACAATAAAAAGCGTGTGGTTAATATTGTGAATTGCAGTTTGGTTAGTTTTAGGCACCAAAACTTCTTAGGAAGGTTTCAGAAAAGTTCATGGTTATTGTTTAAAAAAAAAAATTGTGTTACACAAGTTACTTCAAAGATGTAAGTTAAAAAAGTTCAACGTTGACTTCTGTTTTCACACAGGACATGAACAGCAGTCTTCCCGCTCAAAGTCCAGTGTTTGATCCATCCGACCACGTCCAATCTCCTCTGTGGACAGACTTTGTACTACTTCGACTGACTTCCCCCTTTTCCTCCCGTTTATTTACTGCGGTCAATAGAGGTGAGCTGCATGCACAGACGACCTTCACTTTATTTTGTTTTACGGGAGGACGATCTGGTAAATAAGTGTTTGCACGCATGTTTCTAATGTATTTTATTTATTTTAGCATTTTATGCTTTCATAAAAGTGTGTGAGCAAGAACTGCATCTTCAACGGCATTCAAACAAAGGACGCTTTGTTCATGATTTGCATCTGATGAGAATTACATGAGATAATATGTGTAATTTGTGTTTTTCAGCTTGTTGTGCCATCTTCTGCCTTCAAGTGGCCAAGAATATTAAAGACAGTGAAGCTATAAGAAATAAGACAAAAAATGACTCGTAGGTTCTTTTAGCGTCTGGGCTGATTTTACCATACATTGTGATTTACTAGAACAATTTCTGGTATGATTTTGCTGTGTTGATTTAAATATGAAGTGTTTTAGTTTCCTTTTTCGAGTTCTCTTTTCGTATTTTTTGTGTGTTCTTTGCATTCTTTAGCTGTTTTTCCATTGTTTGTCTCTTTCATGTCGTTGTTAAATTAATTAAGGATGACAGGGCATATTACCTGCAGCTGTGCTTAATTAGAGGGCTCTTCTCTCAACTGCTAGGCTTTGGTCAGTGCCTGCTTTAACCACAGAGGAAGGCGGACAAAGAGCAACATAAAGGGACGGACTGAGCTGTCGGCCCATGAAACACAGTGGAGAGCTGTGCACAGAGATAAGAGGCCACGAGGAGCCAGCAGGTGGGAAGTGAGTCTGGGGAACCACGTGAAAATGATGATGTTGGAGACGATAAAGGTGTAGATAAAAATGAGGGGGAGGACTGTGACCTGGAATATGAGGCGGAGGAATCGTGTGCAAAAAGAGAGCAAGACAAACAGAATAAGGAGACAGTCAGAGGGAGAGACCAAATCAAAGACCCTTGCCCACTTTGAGTAGAATCACAGCAGAGCTCAGAGGGAAGATTTTTGAAAAGAAAAACCACATTAGAAGAGCAGCCTTGAGACAAGAGACGCCAGATGAAAGTGCAGGAAACATGGGACCAGTCTAGAAAGAGGAGTGCAATGGACCCCTGGACGACTGAGTTCAGAGCAGCTGTGATGCTACAGAAGAATTGTGTTTGTTTCATGTGGGAGTTGCTGTAATTACAAGAGCACATATACCATTCATGTCAACATCCAAGTCAAAGAAACTATAGGATTCTTCTGAAAGCTTCCATAGATGTGATGTGGTGCATAAAATGTGACAGAGGTGCCTGTAGAATAAACATTTAAAGCCTCATGTCATTACGGTCTGAGTAACTCAACACTAATGTACTGGATACAGAGTGCACAGTGTTTTTTACGCTCATGAAAACAGCTCTGTGGTAAACACAACTTGAGCTGTTGGATGACATGAAAACCCACAAGTCATAAACAAAGGAATCTCTGCCATCATTGCCTCCAATCCCACGGGACACAAAGGGGGTTTAAATGGAACTAAAACTTGTTCATGTGATGGACTCTTGCTTTGTACAAGCCTGCCCTTCATTACTGTATATATACATTGTTGTAAATTGTATATTGTTGTCCTATTTCACTCATGTACATCCGTGCTTGATGTAGTAGCGGTCTCCAACATGTCACTCACGAGCTGCCAGTAGCTCCGTACCCCTTACCCGAGTAGCTTGCTGAGGTTTCAATATAGTATAGTATAATAGTATATTTGGTAATCCATTTAGGCGTTTTTTAATTTATGTTTTTTTTTTTTTAACTTCTCCGAGAGAATGACTCTATCAACGCGATTGATTAACGAGTGGACGATCTCCCCTCGCTGCCTTCATCTGTGTCTGCTCTGCCCCGAGGGAGACACACAGAGATCAGAGGACAGAAACTAGCGTGACCATCAAAACCACCACCCGCAAAACTGGTGCTTATAAACTAGGTAAATAACATAAATAGAATATTTTTGTCCGGATCCTCAACAGCAGGGTGATATCTTTCAACCAAGCATCTGTCAGCGAGTGAATGAGAGATTGGAGTTAAATCGCTGGTCGGCTGAATACCCTCCAGTTTTACACAGGGTCCAGTGATGTCCAGTGATTGACCGAGACAGGGAACATCGTATGGCTACACATTGGTCGCACCACTAAAAATAAATGATCAACCTCAGAAAAAGCATGCATGCTGTTGAATTTGAGCTTTTCTGATACAAAATGTGTGTGCTGAGTACCAATTTGTTATTGTTCACATAAAAGAAGCTTAGTCAGCTGGTTTGGGTGGAGCTCAGCTATGTGAATAAATGTTAAACACGAGTACTTTTCTGGACACTTTCATTTTGTCAAAGTAACTCTCAGAAGAAAAAAGCTTGGAGACCCCTGTAGTACATACTGTATGTAGTATACATTTTGACGTAGTAAGCTAATGTCTGACCATGATGTGACTCTACTTAGTTGTAAGAGCACAAAAGCAATGACTCCATAAAAGGATAAAAGTTAACAGTATTTTTAGGAGTGCAGAATTTTATTCTTTTTTAAGAGTCATAACCAAGAATGAGTCTGACTAAGCTATAATTTTCTAATAGCATATCATTCAAACCCTGGCCCCTAATCATGAACTCATCTGCAGACTACTATCATATTATAATGGGGACAATGCACACCATCCTTTCACACAATGACAAGATATTTAACTGGTCTCACAGAGTCCCATTCATCATCATGGCTGTCTTTAGTGGAGAGGAACACATTTCCCCTTCCACTTCTGTCTGTACGATGAACAGCTCCTCTGGCTCCCTTTCGTTTTCTCTCTGCTCTCAGCATCTCTGTGCTGCTGGAAGACAACGCTTGATGCCTCTCCAACTTCAAGCTGTTAGGTTTTTAGCTTGAAACATGTGGATTGTTGCAATGGGATTAATGCTGATGGTAAATTGTTCATACATGGATTAAAGAGGCAACGCCGCGCTTCTATTTTTAAAAGTAACCCTTTTTAATCCACCAAAGTGAACAACATTCTTTGAAATGTGTGTATGTAAATTATGTCAAATTCCCTCCACCCATATCATCATTACTACATATTTCATGCAAATGAAGACAAATGTCAGAACATGCATCTGTGAGGCTTTTGTAATAATCCATATTTTATTTGCTTTCCCACAATGTAATCTGGCTTTAGTGGAAAGAAGAGTAAATGCAGATAAAAACGATGTTGTCGTGTTTGGTAGAAAACGACTTGCTTGCCATTGTTGTGGCTGATTCACAATGATGGTGTTCAAGGTTAAACTGTATGCCATATAACAAGAAAAAAGACAATCTATTTTAGTCATATACGGTACTGTGCAAAACGTTTAGGCACTTTATATGAGTCTTATCATGCAGCATCATATGTACCTCCAAAATCATTCTGCAGCATAACAATGAACCCAAAACATACAAGAATATATATATATATATATATATATATATATATATGATAAAGAAACATCTACAGCAACAAGATAAACGAGGACTCCTATAATAGATGGCACGGCCCCCACAGAGCTCTGATCCCACCATAAATGAGTCAGTCTGGGATTACACGAAGAGACAAACAACTGTGTGCAAGTGTGCCTTTGAGAATTGGTGTTATTTAAAACCCTAAAAGGTGCTCGCATCAAATATTGATTCTGTTTTTTTCTATTTACTGCACTTATTTTAAATTAGTTTATGAATAAAAACAGTTTATGAGCTTATTTAAAAGCAGATCCCTTATTCCTTAACCATTACCAGCGACCCTATATAATGTGAAATAACATTTAAGGGGTCTAGGGCCCTTCACTTGAACTCCCTGATTGACTGTCTCAGTATAATCCCTTTTTCATAACCAGTTTGTTTGTCTTTATTTACTGGAAAGCACTTTGTGACTTTTTACGTTTTTGAAAAGTACCATATATTTAGTATTTTCAATTTATATGCAAAACATAGAATTCAGCATAATAAGCAAAGTCGGGCCAAATATTTTAAAATCAATAAATCACAGTGGCAACAAAGCCCTTGGTGCAGAGATGATGTGACAACAGGGGGCACCACACTGCAATAATGCACTGGACTTTTGGCAGTACCCTTAATTGGCACATGATTGCATCAATTGCTCTTAAATATACCAATTTGCAGTCGAACTTGATTGTGGATGACAGAGGTGAGAGATATGTGATCGCTAAATGGCTCAGGATCTTGATTGATGGCCACTGAGATGTCTGAACGTGTTCAGGATTCTGTGACTTCATTTTCTCCTCTGAGCTTGATCTCTCTTTCTGCTCTCAATACTCATAATGAATCATCTTCCTGAAGCAGAGGGATGAGTCGACAGGAATAATCACTGATTGATGAATGAGAGTCTTAGCAGGATGCCTGTCTGTGTCGTGTCATATTTGGAGCTGCAAACTGCTCCATGATGCTGCGTCTTTAAATTAAGAGATCATTAATTATGGACACTGATGTTTATTTGACACCAAACTGACCAGAGGAAAAACAAAGCGTTATATTCTGCTGTACATGATCATACTTTCTTTCTCTTTGTACGTACAAGTGTGTGTGTGTGTGTGTGTGTGTGTGTGTGTGTGTGTGTGTGTGTGCGCGCGTGTGCGTGTTTGTGTGTTGTCTGTACAGTGGGAACCATTTTCACACAGGGCTTTGTTCCAGGGATCACCGCTGGTTTGTGTGTTTGAGCCGCCTGTGCGTCTGTTGTGTGATTGTTTCTTAGAAAATGGTGTCCTGTAATAGGGCGGACACACACCGCTGCCTCTTTGTGCCCCCCTCTCCCCTCCTCCCCATCCCACCTGGCATAGCTGTCAGAAGCATGGCTCTGTGCCTTGGCATGCAGCATGCCATCTCTCTGGCACATCCTGCGTTTGCGGGGCGGAGGGATGGGACCGTGCCAACTGGGTCTCCTCCGATCATTGTGGTTGACCACTGTGTGGGTCTTGGTGTGCCTGCAGGCCGGCGTGTCCACCTGTTCAATGGGAACCTGAAGAGCACCTCCAGTGGCCTCCATATGTCACCCAGGTTCACAACATTCAATCTCCACACTGTGGCAGGTGAGTCTTTATTATCATGGCCAAGTCATACTGCAATAGTGGCATCAAAGAAAACACATGGATAACATGACATATTATAATCCCGATCCAAAAAAACTGGGGGCTAATTTTACATTTACTCAAAAATACAACATGCCAACAATCCAATTTTACAGTACTTTGAAACAGCAATTTGCAACTTCTCATACATTAAAACTGAAGCACGGGTTATGATGTATCTATTTTTTAACTTCTTCTCTGCTGGTTTGCAGTCAAAGTTCTTAAACTGGGTTAAATATATTATTTATTGAGCTGATCATTTAGAAATCACTGGAATAATTAGTTTTAATGCTAGTTTAGAGTGTCCACGCCCAAATGAATTCCTAATTTTTTACATTTCATTATACTTCACAGTGAAGAATGATATATTCGGTCAAATATAGATTTATTTCAAAGTATTCTTGTGACATTTTAACATGAAAGGGATAGTTAAAAAATTCGCTTTTTGAATTGTCTTCTATTACAGAATTTGCAGCTTAACTAAATGGCATTTGATTGTAAAATAGCAGGTAATGCAATTAAAGCTTTTAACTTCTGATGTGTATTCACATTCAATAGGAAAGTGACAATTTCTCAACAACCATTTATAAGCTCATTTAAAGAAAATATAGAATACAAAAGGAGCCTATATGCTACAATAAGTAGCCTCGGGGACATCTGTAGAGTCTGTAGAGTCACGTGTTTTCTAAAGAACTCAAACGTTAGACAACAAATGTGGTTAGGTAGCCAGTTCGGGTGATTTTAAGTCTTATGTTAAAAAAACAATGGAATAAAATGTGACCTCAAATGCAAGAACTAAGTTGTCACTTTCAAATCTTTAATGACACCACATGGCTGTGGTTGTCAGTAGGCCTACTTTTACACCACTCACAGCTTCACCACCATCACACAGTTCGAAACAGCAGTCCTCGTCACTTTCAAAGATCAAACTGGCGTGCTGAAATATTCTCTTTATGCTTCACACCAGTGTTTGAACTGAACAAGGATTTTCTCTCCCCTGGTGACTTACAGTATGTTTATGACTCCTACTGAAAGCCACTTCAATAATTGAATATTTCCAGAGCATGAATTAGCAAAACTGATCTTAAAAATACATATGCTCTTGATAGAAGCTGTCCTTAAATTTGCAGAGGGAATTTTTCAGTCAAAAAGAAGGATCCTTCGCTCTGATCACGCTAATACAGAACAGAAGGAATAGCAATGCACCTAAAAGACCTCAATACGTCAGAGAAATACTTTTTCCAAAAACTGACTGCAGAATCCAAGCGTTTATAAGCCGAGCGTCCTGTCTTGTGGTTATGAATGACTTAATTGGCAGTAGTGCCGCAAGTGTCACACAAAATGTCAGCAGTGAAAGAGAGCCCACTGAACAAACTCCCCGGTGTAGTGGCAATGTCAGGAGAGAGCTTGAGGAAGGTGCTCGGAGTTCAGACAACAGCCTGGGTTGATTTCCTGTCATCACAGGCGCCTAATGACTTCCATTGTGGAGAAAGAACAAAGACTAACTCAGCGGTGGAAGAAGATT